>NC_032000.1:48855482-48858123 GCF_001879085.1 Nicotiana attenuata | reverse complement strand
CCCCCCCCCCCCCTCCGGTCCACAATAAGTGACCATTTTTCCTTTGACTACAAACTTCTAGATAAAAAAAGATGTATCCACTAAATTAACCTTAATTAATTGTTACATTGACGCATTGGAATATGTAAATAAGGGCAAATAAAATTAATACCTTCTTGATTATGTAAATGAATACTTATTTTGGACTAAAATAAAAAGGTAAAATGGTCACTTATTGTGGACCGGAGGGAATAACATATTACAAAGTGGAACCATTCGTGGTACAGTAACGTCTGAATAATCCGTATTGAAAGCAGCTAAAACAAAGGGTGGGGGAGACATAAAATTGATAATGTGTTGAAAGAGAGGGGAAAGATGAAAATATTTAAAATTACTTTGGAAGCTATTTTGATATTGAAAAAGTGGATGTGGTTGAAATATGATTTTAATAGTGGGAAAATGACATTGTATAGCCGCTTTTAAGAGCCCGTTTGGCCATGAGTTTTTTTTTCAACTTTTTTTTCGAATTCTTTTTACTCTTTTTCAAAATCAGTGTTTGGCCATAAATTTCCAATTTTCACTTGAAGATAAATTTTGACATTTTTCAAAAATTTGAAAAACTCCGAAAAATTGTTTTTCACTCAGATTACGCACAAAAATTCAAAAACAACCCAAAATTATATTCATGTCCAAACACAATTCTAATTTTCAAATACAATTTTCACTTGAAAAAAAAATCACTTTTATCGGAATGTTACAATTCTTATGTCCAAACATCAGCTAAATGATAGCCGAAAAACATATATTTTTGTATATATAAATATTTTATTTGTTATACAAGAAAATTATACAAATTTTATATATATTTTTAGCTATCGAATATAAATATTTTTTGGCGCAGATTAAATGTGATAATACCCCTCTCATAGTTGCGTATTTACGAAAATTTGGGTCTACTGCATTTTGCACTTCTGACGTATACCCTCTTTTGTGATTTGCACCTTGTCTTATCTTTTGTTTAATGATTTGCACCCTAACCTAATTATATTCTTACAAAATAATATAATCACTCTTTTTTTAAATTTTCCAAGAGGGTAAAATAAGAAATAAAAATAAAATAAAAAAATAAACTGAATAAAATAAAATAATTTTTTTTTTTAAAAAAAGACATTATATTGGTCTTCCCACGCATAATATCAAAGATATTGGAACAAAATTATTCTCTCTCTCTCTCTCTCTCTCTCTCTATATATATATATATATATATATATATATATATATATATATATATATATATATATATATATTACGACCATCGCCCAACACCGTTAATTTGACCCACTTTCTAATTTGCTAAAAATTCTGCCAATATTCCATAATTTTATGCTCATGCTCATGCTAAGGTTATATATTGAACGTTGAGTAAAGTGAGCTGTATAAGAATATTCAATATTAATATTTGTTTTTTTATTTGGTTAGGTATTTGTTTCTCATACTATGGGAATATACTGGATATGTTATTGTTGTTGTTGATGTTTTTGTTTAGGTGTTTATTTGGTATAGGGTTAATGAATTCTTGTTGGATTTTTAGGGTTTTTGTTTATGGCATGAGTTTTGTTGTTAAAGATTTGACTTGAGTGAAGAGATCAATGTCCTTTTTTTTATTTTTTTATTTTTTGTAAATAATATGATTTTTTTAATTTGTATTTTCTATTTTTCCCTCTTGGAAAGTTTAAAAAAGTAGTACTGTCACTATTTTGCAATGAAATAAAGAGGCCACTATGCAAATCAAAATTGAAAATAGGACATGATGCAAAGGCATATGTTAGAGGTGTAAAACACAATTGGAATTTTTAACTTCCTATACATTATATGAAACTATATTACCCTCCCTACTCAAGTTTTACTATAATTACATTTTATATACCCAATTACCATTATTTACATTTTAAGGAAATTAATGATAATAATTAGTGTCCTAATATTACTCTAACATATCTTCCACTCCCCCACGCTTCTCTCTCCTCTTCCCACCCCCTTCCCCCACGTATCTTGCACCCACCCATGATTCCACCATTGACAACCATTAAAAAGTTTTGAAGCTTTGAATTCGAATTTGGGTTTTCAAAAAACATTATTTGTTTGAATTGGATGTTGTTGCAAAGAATTGGGAATTCTCTCTACATCTCTCTCTATCTCTCAATCCCTAATTTCAGTAATGTAAAGAAAAGGAAAAGAGAGCAGCAATTCCACCATTGACAGCCATTAAAAAGCTTTGAATTCGAATTTGAGTTTTCAAAAATCATTATTTGTTTGGATTGGGTGTTGTTGCAAACAATTTGGAATATGGTTTGGAGTTTATATCTCAATTTTGAGGGGTTTTGATGAATATTAGACTTGGTTTTGGCTGAATTTCAGATTGAAACTCGAAGAAGAAGAAGAAGAAGAAGAAGAAGGAGGAGGAGGAGGAGGCATGATATACATTATATTGACAAAATTGTAGTAAAATTGTAGAAAATTATATTCTGTTGTTTATATATTTTTCTTTTATTTATTTAACTATTGTATGAAAGTTGAACAACATTCTATAAAAATTATATTTAAGTTGTATGATATTGTAGTTGTATATAACTGAGTAGAAATAATGTATGAAAATTGTAGA
>NC_032000.1:48838972-48855457 GCF_001879085.1 Nicotiana attenuata | reverse complement strand
CAAAAGTTGTTAGAACTACCTCTCCTTTTGTTACTACACTTGAATTATCGAATCCGGACAAGGTATGCGCCTTTGGTATCATTTTGTCTTCAGCTTGCATTTCACGTAATACCCTTAGTAGTATAATATTTACGGAACTTCCTGGATCAATCAAAACTCGTTTTACCTTAGTGTCATGTACAAGTAAAGATATTACCAGTGCATCGTTGTGGGGGGTGATCACTCCTTCTGTATCTGCATCATCAAAAGTGATCCTTTCATCTTCTAAAGTCTGTCGCACTCGCTTCCCGTGCGTAATTGTTACTTTGGAAACTTTATTTGAAGCCGTATATGTTACTCCATAAATATCCTCTCCCCCGCTTATAACATTCACGGTTCTTTTGGGTGATGGGGGCTTTGGTGGTTCTTGCCTATTTTTCATGTAGGCTTGCTTACCTTTCTCACTAAATAACTCAGTGAGATACCCTTGTTTCAATAGATGGTCCACTTCACTTTGTAAGAATCTACATTCTGAAGTCTTATGCCCGTGATCATTGTGAAATTCGCACCAATGATCTGGATTGCGCTTATTTGGGTTTGACCACATCTCTTTAGGCCACCGTACCTTATCTCCCATGCTCCTCAAAACAGCTACGAGTTCGGAGGTAGTGACATTGAAATTATAGCCACCAAATCTTGCCTTCAAACTTCCATCATCGTCTCGTGACCCGCGTGTGTTTCGATCGTTCCCAAACCTTGATGAGGAGCCTGATTCCCTATTTCTAGGTCTGTGGTCGTACCTTTGATTATCTTGTCTTGACCGTGAGTCCTTTCCCGCAGGTCCCATGTATGGCTCGTACCTGTTTTTACCGGATCTCTTTTCATTTTCCACACGCCTTGAGCTTACCTTTTCTTCTGTTTTATGTCGTAAAATAATGTCTTCTTCAATCCTCATCTTTGTGCTGTATCTGTTGTAGACATCATTCCACGTTGTTGCTGGGAATTCTCGAAGGCTTTCTTTGAGTCGCCTCGTGGCTTCTGAACTCTTCTCATTTAAATTACTAGCAAAGGCTATGGCTGCCCAATTGTCAGGTACTCGTGGCAGCGTCATTCTTTCCCGTTGAAATCTATCTACGAACTCTCTAAGCAACTCTGAGTCTCCTTGCTTGATTTTGAAGATATCTTCCATTCGCTTTTCAACTTTTTGAGCTCCCGAGTGTGCTTTGAAAAATAAATCTGCAAGCTCAGCAAACGAATTTATAGAATTTTCAGGTAAAAGAGAATACCATGTTAGGGCTCCTTTAGTGAGTGTTTCACCAAATTTTTTGACCAAGACCGACTCAATTTCTTGCTTAGTCAAATCATTGCCCTTGACACCTGTTGTGAATGCAGTAACGTGATCTCGTGGGTCTGATGTACCATCATACTTTGGAATATCAGGCATTTTAAACTTCTTTGGGATTGGAAGGGGAGCAGCACTTGGCTTCCATGGTTGTTGGGAATATTTATCTATATCCACGCCCTTGATCACGGGCAGTACTCCAGGTATTTGCTCTATGCGTTCATTTTGCTCCTTAAGCTGTTTCTGTAAGGTTAGTACTAGACTTTGTAAATCAGAATTAACTGGATTACCTGGGTCTCTCTCTTGTGTTTCACTAGGGTTTCCACCGGTGCCAGAATTAAACAATCCTAAACGAGGATTTTCCAAAGAGTTGTTGTTTGGAGCAGATGTAGGTGGAACAACAGGCAATTGACGAACAAAAGCTTGGAGAGCGTTATTAACTTGAGCAGCGATAAGTTTTTGTAGAGCCTCATTCATGGTTTCAACGTTTTCAAATTGAGCCTGTCCATCCGTATAAGATCCATCAGGAGTGCCTTCACGAGATCGTCGTGCGGAGCCTCGTGGAGAACCTTGTGGAGAGCCTTGCGGGGAATCTTCCTGAAGTTGTTGGATTGTCTGAATTTCTGGGTTTCCTTGAGTGTTGTCATTGTTGTTTGACATGATTGACGCAATCAGGAAAATTAGATTGAGATATGCTTGATTATCAGATCCCCGGTAACGGAACCAATTTGTTTAACCAAAAAATAGAATTTCAGTTAAAACTAGAAATTAAGAGAAAAAATCGGGTTACTGATAATCAGGAGACGAAAAGAATAAAGAATTTAGGAGAATAATAAAGCAGTAAATAAGTTTGTATTTCAATGTAATCTCAATGATATTTCGTGTCCTACAGATGTTGTGACTTTCTCCTTTTATAGTTAATTCTAAGAGAAAGTGTAATGCCTTTGTCTTAATGAGGCAATTATGAGCAATAAATGACATTAAAAGAAACGTTAGTCAATCATTCTTGTTAAATACAAATTCTCTAACGTATTTGGCATTTAATGTTGAATTTGGACTCTTTTACGCTATCAGATTCATGTCTTCAATTCCTTCTGATCTTCGAGCTTTAAATGACTCGAACAGGTACGAGTCTCGTTTCATCTGAATAATAGCTCGTGCCTTTAAATATCCTCTCTCCCGCATCTGTTGTTGCTCGTGCCTTCTAACTGATTACCATGCTTTGACTATTTGACCGGTCCACGTGTCATGACACGTCATCTTCAATATTTAAATTCAGTTTTTTCCCAATACAGATACAAAATACACAAAAGACATATTGTATAAATTTTGTATAAAATTTGTGTTTAAGTTGTATGTTATTGTAGTTGTATTTAACTGGCTAGAAATAATATGTGAAAGTTGTAGATAAGTTGTAGATAAATTGTATAATATATAATTAGTGAAATTTATTTTTACTATGTATAAATCAGATACAAAATATACTAGGTGAGGCAGGGTTATCTTTTGATAGTGTAGAAGCAGCAAAGGCATTTGCTGAGAAACATGGTTGGGCGTACACTGTAAGTGCTTCGAGCACTATCCATTGTTTTTGTTTTCCCTAATAAATGTATATTGTTTCGGTTGTTCCTTTGGCACTTTTAGAAAATCTGTTGCTATTTCCATGTAATGGACATGTGGGATTACAAGAGGTGACAGTATTTCCTTTGATAGTTACTTCCAGAGATAAACAAAGTAGCAGGCAAGAAAGATATTGAGACACCTTATAAGCAGCATAGATTGTGATAGAATCCTTCAATCATCATTCATCAAGCTTCTAAAATGAATGGAGTAGCACTTTTGGATTATCGAGAGTGAGTTACTAGATTTTAAGCTTCTTTTGAACTTAGGAATAAACTCACCTGAAAATTAAGAACTAAGAACCAAAGTACATTTCACTGTAAAAATATAGCACTGTTGCTAAAGGGAACACAAACCTGACGAGATTATGAGTTCAAATTCTATCTATTTTCCAAGTTAAACACTTCCTATAGGATTGAACTAGTTAGGATCAAGTGGTATCATTTAAAAAGAAAAGGGGTAACTAAATTCCTTGATTGAAGGTACAGATAATGGATTTGGGAGTCTTTTAAGGTGGATTGTATTAAACAAAACTTGGTTATGCCGGGTAATTAACTAAACATGGACATTAAGGGTAATAAAGTTTCAAATAGTGTATAGGTATGAAAAAATCCCAACACAATAGACCCCGAAAATTTCCCTATGTTAATAAGTTAATTGCATATCCCTTGGACAGCCCGAGTCAAATATTGGGCCGAGGGGCTAAATTTTGTAGAAATGACATCAGGTAGCCACTTTAAAGAGTTCCTATTTAAAAATTAGCTCGTGCGTCATGAATTTCAGTTTTTCAGTTTAGTTTTTCAGGACAAGAATGTCCAAAATTGTCCGGAGTTAAGATTTTTATTTAAAATTTTAGGATAAAATAAATACTTGCTAATCTCTAAATAGCATCCATGAGAATGGCTATCTGTGCACTTGCCCCCTAAATTTTATCCCAATCTTTGTCAGAACTGACTGATTGCAAATACAAAACTAAGAAAAGTTTTCGCTTATTGTCCAACTCGAATGGGTTAAGATTTAGAAAAATGACACTATATAATCGCTCTTAAAATAATACCTGAAACTATTGTACACACACTCTCTCTATGTTATATACAAAACAATATAAATTTGATACATTTTTACGGCTACCGAATATAAATAATTTTAGCCGCAAGCTAAAAAGTGATCTTCCTTAAGACTTTTGTTTGGCTAATTTGTTGTCAAAATTGTTTTCTAGGAAAGTATTGCATTTGGATATATGTTCTTTAATTATAAAAACACGAATTGTAACCAACTAATTTATAGATGTTTCAGTAAATCTCAAATACTAAAAAAAATTTCAATAACGAAATACAAGTACCATGAACTGTACTACGTTACAATCGTTCAACTATGTAGGATGTGTCAGAATGATCCGCTGAAGAAATTAATTAAGTAATATGCTTAGGGAGAAAGTGAAAATTGCCTTTGAAAAGATGATAGAAATGCAATTAGCAATAGGCACCCTTTTTCCAAATAAGTGACCAAAAGCACTTCCTCTCTTTGAAGAGGACTTCTCTTTTCTTGTGAAAAAATTAGAAAACATGGGAATTGAAAAATCAATATAAGCGATATCAATCAGTTGAACTATAGTCCAATTATTGTTAGTACACTTAGGAGTTATTTCGTCAATGAAATATGAATAATTAATTTTAGCATAATCTCTATATAATTCTTGCATTTGTTATGCAGCGATTAGTCAGCGGCATTAAATAATACATACATTAAGTTATCCGAAATTAAATATATTATTTTATATGGAATAAAATATAAATGAAAAATATACATATTAGTAATGTAAACTAACATCACCGAAGTAGATTGAGGAAGCAATGAAAAAAAGACCATAGGTGGTAGAATCCCTTTATACCAGATGAAAACGTGAGGCAAAAGGTGTTATTAAGTTGGGACACTACTTAAATTCTGGGTAAAAAGGGAAATCTGGATTAGAAGTTAGGAAAGAAGGAAAAAAAACAATGCAGCATCTAATTAGAACGTAGTTTGGTGGCTAGAAACGTTCTAGCCGGAAAAACGAGAAGTAGAAAACTGCAGTGTAATAGTTTTGTTTCAGAAATTGGTTACATATGGACTCTACTAAAATATTACTAGTAATATTTACAATCCTCAGTCATCTTGGATTTGAGAGTCATAATAGGTAAGGATAAGCGCGAGAACTATGGAACCTTTGATTTAGGCAACTTCTAGTTTGTCTTTTAAGACAAATTATTAAGCAATGAAATGAAATGAACCAAAGTCGAGATGGAAAGTAGTTGACAAGCATCCATTGTTGAAAAGTATTGTTACGTACAAAAATTGATTTATTTATAAATAAGCCATCATTATTTGAATATTAATTCTTAAAATTGATGTTGTTGATGGATTTGATTAAAAAATATTACAACGTGAGGAAAATATCCTTGCTATTTACAAATAAATATATAAAATATCTTTACAAGAGAAGGGCGAACAACAGAAATGAAATAGAGAGGGAGTTATAAGTTTTATTTTGGAAAAGGTATTCCGAGATTACAAAAAATGTAATGGATTTGATCAAATCAAAAGTGCTTATGAGTTGAAAGGAAACAAATTGCTTATGACTTTTGGCTCATTTTAATTTTATAATCACTTGGCTTTTAAGCAATTTCAATATCTTTTTTAAACGTGCTTATAAACCAAAAAACTGCTTATAAACAACTTATACAAATACAAACTCTCTCGTATATGACTCATATCGATATTTGGACTGAGAAGCAGCTGTTACTATATTTTCATCTAAATTAAATGTTTGCTCGTAAAATGGTACAGTTAAAATTTCTTACGGGATTTATAGACAAACGAACTGATTTGATCCAAAAATGATAAAGAAATAAGATTAAAAGTGATATTTAGCAATTGAATTTAAAGATGATGACAAACATGGTTCCGAGCGCAATGCCTTCGAGGACAAAAATGAAAGCAACGATAAAGAGCAAGTGAAGTTGTTTAATTGAAAGCAAAAGTAAAATATAACATATGTTGGCAAAGAATTCCGTGTCCCTACAATGACTGCCGAGCCTACTATTTATAGCTTTACCTAGGGATGCAAGGTCCTATGATCAAGCCCCTCTTAAATGATAATAAAAGAGTCACTGATGAATATGTAAGGGCAGGCCACGAATTCATATATTCTTTGCAACGGTCGCTCATTTAATGTTAAAGAATATTCCCTCATTGAAAGTTATCCGATGGCAAACCCTTGATCTATTCCCGTTAAATAATGCTCCCCTCGGGATTTACCCAGCGTCTATCACATTCATAGTATCCGGTATTGGTCGTTGCCTGACCTGCCTTTTACTCGCCTTCGATTCCACGTATCATGTGCCATATAAACTGCGGTCCCTTGTCGCAGTCAATCTCCTTCGGTATTATGAATTGGCAGATTATATGGTCCCATATGAAGTCGACCACTTCGCGCTAACAGATCTTTTGGTAAGGACATGCTTCAACTCATTTAGTGAAGTAGCCAGTTAAAACTAAAAGAAATCTTACCTTGCTGGACCCGGTAGTAGAGGATCTATTTCCATCTCTCATTTCATAAATGGCCACGGGGACAACACCGAATGTAAGAGTTCCGCCTGTTAGTGTACCAACTGAGCATAGCGTTGACACTTGTCACACTTCTGAACGAACGTCTTTGCGTCCTATTCCATCCGAGGTCAATAGTAACCTGCCCTGATCAACTTCAGAACTAACGAATCTGCACCGGAGTGATTCCCGTAGACTCCTTTGTGGAATTCCCTCATAATCTGCCTCAGAGCCCCCAGACATCGGGCCAATGGTCCGTGGTATGATCTTCGGTACAATTGCCCATCTATGAGGCAGTAACAAGCTGCATTTGTTCGTAGTGCCCGGGACGCCTTCGGGTCTTCAGGTTATTTGCCATACCGAAGGTACTCCACAAACTCATTCCTCCTGTCCTAGATTAGTTTGGTTGAGTTGACTTTGTAGTAGCCGTCCACATCTAATACCGAATGCAGAAGTTGAATGACAATACTAGAGTCAGATCCTTTCATCTTCATGGACGACCCCAAATTGGCTAATGCATCTACTTCATATTTTTTCCCTTGGAATGTGTATGATCGACCATTCCCTGAAACGTGCAAGCAATGCTTGAACCTTGTTCAAATATTGTTGTATGCGTTCTTCCTTTACATCGAAAATCCTATACACTTAGTTTACTACCAGGTGTGAGTTTCATTTTACTCTGATGACCTCGGAGCCTAGTCCCCGATATAATTCAAGTCCTGTAACCAAAGCCTCATACTCGGCTTCATTGTTAGTTAATGGAACAGTTTTAGTGGCCTGCCTGAGGGTTTCTCCCGAGGGCCTGACAAAAACTATCCCGAGACCGGGGCCTTTTACATTGGAAGCTCCAGCTATAAACAAGGTCTAACTCCCGATGTCGCTTCCGACACCAGCACCGCTTCCTTAGCAACCAAGGGCATTAACCGGGGACTAAAATCGGCCACAAAGTTAACCAAACCTGCGACTTGATCGCAGTCCTGGGTTTGTACACAATGTCGAACTTACTAATTTGCACTACCCATTTAGACAAATGACCTAACAATTCGGGTTTGTGAAGGACCTTTGTAGAAAAGTCGTCACAACAACTATTAGGTAGCATTGGAAATAAGGACTAAGATTTTGAGAGGCGACAACGAGATCTAAGGCCAACTTTTCGAGGTGCGGATAGAGAGTTTTTGCTTCCGATAATATTTTACTAACGTAATAAATAGGAAATTACGTACCTTCATCTTCCCAAACTAAAATGTCACTTACCGGTACTTCTGAGACCGCTAGATATATTAACAATTGCTTGCCTTCCCCAGGTTTTGACAGTAGCCAGAGGGATCCCAGCTTGTGGTGTGAATTTCATGGGACTCACGGCCATAGAACTGGCGACTGTCGGCATCTACGTGAACAGGTGGCGACATTGTTGAAGAATGGCCATCTCAGGGAACTTATAAGTGATCGAGCCAAGAACAACTACGGCCGAAGCCGGGACAACGCAGAGCCTTTGAAGGCGACAGAAGACTCCCCTCGGTTGACCATCAACATGATTTTCGGAGGGAACGAAATCAATGGTGTAACCTTCTCGATGGCCAAGAAATCAAAGATATCGATGACTCACAACAAGAGACTCCGGGAAGTAGCGGAAGATGATATCACCTTTACGGAGGAAGACGCCAACGGATTACTTCTGCCACATATTGATGCTTTGTAATCTCCCTTAATGTTTTGGATTTCAAAATTAAGCATATTTTAGTTGACCCATGAAGCTCAGCCAACATCATCCAATAGAGAGTCTGGAGCAAGCAAAGCTGACCAAAAACATCATACAGGCGACAAAACTCTTAGCTGAATTCAACTTGACAAGTGTGACAACCCAAGGAGATATCCTGCTGCCTACGAACGCCAAGGGGGTAATCAAGACCACCTTATTTGAAGTGGTAGATGGCGACATGGGCTACAATGTAAGTCTCAAGAGGACGTGGATACACGAGATGAAGGTCGTACCCTCGACATATCATAGTTATTAAAGTTTCCAACACCGGAAGGGATCAAGAAGATAAGAGTAGACCAACCAGCAGCAAAGGAGATGAATGTAGTAATAATTTTTGGCAGCAAGGGGAAGGAGCCCAGCAAATAGCAATTACAGGAATCGATGCCTTCTCCCTTCTCGAATGAAGACGATAAAGGCAAGAAGTCATCGGAATCCCACCAGGTGTCGAGATATTTTCAGTTACTAGAGGAGACGGATGCGACCAAGTCAACTGCAGAGTAACTCAAGCAAGTGACCTTATTCGAAGAGTTCTTGGAGAGAAAGTTTCACTTGGGGACAAGATTAAACCCCGAACTCAGGTTAGGGTTTATAAATTTTCTTAAAGCTAATGTCGACTGTTTTGCGTTGTCGCACTCGGATATGACAGGTATCTCTTTAGAAGTGGCCGTGCACAAGCTAAGCCTGGACCCAAACTTCCTATCGGTAAGGCAGAAGAAACGTTTGATTGATGAGGTAAGGAACAGGTTTGTTAAAGAAGAGTTAACTTGAATACTCCATATCGGTTCCACTCGAGATAAATTATCTAGAATGGTTAGCGAATGTAGTTGTAGTTCCGAAGAAGAATTACAAGTTTAGAATGTGCGAAGATTATGAGGATTAAATAAGGCGTGTCCTAAAGACTTGTTCCCATTGCCAAACATTGATCAAATGATTGATGCTATGGACAAGCACGAGTTAATGAGTTTCCTTGATGCTTACTCCGGGTACAATCAAATCAAGATTAACCCAAAGGATGAGGAAAAAAAATTCTTTCATAACGAATTTTGGCACATAGTGTTACAATGTGATGCCATTTAGGCTTAAGAATACCGGATCCACTTACTAGAGGCTTGTTAACAAATGTTTGTAAAGCAAATAGGCAAAACAATGGAGGTATACATTGATGACATGTTAGTCAAGTCTTTTAATGCAAAAGATCATTTGAAACACCTCCAAGAAGCTTTCGACATCCTAAGGAAGCATAATATGAAACTCAACCTAGAAAAATGCGCGTTTGGGGATTCCGGTAAATTCTTGGGTTTCCTGGTCTCGCAAAGAGGTATCAAGGTAAATACTGATAAAATCAAAGATATCGAGGACATTATGGACCAGCTAACAAATGTAAAGGAAGTACATAGGTTGACTGGAAGTTTAGCAGCTCTATACAGATTCATCTCGAGGTCTTCTGAAAAGTGTCATCACTTCTTTTCACTTTTGAAGAAGAAGAACAATTTTTAATGGACTCCGGAATGCCAACAGGCTTTGAAAGACCTAAAAAGGTACTTATTAAGCCCCCTTTTACTGGATCTGATTGCCTTTGGGAATCGTTCTTCCTTGATATTTCTCATCGTTGATACCAACTCCACTAAGCTAATGTTGAAGTTATAATCTGATACATGGGATATATGAAGTCTCGGGCCCATGGTACCTCTTTCTCTTAGAACGACCTGTTGTTCCGACTATGGTCAGTTCTTCTATCGGGAGAGAACCTATCCGAGGACCGAAACCCTTTGTTGCTGTGTCCCTTGGTTCTTTCATACGGCAGGAAATGACCTTTAGAAGACCGCCGATCCATAGCAAAGTCACTTTTAAACTTGTCATGGTTTTTGTCCCAGTCTCATCCTTTGGTTGATGTTGGGAACCCGAGATGATCGTCATCTATCCATATTTTTGACTCATAATGGTTATGGACATTGGCCTATGTAGTTTCTTAAAATTCGAGCAGGCTTTCCTTCAACTTTCGGGAGGTGTTGGAGCTCCGCGAATTCAAACCCTTTGTAAACGCCTCCGTTTCTCACTCATTTGGTATAACTGGTAGCTGCATCCTCTCTTTCTGGAATCAGATAAAAAATTCTCGCAACAATTTGGACTCACCTTGTGCAATCCTAAATATTTTCGCCTTCATGGCTTAGCCCTTCCTTGCCCCGACATGGTCCTTAATGAACGAATCTACAAGCATCTCAAAAGAGTCAATTGAATGCTCGGGTAAGAGTGAATAGCATGTCAGGGCCCCTTTGTAAGGGTTTCGCCAAATTTCTTCTACAAGAGCAACTCAATCTCATGTTGAGCCAAATCGTTCCCTTTCATAGTCGTGGTGTAGGTTGTGATGTGCTCCCGTGGATTCGAAGTACAATCGTAATTTGGTATGTCCGACATCTTGAACCTCTTCAGAATTAACTCTGGTGTTGCGCTCGGCTTAAACAGCAATTGCGTGTGTTTATTGGAATCTGGGCCTTTCAGAACTGGTGGTGCGCCCGGAATCTGATCCATTCGGGCGTGAAATTCCTTCGCATTTTGATCCATTCATTCGTTCATTTCCCTCATAAATCTCATAAGTTCTGAAGGGATCATTCCCGTTGTCGTTCCCAGATCTGCTACCGGTCCTGCAGCACCATCAAAACCGACTTCACCCCTTGGGATGCTATTATCAACCCTCCGAGCCGTTTGATTTGTAGGAACGCTGGGGGAATCGGACCCCTTCCGTTTGCATTATTGGAAGCACCTAACAATGCTTGTTTCAACTCCGTCATTACCTGATCCTTCCTTGAGATGTGACTCATGATTGCTTTCTGATGTTCTCTTAATATTTTCACTGTTTCCACGACATATTTCTCCTCCGCATCATCGGGACCTAGCTACCGCACATGCCGGAGGTACTGTCCTTCACGAATCTGGGTTGTTTCGTCCTCTTCATTACAGGTGTCCCTGATTGAGTCTTCATGTTGAGGCAAATATTCGCGTTCCTCAACTTTGTGTGATGTTGATATCATTAGCTGTCATTTCTAATTTCTTGCTAAGGGAAAAATCAAACAAGTTAGTAGCAAACGTAAGGATCAAGCAATTATGCAACAATCTAAGGCCCACGGTGGGTGCCACACTGTTTACCCGTAAAACAGTACAATTAAATTTGTTACGTGGTCTATAGACAAGTGAACTGATTTGATCCAAAAATGATAAAAAAATAAGATTAAAAGTGAGATTTACAATTGAATTTAAAAAAGATGACAAGCCTGGCTCCGAGCGCAATGCCTCCGAGGACAAAAATGAAAGCAACGATATAGAACAAGTGAAGTTGTTTAATTGAAAGCAAAAGTAAAATATAACATATGTTGGCAAAGAATTTCGTGTCCCTACAATAGTTGTTGAGCCTGCTATTTATAGCTTTACCTAGAGAAGCAGAGTCCTAGGATCAAGCCCCTCTTAAATGATAATAAAAGAGTCATTGTTGAATATGTAACAAAAGACCATGAATGCAAATATTCTCTGCAATAGTCGTTCATTTAATGTTAGAGAATATTCCCTCATTTAATGTGATCCGATGGCAGACCTTTGATCTCCTCTCGTTAAATATACTCTCCTCGGGATTCACCCGGCGTCGATCACATTCGTTGTATCAAGTATTAGTTGTTGCCCAACTTGCCTTTTTCTCGCCTTCGGTTACACGTGTCATGCTACCATTCTGCCATCTGTTATAGACGAATTTTACCCTATACACTAAATTATATAAAAAATATTTAAATGATAAAAAAGGGAATATCTTTTGAAAACTAGTAAACTTAATATTATGTAACCAATACAAAATTTATATCAATTTCTATACCCTCGGTTTGATTTGTATTTGATGTCGGTTTTTGTTGCTGGTAGATATAAAACGATTGAGTAAGCATATATATTATAATAATGGCTAGATCAAATCCATTTATTCTGATTAAACAAGTAGCTTGAAAATGCCTTAATTTCTTTCTTTTGTAGAAGCTGAATTTGATATTTTAACCATACTTTCTATCAAATAGAATTATAGAACTTCCCAAAACAGATGTTTATCTAGCTGCTATTCACAATTCTCATACTTAATTATCTGCCGTCAAGGTTTGTCAAAGTGACATAATTTACAGAACCTCCATTATCCTCAAGAAAGTTGGCGAAAGCAGGCTGTAATGGTGCTGGCAAACTTGTAACTTCACTTGAAAGCATGGAAAGAACAATTGAAACTGTTGGCCTGTCTCTAGCAAATTCTTGAACACACAACAAACCTATGTGTATGCATCTCTTGAACACCACTTCAACGTCTGGATCCCATATCACTGGATCAATGAAATTTGATATATTATTCTCTTTCCACAGTTCCCATGCCTGAAAAATTGTTTTATTGGTATTAGATATAAAGAAAAATTGCTCAACTTTAGGTTCAAACATGTAGGCAAAATAGGCAAGATATTCAAGAGAGTTACAAAAGAGTTGCAAAGGAACTTACATATCCAAGAAGGCTTAATGGGGTATCCTCATTCCAAAAACTTGCAACTTTTTGCCCACACATAATTTCCAACAGTAGCACTCCAAAGCTAAAAACATCAGATTTCTCAGAGAATGTCCCTTTGATGGCGTATTCTGGGGCCATATACCCGCTAAGACAATGCAATTAGACGATAAATTAACGACTTGGATTAATGTGGGAACTTTTGAATAACAGAATTTTACACATTTGAATGCTTACTTACTAGGTTCCTGCAACTTTTCTTGTCTCTGCTTGATCTTGGTTGCATTTGAAAATTCTAGCCATGCCAAAGTCTGAAATCTTTGGATTGAAATCATTATCTAGCAAAATATTACTTGGCTTTAGATCTCTGTGGATTATCTTTATTCTTGAATCTCTGTGTAGATAAAGTAATCCTCGCCCAATCCCTTCGATAATGTGGAGGCGTTTGCTCAAATCCAAGATTCTTTTATGTGTTGGATCTAAATACTCATGGAAAGACAGTGAGTTCAGAATCATTTATATCTGGCAGCTTGAGCAATATTTGTATGAGGAAAAGCAGGAAAAGTAATGAACATCTATCGCCAAGAGTTTCTAACTATGTTACGTGGAATCTCCAAAAATGTTGTTGTACCCGTGTCGGATCCTCAAAAAATGCATGACATTTAGAGGATACGGCATGCTCCCGGAGACATTTTTGGAGAATCCGAGCAACATAAGTTTTTAAGGACTAACCAAAGAGAAAGACATCCAAGCTTTTATTTGGCAAGTACTCATAGATCAACATCTTCTCCTCTTTTTCTATGCAACATCCCAATAATTTAACAAGGTTTCTATGTTGGACTTTAGATATCACCAACACTTCATTCATGAACTCTTCCATCCCTTGTCCTGAGGCAGTTGAAAGCCTCTTGACTGCTATTTCTTTCCCATCTGCTAATATCCCCTATGAACAAACACCAACTTTCAGCGTCAAGAATCCTAATTAAAAATGAGAAATACTAGTACTTGACATTGTTTAGCAAGAACGAGAGTTGAAACAGATTCGTCAACTCTAAGAAATCATTTGTGGAAAAAACATGAATACCTTGTATACCGGACCAAAACCACCTTGTCCAAGCTTATTATTCTCATGAAACTGGTCTGTGGACATTGCAAGCACTTCAAACTTGAACATTGATAAATCATCGAAATCAACTTTGGTAGTAATATTTTCTTCCAAAGAGATCTTCTTTACATCCAACTGATGGTTTCTTTTAAACTGAAACCATATTTGACCTCGTCGCCTTGGTATCCAAAACCAGCAAAGAAACACACCAACGCAAACAATTAAAAAAGATACGATCACTAGAACTGCAACTAGTCTGATCTCTCTGGGATGATCTGCAACGGAAACAATGAAAGTAAACTATTGAAAACAATGGAGAGGATAATGAGAAGTTTTGCTGCAATAGAATCAATACATTACCAAGTTCAGAATATGCCACACGGATGTAAAGAGTTGTGCCAGCGCGTTGGAATTCCTGAATGTCAATCAAGCTTCTACTCCATGACATACAGCCTATCCCCGCGTCAAATGCATAGGCTAAGCAAGAACAATTTCTCAAGCATTGGCTTCTGCATTCATCTTCCATCTTAGAAGGTAACCATTCTGCAAAATCAGGCACTTTCATGAATTCCAGCTTCACAAATCCATCTTCTTTACTTGTTTTGTTCTTTTCTTCACATTGCAAAGGTTTCCTCCTCACACAACCACTACTCCAATTTCCTTTCTCCCATTCTTCTCTACTCTTTGGATCAAAACCTCTTAAACAAGAACAAATTGGTGAATCCAATGAATTGCAACTACCAAATGGACCACAAGTTCCATAGACATCACAATCATCGCTGATAGCTAACCAAGGGATCATCCAATTCCTCTCATTCTCATCCCAATTTGATTGAACCAAGTTCCCATTCGGCTCCAATGTGAATCTTACGGCTTCCTTTCTATCAGCAAGACCAGTAAGATAAACAGTTCCCTCTTCATCATCTACAACATTGTATCCACCGGTATGCACGGATCGCATATTCTTTACTCCAATGAATATCTGACCATTCCATTGACCACTTCTCCAGTGAGGATACTTCCCTTTCCAAATAAAAAGCTGAGGAAGGATCGTGGTAATGCTACTCGAAAAGTCACCGAAATTTGGATCCAAAGGGCTTTTCCAAGACCTCAACCCTGTTTTCTCCCTTGTCTTTGCAGAGTTAATAGGTATTTTCATTTTGGGCAAGAATGTATCAGAAGGATGTTGGTAACTTTGCCATATTATGCTCCCATTCGAGTTGTCAAGTAAAACAAGATTACCACCTTGGAGCTGAGCAGTTGAATTTGTAGTTTGTGAAGTTGAGGAAATATTTGATGACCAAAGAGTTTCTTTATCTCCATTCATAACCACAAGATTTCCATCCTCAGATATCTTAACAACTCCAGTAGAATCTTTCAAAGGCTTGTCTCTATTTGCCACCCAAACTACAGTTGTTTCAGAGAAGTTATACCAGATACCAACGTATCGATACGAGCTATTTTGAGGATTGAAAAATCCCAACTTGAAGATGTTACCAGGACACCATAAAGTTGCTGGATCTCTTAGATATTGAGTGCTGGTAATGTTACATATTCCTATGCAAAGTCCAAAATAGAAAGCATAAAGAACAAAAATGTTAATAAGAAGATATTGCAGATTTTGATTACAAGTGATCATCACTTTGGTTCTTTTTTGCTGCAAAAGATCATCAAGATTTTGTTGGATAAGCTCTTAAATTTGCAAAATATGCATCAGCAGCCACAAAAGAATGTATGGTCTTATTATTTTCCACAAACCTTGTCTTATTTACTAGTTATAGCGCACTTTTTTAAGGCCACTCATTAAACTATGTCTTATAGTCGAGTAGATTAATATCACATTCAGAATTAATTGAACCAATCTAGCGTGCGCACCTCGGTGGTAGCCAGACCCACTCCTTAATGAATTGACAAGCAAGTCTGAGCTAAATACGTATTAAGCGTGGGTTTGGTTACTCCCAAACACTGTTGAGTTTCATCCTCATCATGTATACAATCGTAGTCTTTTATATATGATTAAAGATAGATTGAAGTACTGAATTGGCGGTTCTGCCCTTAGCATTTTTAGATTTTGGTAAATTTAAAGTTCAAAGATGTAGCCTAGTTGTCGAGGAAGATCATGAGAGTTCAGAATTTAGATTCCAATAAGGACTTACATGACTATTTACACTCTGTCAAAGTCTTTGTAATTAGAGATACCTAGTACATATGCTAGTGCAAGGTAACAAGCATACTATAAAAAAATAAAAAGATGTTTCTGCTTGAACAAAAAACGGGGGTGCTGGATATTTGCACAGGTATAGACATTTATAGCTTAGGAGAAAAAGTAGTTGAATCAGTAAATTCCTCAAGAGAGTGGTGGATAGATGAAGTGTACTTGAATCTCATAAGGTAGATCATCATTTATCACGTATTAGCTTTCTTGGACCATTTAGTGATCGATGGAAATAGCTCCTTTACAACATTATAGAAATTGTTGTCTTCTAGCCAACCAACTCTAGTATTGAAAGAATCTATAGGGACCTAATTGCCCACTTCAAAAATGCACATGAATACCACGTGATATATATATATATATA
>NC_032000.1:48832306-48838952 GCF_001879085.1 Nicotiana attenuata | reverse complement strand
ATATATATATATATATATATATATATATATATATATATATATATATATATATATATATATAACTTGTGAAGATCGAGTCTTTAGTGGAGAATAACAGTAGCTTTCTCTCCAGTTAAGCAATCCTTACTTCAATTACTTCCCTTTTCCCATTAGCAAACTGAAAAAGGAAAGAATAATGTAAATGAGAAAAGATAAAAATTGTCAACTTTATTGTGCGGCCAAACACACAAGTAAATATCAGTGTTTTAAAAGGCGTTTTCGGGGTGAGGCGCATCAAAAATGCCCCGAGGCCATGGTGTGGGGCGAAAGTCTCAAAAGGCGTAAGCCCAACAATTAAGGGCGTAGTACGCCCGAGCGTTTGAGGAGCGTTTTTTTAGTGAGGAGTAAGACCCAGAGACTTTTTCAAGTTAAAACAAAATTTGTTGAATAAGTCTTTCATACGATACCCAAATTCTCAAAATTCAGTTTGGTATTACTCAAAAGTTTTAAAAAGAAACTGAAATGTATTAAATTTAGAATTCAAGACCTTTTTTATTGATTGAAGCCCTAATCATGATCTTTTTCAATTCTTTATCTTGTCCGCTAGTATGCTAATATCTCCCAAAAGCAACGAATATTCAATTTATTTTTTTTACAAATACAAAGAGAACTCATTGCAGGTTAGTCATCCTTTTTGTTCTGCATGTAGAAAACTTTATTCTTTTCGACTCAAGTTACTTGTGCTTCTAAGTTGCGTATAATAGATTGTTTTGACTAGATTTTCGTGGGCATGGAGCGCGCACACACACACACACACACACACACATATATATATATATATATATATATATATATATATATATATATATATATATATATATATATATATATATATATATTCTTCACATATTTATAGTTTTCTTCAGTTTTACCTGTTTATAGATATTTACTGTAATTATATTATTTTATAAAATAATTAAAATTAAATACCTATAGGGATTACGCCTCACGGAGGCATGTAAAACGCCTCGCCTTACGCCTACACCTTTTAAAACATTGGTAAATATACACAATGATCAAGTAATAAAGTGATAAGTAAAGTCTTATTTTCATGAGTATCTGTTATCAACTATTAACTAAATTAGACTATCCTAATTATCTAAACAAGAGTAAACCCAAAGTGTTTGTTTCTAAACTAAATAAAATAAAATGAAAACAAATAATAAACTCTTAGCAAAAGAAGAGCAGATTCTTGTGTTATCAATGTGAAAAACGATCGAGGGTTATGAGTTGTCTAATAATTCCATTGTATTCTTCAACTGATTCAACTTCTTAATTTATCTAGTTCTAGTTGATCATATTGTACATATAAATAGCATGCTCCCGCAATACTACCCGCCTAATCAATATATATCAACCATTTATTTATATGGTATTGAATCTATCCAGAACGAATAAAACACGACATTCAACTAAGCGAGACAACTAGGTATATTCTTATCCTAACCGCGAAATCTTCCCCGAGCCACGGGTTTAAAGACAAGCTCTACACAATCCTATTTGCAATCTAGAATTCTTTCTCCCGATTCAACTCTAGATTTGTAGATAGTATTTTATTGGTGATCAAACAATCAAATAATTAAGCGCATAACTAAACAAATAAACCAATTTGATAACTTAAGAAATCAAAATCAGTATCCAAATAAAAATAGTCGTGATAGAACCAAAATCCTAGAACGTGAAGTTTAGTTCTACATAGGCATGGTAGCCAAATGATAAATTATTCAAAGAAATATAAAAGTTAATAAGTTTGGCGGAAGAAAAGATGAACTTAACGCTTCTCGGCCATTTCTTGCTTTCTCTAGGTCAAGTATGTAAAACTCATGTTTAGGGTGTATTTATAGGTGTAGGAGACTTTTTAGTCCAATCCCAAGTCGGCTTGAAAAATCTTGAAAAACTGGAATCCGCGTCTAGGTTCCGTGCGAGGCACGTAACCTAACCTAAACGAGCTCCTCGTTTCTTTTTTCTTCTTTTTTCTCATACTAGTCTGTGTGCTACCCTCCAGTTTACTATTTTGTTTCGCTGTCAGCTCCCTTAGCTCGTGCACCTCTCCCGCAAAGCACGAGCTTTGGACGAACCATCTTTAGTTTTCTTTTCTTCGTCTATTCATGTCTCGTGTCATTCTAAATCTCCTTCTTTTGATCAACTTTCATCCAAATATGTTGTGCACATAAGAAACACGAAATGACCATTAATTCATCTAATAGTCATGCAATCTTCATCAAATCACACTAGACACGAAAACACCCAATATATATCGACTTTTTGCCGGTTATCATCATCCCACAATTAAATTATTGCTAATCCTCGAGCAGATTTAAAATTAAACACACCAGCAAGGAAACATAATCAAACCATACTCAATCATTTACGCCAATGACAATGATTTATATTAATGTTTAGAACCAAGGACACACACTATTCACACTTCTCCTCAAGTTCTAAATCATGCCAAGACTATTTAAAATATTCACGTGACTCCTTCTAACATCCTAATATCTGAAATTAACTCCAACATTGTTGGCCCAAGATCAGTTGAAGTTTTGAAGAATGACAAACGAACTCAGTGAAGGACCAGGTTCATCTAAGGAGACACAGTTGTTATGGCCCATACACATGAGATGCACGTGAAGAAGATAAGTCCTTGAGATCAAGCAACAATATCTTGATGAATATCTTCTGAACTGATCGAAAAGATTGCATATAGGATAAGGAGTTGAAGTCTCCTTATGAAAAGAGAATTACATCCGGATCAAGAATATGGATTAGGAGTTAGAGTTGTTCTTGGACTCGAATTGTCAAAGGATCCACAATTCGAGTTCTTATCAAACTCTGATTACTAACTCTATAAATATAACGATTGTTCTCTTTTACAGGTGAATGCACATAAGCAGAAGTTAAGAATATTTGAGAGCAAAAAGATCAAGTCTGATTTGCAAGCAACATATGCGAGATACAAGTGTGCACGTCTGAAGCTACATGAACTAAGATAGAAGAACCAGTTTCATCATTGTGTTTATTCTAAGTCTAGTTCAATTGTAGTAGGTTTTCATATTGTACCTTTCAGCTTTCTTAGAAGCAATTGTATTAGGTACTCTGAGTATTCAAGTTATAGTTAACTTGAAAGTGTCGCAACAGTTGAGGCTGTGTGCTACACTGGGATTAGAGTTAATCCTTAGGTTTACAAAGAGTTTTGTAAATGCAGTTTTTGGCTCAGTGATTTTAGTGGAGTTTGGGAAAATCCTACTGAGTAGTAGGTCATGGTTTTTTCACCTTTTGAGCCAGGTGTTTTCCACGTAAAAATCTCTGTGCACTTTACTTTCAGTATTTATTATTCCGCAAACTGCTGTAGTTAGAACACTTAGAAGAACCAGGTTCTTCTAACGCAAAAATTAGGTACCACACAAATCACCCTCCCCCCTCTTGTGTGGTATTGACGTTTATAACATCAAATATATTCCATACAATGACTCGCTTGTTTTTGCCAACTCAAGACCCAATGACCTTAGCAATCCTTTTATAAATCATGTGTTCTCACAAACAAATCAAAGAGAGAAATTATTCCATACACTCAAATATGAATTCAAATGCAATTTAAGGACATCAAAAATTGAAAGAATTCGTTCACTTTTACAAAGAAATTCACATGCCACCTATGTTCGTAATCATACTATAGATTTGCCCATAGTGTGAGCCTCTACTAATATATACTCGCAGAGTCTAGGATCAATTAGGTATGGGTAAGATATATTTGAATAATAGTGACTAACCCAAACAGTTTTAATACACTATAGTTATCAGGACCCGGATTTCCCACCGTCGAGATCGCAATGGCGCCTAACTTTTCAGAATACTAGGCAAGCCAACAGATAGAGGTTTAATATGCTAAACAATAACCAATTTAGTAAATAACAACGAATAAACCAAAACAGATTTAAAAGAGAGCGAAATTTTATAATAATCCAAGTACTTATACACGACTACCCAAAATCTGGTGTCACAATCCACGAACTTCTAAGAGTTACTACAAATACTGGCTGAAAGAAAATACAACTGTTCTCGAATTTAAAAGAAAACAGAGAAGTAGGATAACTAGAGGGGACTCCAGGGTCTGCGAACGCTGGCAGATCTACCTTGCGTCTCCTGTTGAACTGAAGGCAGCAACTCAAATCGGGTCAGCACGGTCCGGTACCGAAATCTGCATAGAAAGTGCAGAGTGCAGTATCAGTACAACCGGCCCCATATGCTGGTAAGTGCCGAGCCTAACCTCGGCGAAGTAGTGACGAGGCTAGGACAAGACACATTCATAAACCTGTGCAGTTAAATAATATGCTAACAGAAATAACGATTAACAGAAGATGAGCAGATATTAATGGGAGGGGAAACATGATAAAGAGTACCAAAATAAAGAATCATAGCAGTAGAGGAATTTAAACAACTAGTACACTTTGAATCGGTAATAACTAGTAAACACAACAAACGAAAAATGCACAGCATCACCCTTCGTGCTTTATCACTCTTTGTAACACTCCTCAAATTTATAAAAGTTTCGAGACACACTAATTATTGAACTAAATTATTGTTATTTTTATTATTTTTATCTTGCCTGTATATATATATATATATATATATATATATATATATATATATATATATATATATATATAATTGAATATACAATTAGGAAAATATTAATAATTTTAATATTATTAATTATTATAGTGGGTATCATTAATTATTAGCTAAGTTTTAAAATTAAAAAAAAATAAACAAACAAAATAAAGGAAAAACGATAGTGCACGTGACCTAAAGTGGGTACAAAAAAAAAAGGAATACAAAGGGCTTAATGCCCTGAACAAAATAGAGATTCTGTTTTCAAACGCAAGCCTGCGAAACGGAGGCAGCCATGCACGGAGAATTCTAGGTTCTTTACAAGTCACGAATTCTTAAGCTCAGGTATATAAAATTCCCTATTGTTAATTATCCTACAGTGGTAATAGTAAGAATTGAATAGTTAGTTCCCTTCTTCCTCTATATCAACAATAAATTTCATATTTAGGTGTAGTACTTTAAAATTGATTAAAATGTACTGATTGTTGTAGAATCGATTGTTTAACTAGTGTCAATTGGACTGGGCCTACGTACTGGCTTGAGAAGTTTTGAGGTGAGTTGATATAACCCTTTACTAAAGTGGTTTAACTCACAAAAGCACACACACAGGGTGTTTGATGAATTGCATAAAAGAGTTAATATATACTTAATTGGAGTAGTAAGTACCTATTAGCTTAGAATTATTTTCTAGCTAAAGTTTAGATGATTATTTGGATATATGTACATAAATTTCAGATTTTTATGTTATTCTTTGTACTAAATTGGAGTAGTAAGTACCTATTAGCTTAGAATTATTTTCTAGCTAAAGTTTAGATGATTATTTGGATATATGTGCATAAATTTCAGATTTTTATGTTATTCATATATGCCATTTTCATGTTGAAAATTCATGAAGGGTCAAGAACCTTTATAAATACTTTTGAATGTTTATTTCATTCTTATGGCATGCCTTACATTTAAGAATACCAGTATGAGTATGTATAAAAGATTTAGACTTGAAAAGTCACAAGAAGAAGTTTTAGAAAGAAAAGATTTTTGGGAGTATCCTTTATTCTGAGAAGGGGTCATCGTCCAGGCCGAGGGTCCTGACCAAGGCGTTGACTTCCTGAAACTACTTGTGCCAAAGTAGGGAGCACACGAGCCGAGGGTCTCGTTGCTGAGAAATTACTTATCCATGCTAAGGTATGATACATGAGCGCTGAGAACTATGAAGTGAGTTGCACCTCGTGGATTGGGCCTATTCGATCAGGTTGGGATCGAACCCGTGCCGATCACACGGTGACTGAGACAAAATTAAGTCAGAATAGTTGGAACTCCCAAAGTATAAAGTGAAATATTTTTTTTATAAGAAAGAAAAAAAAAAGAAAAGAATTTCTTTTAGAATATTCATAAACTGCTATTATGCGATTATTTAGAATTATTCTTATACGCTTTATGTTTTACATGCATTTAGAACCTTTGCTCGTAATGTATATGTTATTAAAGTTTCGCCCCTGTTGTTGAGACTCACTGAGTACAATGGATGGTACTGACGTTCTCTTTTGGGAACCTACGTTGGTCTGCGGTACAACGTAGGAACCGGATTTGCAGGCAAGCAGGCTACGAGTTAGGACTTCCTTCCCTTCCAGTGCTATTGGTGAGCTCCGCTTTTGTTCGTGGAGTATTCCTTAGAGTCATTTTTATTTAGCTATTTCTTTGTTTACTTAGGGAACTGGCCAGGAAATCTCATGTCCTGAGCAGTGCGTCAGTTTATCAGTAGAGGCTTCATAGACATAGTCATTGGGTTGAGATTCAGATGTCATTTTATAATAACTTAGCAATAATTCAGTAGTTACTACGAGTAAAGTTTTGGATTTGATTTATTTAAATATTTGAATTAATCAAAAGTATTTGGTTAGAGTATTGCTTTGTTACATATAAAGTTTAGAGTTATAATAGGTTTGATAAGCAGAGATGGTTCGCTCGGTCATGTTTAGTGATCGAGTGCCGGTCTCGG
>NC_032000.1:48818803-48824292 GCF_001879085.1 Nicotiana attenuata | reverse complement strand
TTATTAGCTAAGTTTTAAAATTAAAAAAAAACAACCAAACAAAATAAAGGAAAAAAAGGATAGTGCACGTGACCTAAAGTGGGTAAAAAAGGACTATAAAGGGCTTAACGCCCTGAACAAAACAGAGATTCTATTTTCAAACGCAAGCCTGCGAAACAGAGGCAGCCACGCACGAAATTCTAGGTTCTTTACAAGTCACAAATTCTTAAACTCAGGTATATAAAATTCCCTATTGTTAATTATCCTACAGTGGTAATAGTAAGAATTGAATAGTTAGTTCCCTTCTTCCTCTATATCAACAATAAATTTCATATTTTAGTATAGTACTTTAAAATTGATTAAAATGCACTGGTTGTTGTAGAATCGATTGTTTAACTGGTGTCAATTGGACTGGGCCTACGTATTGGCTTGAGAAGTTTTGAGGTGAGTTGATATAACCCTTTACTAAAGTTGTTTAACTCACAAAAGCACGCACACAAGGTATTTGATGAATTGCATAAAAGAGTTAATATATACTTAATTGGAGTAGTAAGTACCTATTAGCTTAGAATTATTTTCTAGCTAAAGTTTAGATGATTATTTGGATATATGTGCATAAATTTCAGATTTTTACTTAATTGGAGAAGTAAGTACCTATTAGCTTAGACTTATTTTCTAGCTAAAGTTTAGATGATTATTTGGATATATGTGCATAAATTTCAGATTTTTATGTTATTCATATATGCCATTTTCATGTTGAAAATTCATGAGGGATCAAGAACCTTTATAAATACTTTTGAATGTTTATTTCATTCTTATGGCATGCCTTACATTTAAGGATACCAGTATGAGTACGTATAAAAGATTTAGACTTGAAAAGTCACAAGAAGAAGTTTTAGAAAGAAAAGATTTTTGGGAGTATCCTTTATTCTGAGAAGGGGTCATCGTCCAGGCCGAGGGTCCTGACCAAGGCGTTGACTTCCTGAAACTACTTGTGCCAAAGTAGGGAGCATCACGAGCCGAGGGTCTCGTTGCTGAGAAATTACTTAGCCATGCTAAGGTATGATACATGAGCGCTGAGAACCATGAAGCGAGTGGCACCTCGTGGATTGGGCCTATTCGATCAGGTTGGGATCGATCCCGTGCCGATCACACGGTGACTGAGACAAAATTAAGTCAGAATAGTTGGAACTCCCAAAGTAAAAAGTGAAGTATTTTTTTTATAAGAAAGAAAAAAAGGAAAAGAATTTCTTTTAGAATATTCATAAACTGCTATTATGCGATTATTTAGAATTATTCTTATACGCTTTATGTTTTACATGCATTTAGAACTTTTGCTCGTAATGTATATGTTATTAAAGTTTCGCCCCTGTTGTTGAGACTCACTGAGTACAATGGATGGTACTGACGTTCTCTTTTGGGAACCTACGTTGGTCTGCGGTACAACGTAGGAACCGGATTTGCAGGCGAGCAGGCTACGAGTTAGGACTTCCTTCCCTTCTAGTGCTATTGGTGAGCTCGACTTTTGTTCGTGGAGTATTCCTTAGAGTTATTTTTATTTAGCTATTTCTTTGTTTACTTAGGGAACTGGCCAGGAAATCTCATGTCCTGAGCAGTGCGTCAGTTTATCAGTAGAGGCTTCATAGACATAGTCATTGGGTTGAGATTCAGATGTCATTTTATAATAACTTAGCAATAATTCAGTAGTTACTACGAGTAAAGTTTTGGAGTTGATTTATTTAAATATTTGATTTAATCAAAAGTATTTGGTTAGAGTATTGCTTATTTACATATAAAGTTTGAGTTATAATAGGTTTGATAAGCAGAGATGGTTCGCTCGGTCATGTTTAGTGATCGAGTGCTGGTCTCGGCTTGTTCAGAAAATGGGCCGTGACAAACTTGGTATCAGAGCCTCAGGTTTATGAAGTCCTAGGGGTCTATGAAGCCGTGTTAGTAGAGTCTTGTTTATGGGTATGAAGCGCGCCATACTTATAAACAGGAGGCTACAAGCATTTAGGAAAAGTCTCATTTTTTTCATACTTTAGATCGTGCAGTACAGCCTACCTCTAAGAAACTATCTAATGTATTCGTTTCTTTAAAACTCGCAGAAATGGCTCGTACTCGCAACTCTGACACTGACACTCAGGATGGTGCTCAAGAAACTATTGCTACTATTGTGGCTCAAGGCAGAACTAAAAAGTCTTCAACTCAAAAAAGGAAGGGTAAATCTACAAATGGGGTTCAAGTACCCCGGGTTGAACATGAAGAAGGGGTGGAGCATGATGATCTAGTACCTTAGGATCCAGTACTGCCCCCACCAGCAGCTCCGGCTCAGACAACTATATCCCCAGAGGTGGGTCAGATGTTTAATGCAGTCAACAGTGCTATGGAGATGTTTAAAGCCTTTATGGCCAACCAGAACGAGAGAAGAGATCAGATTCCACCTCAATCAAATAGATAGAACAATTCTGAGTCCTCAAGAGTGAATGAATTTTTGAAGTTGAGTCCTCCAGTATTCCAGGGTTCTCTAGTTGATGAAGATCCGATGTTGTGGCTGGAGGGTGTCAAGAAAGCTCTCCGAGTGATGAAAGCATTTGATGATGAAGCTGTGGAGCTAGCTGCTTACCAGCTTAGAGATGTGGCCGGCGCTTGGTTTGAGATGTGGGAAAATGAAAGAGATGAAGATGATGGTCCGCCTACTTGGGAAGAATTTGAAGAGGCTTTCATGGCTAACTTTATCCTAGAAGAGGATAGGGAAGCTAAGGCTACAGAGTTCGAACAGCTCAAGCAAGGGAATAAAAGTGTGCAAGATCACTACATGGAATTCATAAGGTTGGCTAAGCATGCTCCTCACATGGTTAAGACAGAAAGAGCAAAGATCCGCAGGTTTGTTGGCGGGTTAGCTTACCACATTAAGGATATGACATCAGCTGCAGCAGTAGGGATAACAGTCTTCTCCTCTGTTGTGGGGTTTGCCAAGCACTTAGAAAAACACAGACAACCAAAGGAGAGAAGAAAAAGAGCATAACAAGAAAGCTCGGACAACGGGCAGGTTTAATGGTACATCTAGTGGAGGTGGAAGGGATTCCTCTAATAAGGAGTCGTTAGCACCAGCTCAGTCCGGTCATCAGTCAGGTGGTGGGTCTTCCTTCAGACGTACTCAGAGAAATGGAAATCAGTCTCGCCAGAATCAGAATTTTAGGACATCATCCTCACATAGCCAGAGTCATGCTGAGCAACATTCACACCAACAAGGTCTTTGTGGAACATGTAAGCGACAACATTCAGGTCAGTGCAAGCTCGGGTTTCATGGTTGCTACCATTGTGGAGACACTGGTCATATAAAGGCCAATTGCCCAAAGTTGCGACGTAATTTCAGTGGTGGATCAACTCGTCCTTCTAGTTCCTCAGCTACTGCAGTTGCACCACCTCAGGCTCGTTGTTCTTATAATCAGACCGGGCATGGAGCAGGCAGAGGTGCAGACCGAGTTACTCAGGTAGGGGGACAACCCCGTTTGTTTGCTACACTTGATCGTCAGAGTGCAGAGGCATCTGTAGAAGTTATTACAGGTATACTTTTAGTCTGCTCACATAATGCTTATGCCATAATGGATCCAGGTTCAACGTTTTCATATGTGACTCCATACTTTGCAATTAACCTCGGACTAGAACCTGAATAACTTAGTGAGCCGTTCCTAGTATCTACTCCAGTTGGAGAGTCAGTGAAAGTCACCAGAGTCTATAGAGGTTGTATAGTTTTAGTCCAAGGTCGCAACACCAAAGCCGTCTCATAGAGTTAGAAATGGTGGATTTTGATGTGATCATGGGTATGGATTGGTTGTCTTCCTGCTATGCCATGTTAGATTGTCATGGCAAGATAGTCAGGTTCCAATTCCCAAATGAAGAAGTCTTAGAGTGGAAGGGTAGTTCAGCATCACTTGTAGGTAAGTTTATTTCTTACCTTAAGGCACAACGAATGATCGGTAAGGGGTGTCTCGCCTATTTGGCTCACATCATTAATCCAGAATCAGAACCACCAGCTCTTTAGTTAGTGCCAGTTGTTAGAGAATTTCCAGAAGTTTTCCCAGATGACCTTCCCGGACTTCCTCCCGAAAGAATCATAGACTTTGGCATTGATCTCATGCCAGGCACTCAGCCCATATCTATACCTCCTTATAGGATGGCTTCAGCAGAACTTAATAAGTTGAGAGAACAGTTAAAAGACCTTCTTGACAAGTGCTTCATCAGACCGAGTGTTTCACCGTGGGGTGCCCCGGTCCTGTTTGTCAAGAAGAAAGATGGGTCTCTCAGAACGTGTGTCGACTATCGGCAGTTGAATAAAGTTACCATTAAGAACAAGTACCCACTGCCAAGAATTGATGATTTATTTGATCAACTTCAGGGTGCGAAGTACTTTTCAAAAATAGACTTGAGGTCGGGGTACCATCAGTTGAGAATCAGAAAAGAGGATATATCTAAAACAGCCTTTAGAACTCGCTACGGGCACTATGAATTTCTAGTGATGTCCTTTGGGTTGACAAATGCTCCAGCTGCATTCATGGACCTCATGAACAGAGTTTTCAAGCCATTCCTGGATACCTTTATTATGTGTTTATAGACGATATTTTGGTGTACTCTAAGAGCAAGGAAGATCATGCAGAACACCTCAAAATAGCCTTGCAGACCTTGAAGGAGAATGAGCTTTATGCCAAGTTTTCAAAATGTGAGTTCTGGTTGCAGTCAGTGGCATTCTTAGGCCACGTTGTATCTAGTGAAGGAATAAAAGTAGACCCTCAGAAGACAGAAGCAGTCAAGAACTGGCCTAGGCTGACAAAGCCAACCGAAATCAGGAGTTTCTTGGGGTTAGCTGGCTACTATAGAAGGTTTGTAGAGGGGTTTTCCTTACTGGCAGCTCCACTAACTAAGTTGACTCAGAAAGCAGTTAAGTTCCAGTGGTCAGACGCTTGTGAGCAAAGTTTTCAAGAGTTAAAGAAAAGGTTGACCACTGCACCTGTATTAACCTTGCCGACAGGTTCGGGTGGGTTCATAGTGTATTGTGATGCCTCGAGAGTTGGTCTCGGTTGTGTTCTTATGCAAAATGGAAAAGTTTTTGCTTATGCTTCCGGGCAGTTAAAGAATCATGAAAAGAACTACCCCACACACGACTTGGAGCTTGCAGCAGTGGTGTTTGCTTTAAAAATATGGCGACACTACCTTTATGGCGAGCATTCTGAAGTGTTTACAGATCACAAAAGTCTCCAGTACATTTTCAAGCAAAAAGAACTAAATTTGAGTCAGAGAAGATGGCTCGAGCTATTGAAAGATTATGACATCAATATCCTTTATCACCCGGGCAAAGCTAATGTGGTAGCAGATGCACTTAGTAGGAAGTCAATGGGTGTCTTGGCCCATCTTGCAGTACAAAGGCGATCTTTGGGTCGAGAAATTCAAAAACTAGCAAATGATGGAATTAGATTGGATGAGACCGAAGAAGGAGATATAACTGCTTA
>NC_032000.1:48755274-48817026 GCF_001879085.1 Nicotiana attenuata | reverse complement strand
ATAAAGGGTTCTTGGCAATTAACAGGCAAAACTGGTAAGCCTTAGGAAAATTTAAAACAAAGCGACATTCTGTCGCCCAACAAAAACAGAAGCGGCGTTAGCAAATACTTGCGCAGGCAACGAAAATTCTAGGGTTCTTTCTAATTCTTGAACTCAGGTATATAAATTCCCTATTGTCAATTATCCTATAGTAGTAGTAGGTAAGAATTGAATAATTAATTCACTTCTTTCTCTATATCAACAATAAATTTCATATTTAGGTGTAGTACTTTAGAATTGATTAAAATGCACTGGTTGTTATAGAATCGATTGTTTGACTGGTGTCGATTGGACTAGGGTCTACATATTGGCTAAAGAGTTTTGAGGTGAGTTGATATAACCCTTTAATAAAGTGGTTTAACTCACAAAAGCACGCCTACACAAGGTGTTTGATGAATTGCATAAAGAGTTAATATATACTTAATTGGAGTAGTAAGTACCCATTAGCTTAGAATTATTTTCTAGCAAAAGTTTAGATGATTATTTGGATATATGTGCATAAATTTCAGATTTTTATGTTATTCATATATGCCATTTTCATGTTGAAAATTCATGAAGGATCAAGAACCTTTATAAATACTTTTGAATGCTTATTTCATTCTTATGGCATGCCTTACATTTAAGGATACCAATATGAGTATGTATAAAAGATTTAGACTTGAAAAGTCACAAGAAGAAGTTTTAGAAAGAAAAGATTTTTGGGAGTATCCTTTATTCTGAGAAGGGGTCATCGTCCAGGCTGAGGGTCCTGACCAAGGCGTTGACTTCCTGAAACTACTTGTACCAAAGTAGGGAGCATCACGAGCCGAGGGTCTCGTTGCTGAGAAATTACTTAGCCATGCTAAGGTATGATACAGGAGCGCTGAGAACCATGAAGCGAGTGGCACCTCGTGGATTGGGCCTATTCGATCAGGTTGGGATCGAACCCGTGCCGATCACACGGTGACTGAGACAAAATTAAGTCAGAATAGTTGGAACTCCCACAGTATAAAGTGAAGTATTTTTTTTATAAGAAAGAAAAAAAGGAAAAGAATTTCTTTTAGAATATTCATAAACTGCTATTATGCGATTATTTAGAATTATTCTTATACGCTTTATGTTTTACATGCATTTAAAACTTTTGCTCGTAATGTATATGTTATTAAAGTTTCGCCCCTGTTGTTGAGACTCACTGAGTACAATGGATGCTACTGACGTTCTCTTTTGGGAACCTACGTTGGTCTACGGTACAACGTAGGAACCGGATTTGCAGGCGAGCAGGCTACGAGTTAGGACTTCCTTCCCTTTCAGTGCTATTGGTGAGCTCCGCTTTTGTTCGTGGAGTATTCCTTAGAGTCATTTTTATTTAGCTATTTCTTTGTTTACTTAGGGAACTGGCCAGGAAATCTCATGTCCTGAGCAGTGCGTCAGTTTATCAGTAGAGGCTTCATAGACATAGTCATTGGGTTGAGATTCAGATGTCATTTTATAATAACTTAGCAATAATTCAGTAGTTACTACGAATAAAGTTTTGGAGTTGATTTATTTAAATATTTGAATTAATGAAAAGTATTTGGTTAGAGTATTGCTTTGTTACATATAAAGTTTGGAGTTATAATAGGTTTGATAAGCAGAGATGGTTCGCTCGGTCATGTTTAGTGATCGAGTGCCGGTCTCGGCTTGTTCAGAAAATGGGTCGTGACACTCTTCCTTACCATATAAATAATAGAAACGTGCACGACATCACCCTTCGTGCTTTATCACTCTTCCTCACCATATAAATAATATAAACGTGTACGGCATCACCCTTTGTGCTTTATCACTCTACCTCACCAAAATAAGAGACAACAATAATAGGGAGATAGAATGATAACCACAAGTCTTAATTCAACACTTAGTACGACAATACCAATCTCAACCTTGAATACATGTTCAACCAATACCAAGCTCAATAAAGCATGATAGGAAATTACTCAACGCATCAAATAGCTAGTTTAAACTCGAACAATATGATCAAAATATATGACATGCACAAGAATAAGACTCACTCACATGCCATGACACGACAACAACGTATACTCATCACCTCACCTATACGTTGTACTCAACATCCAAACACGTAGAAAATAAGCAAATAACACCTAATCCCTCAAGCTAAGGTTAGCCACACACTTACCTCGCTCCTTCGGCCAAAATCAAGGCTCAATCACCGCTTTTCCCTTCACACAAGCCTCCAGACCAATAAAATCTAGCAAATTATCAACCAAACAATTCAATTTAAGCCTTAGGAACTACCTATGATAGCAAGGAATTCAATTTAGGCCATTTTTGAAAAAGTCAACACCCGGGCCCGCTTGGTCCATACCCGAAATTCAGACCAAAACCCGATTACCCATTCACCCCTAAGCCCGGATATATAATTGGTTTTGGAATCCAACCTCAATTTGAGGTCTAAATCCCCAAATTTCGAAATCTCTTCCTTCTACCCAAAAACCCCCCAATTCCACCATGAAAATCCTAGATTCAAAGTTGAAATCTTGTTAAAAGAAGTGAAAGATTGAAAGAAATGAGTTAAGAATCATTTACCTATGATTTGGGGAAGAAATGACCTTTGGAAAAATCGCCTCTTGAGGTTTAGGTTTTGAGAATTTGGAAAATAAATCAAAAATCCCGTCTAAGTCCCTTTTACACAGCTGCAGATGTCGCAATTGCGACCTGAGCTTCGCAATTGCGAAGCTCGCAAATGCGAAGGGACCATTGCAAATGCGAGGTCCTTCACTTATCTGCTGCCTTCGCAATAGCGACGGTAAGTTCGCAATTGCGAACATGGACCTTCGCAAATGCGACAAAACGATCGCATTTGCGATCACTGCCCCTCCCAGCTTTACTTCGCAAATGCGAATAAATCTTCGCAATTGCGAAGACTGTATGGCCCAGCTTCTAATCGCAATTGCGATGAAAGCCTTGCAAATGCAGAACCTACAGGGTTCGCAATTGTGATGCCTAATCTCGCAATGCGAGATTAGAGGCCTGCAACAAGTTCAGTCATACCAGCAAAATTTTCTAAGTTCCAAAACACCATGTAGCCTATCCGAAACTCACCCGAGCCATCGGGGCTCCAAACCAAACATGCACACAAGTCTTAAAACATCATACGAACTTGCTCGTGCAATCAAATCGTCAATTTAATACCTAGAACTACGAATTTAGCACCAAATCACATGAAATTCTCAAGAACACTTTGAAATTCCTATTTTCACAACCGGACACCCGAATCACGTCAAATCAACTCCGTTTTTCACCAAATTTCACAGACATGACTTAAATATTATATATGACCCGTATCAGGCTCCGAAAACTAAAATACGGGCCTGATACCAACGAGATCAAGCATTAATCAAATTCTTTAAACCATTAGATTTTAAGACTTACAATTTTTAACAAAAATTTATTACTCGGTCTAGGGACCTCCGAATCCGATTCCGGGCATACGCCCAGGTCCCATATTTTACTACGGACCCACTGGGACCGTCAAAACATGGACCGGGTCCGTTTACTCAAAACATTGACCGAAGTCAACTAAAATCAACTTTTAAAGGCAAAATTATTATTTTTCTCAGATTTCCACATAAAGGCTTTCCGGAAACGCGCTCGGACTGCGCAGACAAATCGAGGAGGAATAAAATGAGATTTTTAAGGCCTCAAAACACCGAATTAGATTCTAAAACACGAGATGACCTTTTGTCACGATATTTTAACTTTCAAGCACTTATTCTCACGACCAATTCGAATGCAATGCCAAGAATCCATACACAATTCTGTCCTTTCTTTAAACGTATTTATACATCTACTCGCTAGCCTGGATCAAAATGATACCGGTATCTTCACACAAATAACTCATCGAATTTACTATTTATTTTTATCGATCAGTATACATGGATTATATATTAATTCTGCACGAATCTACACACTGTATACATGGACACTATATAATATATATATATATATATATATATATATATATATATATATATATATATATATATATATATATAAAATACATTCGCCGGCTATTTTTATTTAAATCTTAGAGTGAACAGCTATTTAGGTTAATTCTTATTTTTTAAATAAGTGTCTTAAGACCGGTATAACTGTATTGTAAATGAGGTCCAAAAATTCTTTGGGGATATGAGTCGTTTGTTTTGTTAACATTCTAGTTCTTCGAATTATGAGCCTGTATACGCGGATATGATGAGGGCTAATACAAAATCAGAAAATTAAAACTATATTATGTAGCCATTCTAAAAATAATGGCAGACAAACCTGGGAAAAGAATTAATTGACACTTGCGGTCGGACTTATTCTATTTTTCTTTTAATTTCGTTTGGAAGATTACTCTAACGCTTAATTTATTTTTAAGACATAAAACAATTGACATTGTACGTTATAGTTTATTTTCTCTATCTTTAAGGCATATTGCTATTTATTTGCACAAATTTAATGTCTCAATCATTAGTATTTTTTTTTGTATATAATTACAGTTATGTTAATTGATCATATGACTTACATGATAATCTTATATGTTCAGATTTCTATTATTTATGAATATCCAATTGGTTAAAATTCAAAAATAAAATAATTTAGTGAAATCAATATGGCTGCCATTTTGGTTTCAACTAATCTTTTACATCTTTTACTGTAGAAAGAAATATGATGCTGATCAAATATAACATTTATTGGAGGTTTTTTGCGTGTCATAAAAAATATATCTCATTCTTTTTATTAGTGACTTTTACTTTGCTATGCGAAGAGAATTACATGAAAGATGATGTATTATATTTTTGAGGAACTGATTATTGAATATTCGTGCATTGCACGAACGTAATATATATATATATATATATATATATATATATATATATATATATATATATATATATATATATATATATATATNTATATATATATAACGACTAAAATATCCTTACAACATTGATCGACTTTTATAATCGTATTGTATAATTAAGGATATAATTATAAATTATCATAGGCTGGAATTATTTTCTGATTTAAACTACATATACGAGCCTACAACCGAAGGACTCTTCCAAGTAACCATTGCAACGAAATTGAAACTTTTCTTCAAACGTCTGATTTCTTTTGGGATTCTACCACAAATTACCTTAATGTTTAAAGGAATTCAACGGCTTTAGACAAAGTGCTCCATATGAAATCGATGTAAGACGGACATTGTTATTGGGTTCTTCATAGGCGAATATTTCACAAAGGTAGTGGTTTCATCTGTAGCTTATCAAGGCCAACTTTGTTATCTTGAATTCCAATCGAAGTACGTTCCTCTAATCTATTTTCTCTTTTATTTTTTTAGATTCTTAAGATAACACATATCTCCTTCAATGGTAAATTAATTGTATGTTTCTACGAACTATTCCTGAAATTTAAAATTATGATAACATTAACGTTTGCTGTATTTTGTCAGTCTTTTAAATTATATATTAAGTACGTTTCATGGTGATAGGTCACAAGAGACGTCGAGTTATGAGGTGCTTGGAGATAGTATTATCATAAATTATTTACTCTTGATTGTTAGATTGTGTTATTTCAATATATTCTATTTTTGGTTCTTGATACGTGTTGCTCCCAAACGCACACGCAAGTATACGTGGTCGACAAGTAATATAGGATTGTAAGTCCAGATATCGTACCCATAGGGACTTGTGATTAACTATCAAATAAATTAAACTCAAATAATTAATCTATTCAAGCGAATCCTAATGTATGAATAATTAACTCAAACTAATCTAGAGTACCAAACTAAGAGATTAAAGGAACAAGTTGACGAAATTAGATACGAAATCAATGAGAGACGATATTCTAGAACTATGGGTTGGCTATCAATCCCGTTGAGTTTTCTACCTAAATTGTCTAATTAATTTATCTAGTCTATTGATTGACAGGGTTATTACTCGTAGCCTTCTCCCGAAGTACTAATTGCCTATTCAAGCTAACCTAACACCTATATTCCTATGAAATTAGGATTAACAAGAACGCATTAATAATTCCTGTATAGTAACCAAGCAAGGCGGTTACATATATCCCTATCCTAACCGCAAATTCGTTCCCGATGCTCGAGTTCAAAATCTAGCTCTATTCAATCTTATACACAATCTAGAATTCCCTCTCCCGAGTTCAATACTAGATTCGTAGATAGTATTCAATTATTTCACGACCCAAAACCAAACCCGTTGTGATGGCGCCTGTCATGGTACTAGGCAAGCCGACATTTCTGAAATACTTTCAATATTTAACAATGAAATAAGACATTTTAAATAACCGAAATTTTTCATAAGAACGGGGTAAACCCAAACATAAGTGCGTAAAATTGCCCCAACATCGTGTGTCACTAAGTCATGAGCGATCTAAACAACCAATCTAAGAAGAGTGTCTACAAGAATCTGTATCAAATACATATAGAGGAGAATCAATAAGGGAGAAACATGGACTGCGAACGTCGGGCAGCTACCTCGTAAATTTCGGACAATCAACCGAGCACGAGATCAACGTCCACCATGTCCGGCAACACCTGGATCTGCCCATGAAGTGCAGGGTGTAGCGTGATTACAACCATATCAGTAAGTAACAATAAAAAATAAGGAACTGAAAGATAGTGGCGAGCTACAGAGTTATAGTTAATTTTCAGTATCTCGGCAAGAAGTAGACATGCTTTCAAATCCGGCAATTTAAGTCAAATCAGTTATATACAGTTTCAAGTTCAAGTAAAACCGGATATAAAATCTTCTTGAAATTTCAAAACTATGATAGATAGCAACAGAGTGCAATAACAAATGAAAGCAGGTACAACCTCTCAGGGCAACAGTCACTCAACTCTTCTTAACAGCTCAATCAGTCGGCTTTTGGCCCTCAGCTCAATAGGTACCTGCGCTCACTGGGGGTGTACAGACTCCGGAGGGGCTCCTACAGCCCAAGGGCTACAATCCACACGGACAACTCACGTGCGGTAGTATCATATCAAGATCCGCATGAATAACTCACGTGCTACAGTATAAATTTCTGGATCCGCACGGACAAGTCACGTGCTATGGTATCAATATCTCACCATCAAGCCCTCGGCTTCACTCAGTCATCAACCTCTCTAGTCTCTCGGGCTCTCAGAAATCAGGAAAATCAGCCCAAACAGAAATAACATGATGTATCAATAATATATATAACAGAGACTGAGATACGATATGCAAGTAAAAACTGAGACTGAGTACAAACAACATTTATCAGGCAGTTCAACATGTAACACGGTCTCTATGGGCCCCAACAGTACCAACACACAGCCTAAACATGGTTTCTAACATGATTTTTTAGTCAAATTTCTTTAACACACAAAGAGCATATAGCTATCAACAAGTTATTTAACTTTACAGTTTCACGGAATGGACCAAGTCACAATTTCCACGGTGCACGCCCATACGCCTGTCACCTAGCATGTGCGTGACCTCCAAAATAATCACATGACACAAAGTCTGGGGTTTCATACCCTTAGGACCAGATTTATAACTGTTACTTAACTCAATCCAACCAAAATGCTACTCTAGAATGCCCTTGCCTCGCGAGTCGGCCTCCTAATGTCCCGAATCTAGCCACAAGTAGTACAATACAGTCAATATAGACTAGAGGGATAAATTTCACAAGAAAAGTACTAAATTATAGCCAAAAATATGAAATCAGCCCGAACTCGGTCCCCGGGCCCATGTCTCGAAACCCGACAAAAGTCACAAAACTTGAAAGCCCATTCACTCACAAGCCTAACCATACCAAATTTATTCTAATCCGATAAGAAAATTCCATTCAAAACCTCAAAAATCTAAGTCAAGAACACTTCCTCTTTTCCCCCAATTTTTCACCCCACATCACAAATTAGATGTTGAAATTAAAGACATAATCATGAGATATAGCCAAAACCAAGTAAGTATCAGTTACCCCAATCAACTCCACGAAAATCCCTTTAAGAATCGCCCAATCCGTGGTCTCTAGCTCAAAATATGAAGAATGGGTTCAAACCTTCATTTTTGAAATTAAATACTATTGCCCAGATTTCCTTCTTCGCGATCTACACCGTCCTCTCGTGTTCGCGTAGACCAATTTGACCGCCTCTCCGCTTTACTCTTCGCGAACGCAAACGCGACCAACTCTTCGCGACGTGATGCTTTGCCAACTCTGACCTTCGCGAACGCGACCCATGCCTCGTGAACGTGTAGACCAAAAGGCTGGGGGTCCCCAGCTACCTCACTCCTCTTTGCAACGCGACACCACTCTCGCGTTCGCGACGCACACACATACCACACTTTCACGTTCGCGTCCTCTTCTTCGCGAACGCGAAGAACAAAATCTCCCAGCTCAGAAACACCCTTAGCGAACGTGAGGCTCCTCTTGCGAACGCGTAAGAGGAAACCAGAAAAAAAAAACACAGCAGCAGACATCAGCTATCAGCCAAAGTCTAAAATTGATCTGTTAACCATCCGAAACACACCCAAGGCCCCCGGGATCTCAACTAAACATACCATCAAGTCCCATAACATCATACAAACTTAGTCGACCCCTCAAATCACCTCAAACAACACCAAAAACACGAATTACAGACGGATTCAAGCCTAATGAACTTTGAAATTTCCAAATTCTACAAACGACGTCAAAACCTATCAAATCACGTCCGATTGACCTCAAATTTTGCACACAATTAATAAATGACACTACTAACCTACTCCAACTTCCGAAAATCCAATCCTACCCCGATATCAAAAGGTCCACTCCCGGTCAAACTTTCCAAAATTCCTACTTTCGGAATTTCAAGACTAATTCTACTACGGACCTCCAAAACACAATTCGGACGCGCTCCTAAGTCCAAAATTACCTAACGGAGCTAACAGAACCATCAAAATTCAAATCTGAGGTCGTTTAGCCATAAGTCAACATCTGGTCAGCTTTTCCAACTTAAGCTTACAAATAAGAGACTGTCTTAATTAATTCGGAAATCACTCCGGACCCGAACCAACTAACCCGGTAAGTCATAATAAACCTGTAGAATACAAAAGAAGCAAAAATGGGGGAACATGGCAACAACTCTCAAAACGACCGGCCGGGTCGCTACATCCTCCCCCTCTTAAACAAACGTTCCTCCTCGAACGGGTCTAGAAATATACTAGAGCCTCAAATAGGTGTGGATATCTGCTCCGCATCTCCCTCTCGATCTCCGATGTAGCCTCCTCCACGGGCTGATCTCTCCACTGCACTTTTACTGAAGCTATATCCTTTGACCTCAACTTTCGAACCTGCCGCCCCAAAATGGTCACCGTCTCCATATCATAAGTCAAATCACCATCCAACTGAACCATGCTGAAATCCAAAACATGAGAAGGATCGCCGATATACTTCCGGAGCATAGAAACATGAAATACTGGATGCACACTCGACAAGCTATGGGGCAAGGCAAGCTCGTAGGCCACCTCCCCAATCCTCGGAAGCACCTCAAACAGCCCAATAAATCGAGGGCTCAACATGCCCTTCTTCCCAAATTTCATAACACCCTTCATGGGTGAAACCTTCAACAACACCTTCTCCCCAACCATGTACGACACATCACGAACTTTTTTGTCGGCACAATTCTTCTGCTTTGACTAGGCCGTGCGAAGCCGCTCCTGAATCAATTTAACCTTGTCCAAAGCATCCTAAACCAAGTCAATTCCCAATAGCCTAGCCTCGCCCGACTAAAACCAACCCACTAGAGATCTACACCGTCTCCCACATAAAGTCACATACGGAGCCATATGAATACTCGACTAATAGCTGTTGTTGTAAGCAAACTCCGCGAGCAGCGGAAACTGGTCCTATGAACCACCAAAATCAATGACACACACGGGTAACATGTCCTCCAATATCTAAATAGTGCGCTCAGACTGCCCGTCCGTTTGGGGGTGAATTGTTGTGCTCAACTTAACCTGAGTGCCTAACTCTCGCTGAACAACTCTCCAAAACTGCGATATAAATTGCGTGCCTCTATCTGAAATGATAGAAAATAGCACACCGTGAAGGCGAACAATCTTTTGGATGTAAATCTCAGCCAACCGACCTGAAGAATAAGTAGTACTCACAGGAATGAAGTGCGCGGACTTGGTCAGCTAATCCACAATCACCCAAATACTATCGAACTTCCTCGAAGTCTGTGGGAGCCCAAATGCGAAATCCATGGTGATCCGCTCCCACTTCCACTATGGAATCTCTATCTTCTGAAGCAATCCACCAGGTCTATGATATTCATATTTTACGTGCTGACAGTTGGGACACCGAGCTAAAAACCCAACTATATCCATCTTGATTCTCCTCCACCAATAGTGCCGCCTCAGGTCCTAGTACATCTTCGCGGCACCCGGATGGATGGAATTCCGCGAGCTGTGGGTCTCCTCAAGAATCAACTCCCGTAGCCCATTTACATTGGGCACACATATCCGGCTCTACATCCTCAACACCCCATCATCTCCAATAGTCACATCTCTGACATCATCATGCTGAACCTTGTCCTTGAGGACAAGCAAATGAGGATCATCATACTGGCGCTCTCTGATACGATCAAATAAGGAAGATCGAGATACCACATAGGCTAGAACCCGACTGGGCTCCGAACTATCCAATCTCACGAACTGGTTAGCCAAGGCCTGAACGTCAACTGCAAGAGGTCTCTCACCAACAAAAATGAATGCAAGACTACCCATACTCACTGCCTTCCTACTCAAGGCATCGGCCACCATATTGGCCTTTTCCGGATGATACAGAATAGAAATATCATAGTCTTTCAGCAGCTCCAACCATCTCCGCTGCCTCAAATTGAGATCCTTCTGTTTGAATAAGTGTTAGAGGCTACGATGATCAATAAACACCTCACAAGACACTCCATAGAGATAGTGTCTCCAAATATTCAATGCATGAACAATGGCAGCCAGCTCCAAATCATGAACATGGTAGTTATTCTCATGGGGCTTCAACTGGTGCGAAACATAAGCAATCACTCTACCCTCTAGCATCAAAACACATCCAATACCGATCTGAGAAGCATCACAATATACTGCACAAAAAACAGAAGCTGATGGTAGAACTAGAATTAGAGCTGTGGTCAAGGTAGTCTTGAGCTTCTGAAAGCTCTCTTCGCACTCATCCGACCACCTGAAAGAAGCATCCTTTTGGGTCAATTTGGTCAAGCGCGATGCAATAGACGAGAAACCCTGCACGATCCGATGGTAATAACCATCCAAACCAAGAAAGCTTCGAATCTCTGTAGCCGAGGACGATCTAGGCCAACTCTGAACTGCCTCTATCTTCTTCGGATCTACCTGAATACCCTCGCTGGACACCACGTGCCCCAAAACACCACTGAACTAAGCCAAAACTCACACTTGGAGAACTTGGCTTAAAGCCTCTCCCCCCTTAACCGCTGCAACACAATCCGCAAATGCTGGGCATGCTCTTCCTGGCTATGAGAGTACACCAGGATATCATCAATGAATACAATAAAAAACGAGTCGAGATAAGGCTAGAATACATTGTTCAATGCTGCTGGGGCATTGTTCAGCCCAAAAGACATCACAAGGAACTCATAATGACCAAAATGGGTCCTGAAAGCTGTCTTAAGAATATCTGAGTCCCGAATCTTCAACTAGTGATACCCTGACCTCAAATCAATCTTGGAGAACACCCTCGCTCCCTGAAGCTGGTCAAATAGATCATCAATATGCGGCAAAGGATACTTGTTCTTGATTGTGACTTTGTTTAACTACCTATAATCAATGCACATTCTTATAGAGCCATCCTTCTTCTTTACGAACAGAACCGGTGCACCCCAAGGTGACACACTAGAACTAATAAACCCTTCTCAAGGAGTTACTAAAGTTGCTCCTTCAAATCCTTCAACTTAGTCAGTCCCATAAGGTACAGAGGAATAGAAATGGGCTGAGTGCCCGGCACCAAGTCAATAGCAAAGTCAATATCCCTGTCGGGCGGCATGCCTGGCAGGTCTACAGGAAACACATTCGGAAAAAACCGCACCACCGGAACAGAATCAATAGTAGGGGTCTCTGTACTGACACCCCTCACAAAGGCCAAATAAGATAGACAACACTTCCCAACCATCCGATGGGCCTTCAAGTATGAAATCACCCTACTGGGAACAAAGTCTAGAGAACCTCGCCACTCAATCCGTGGCAACCCCGGCATCGCCAGTGTCACCGTCTTAGCGTGACAATCTAGAACAACATGATATGGAGACAACCAATCCATACCCAAGATCACATCGAAATCAACCATACTAAGCAATGTTGATACCCAATTTTTTCCTCCAATAATTTGAAATGTATATATACCTTTAAAACTATGCATTAGCATCAGTTGATATTTTTCCATAATCTCTATATTTTAAATTAATTTATTCTAGTATTTTATTTATATAAATAATTATAAAACTGCATCACAAATGATTTTAAAATATTTCTTGATTTTATATTACTATTTATGGTCCTATTAAGCCCAAATTATTTCACAAATAGCCAAATTGGCACCTTTTGGTTTTAATTGCAATTATAGCCCATGCATACAATTTTTACGTTATTTTACCAGAAATTAGTCCATTATATTTCAAAATACTGAAAAGTATTTTTATAACATTTCTATGTATGCAAATCATTTTTTATAATTAGTTAATTATTTTATAAATTAATTTTATTCAATTGCTTGGGTATTTAACAAATAGCCCTTTTTATTTTCAATTTTAACCCAAGAGACCAGCCCAAGACCCCTCATAATTTGTCCCAACTCCTTAAGCCCAAAACTTAGCCTGCCTGACCCAATACCATGGCCATTCCCGGCCGTTGATCATTTTTGATCAACGGTCCAGATTTCCCTACCATAATTAAACCCTAATGACCCCCCTTACACCCTCTCATTTCCACCCTTTCCCCCCGCCGTCACCCTCTCTCTTCTCTCTCAAACGCTCTATACCTAAACCCTAATCCTCTGGCGCCGTCACCGGTTTAGCCCTCCGTTCTATGAGGCTTTTTATCGTCTCAGACCCATACTGGCCTCCTACTTGCTATGGTTCATCAGTTTCCTAGACCCTTGGGAAGATCTCAAGGGACCTAGGCGGTCTGGTTTGCTCCTTTGATTTCTTTTCCTGTTTCAGGCCGTTTGCTCAACCATGAGTAAGAAACCTTTCTTATTTTGCTACGAATTCATGGTTTTTAAGGCCTATGTTCTCGTCTCTATTATGCTTTATAAAAAAAAACCCTAATTTATTATCTCCGATCTTCTCAGGTCTGTATAGATATGAGACGAATCGAGCAACTCTCACATGATTTCCTTGAAATTTTTCCGTTTTAACTGATTTCCCGATTTTTCCTAAACTAGGGTTCATTATAAGTCATTTTCTCAAGGTCTTTCTGACTTTTAAATGTTTAATCGATTATCCTTTAGTGTTTTTTACTAATTTACGCAAAAGTTGCTTAAACCCTAGCCGATTTGTGTGAAACTCTGATTTTATGATTTTTTGCTTCGCTTTTTGAGTTTTTCAATGTTACCAATTATATTGATTCGCTCTGTGGCTTTGACCTACTCGATTTTACTTTGTCAAATGCATTGCTCTGTGATTTTTGCCCTAACTAATCTCTATTGGGGTTTTTGAATCAATTTTCGGTTAACTTCTCTGTGTTTATAAAGTTTTACTTAGTCCACTTTATTTATGGGAATCAATATATTCTTTCCAGAATTGTTGTTAATCTGGTTGATTGATTTGCTCTGTTAAGAATCTGTACTCCTAAGCCTTGCCTCTTTCTATGATTACGACCTTAATTAGTCATTCTTGCTTTATTTGATTGCCGAATATTTACTGATTCTTCACATGATTCATTCCTTAATTAGACCCCTGATTATTTACTCCTTTATTTAGTCTGATTTGGACCTCTTGCCTTAATTAATCCTGTCATTACCGTTGGCTAATTGCCCTTAATTAAGGGAAGACTACGCTGAACTCTTTGTATGATTGGATTCTGAGATCCCTTAATTGCTGATTATTGATTCCTTTACCTTATTTTCTCTACTCTTGAACTACTATAGAAACTCCTCTGTTTTACTTCTTAGCACACGAACACAAGTTCAAAGAACACTCACAATCAAACTCTCTTTTCTTTCTCTACTACTTGTGATAACTCTTGATCTAGCCGGGTGAAAGCCAAGGCTAGATATTGGAACTACACATGCTTTATATTCTACACTCTTTTCTTCAACTGGTATATCTCTAGTTAAATTTTGAAACCCAAACTCTATGTGTTTCATTCCTGCACTAGTTCATTGACTATGAATTCAACCTGTCTTCCTGTTTACTTCTTTGCTTAGCATGTATAAATTCTGTCCTGTTCAATGTATAACTAGTATGTCTACACTTCACCTGGTTATCTAATACTTGACCAGCCTGTTTGTTGATTTCTATTTAATCCCTTAACTATGCGATCATGTTGGTTACTTAATGCATGTGATTGACCCTACTTGTGTGTTTGATTTTGTCCACTACATCCTTGCTCCATGTCTTAATCGCCTATTATCCTGGTTAACTTGTTAAGGTATGAAGCTCTTAAGTGTTCCATGCATTTGTTGTTCCCATGTACCCTGTTCATGTATCCTCAATATGATTCCTATATGTTCCCAATCCCTTTCACCCCTGTGTGCAAACCTGCTTGCTAAGTGCTTGTGAATCTGAGTATCCTATGATTGATTGGCTGAATATTGAATCTGCTCTCTTCGGAATTGATTACAAATACTGTTCTTAGTATTCTTTTGAAACTGGTTTTCACTCTTAGCATCTCCTTAAAACTGGTATATTTTAGAAAAATCTTCTTTTTCACTCCTAAAAGTCATCTCCATACTGTTTTTCACTAAGTCTTTCAAAACTATGTCAAGCACTCTCACTTTACTCTTAGAAGACTAGGTTCTGCCCCTTCAGCGTGTGAACTGCCTAGGAATCCCCTAAGATTCCTCCAAACTCTGGCACACTGGGCTGGCCCTTCCACACTGCACATAACCTGTCCCTATTTTGAGAAAGGTCTTGGTGTGAACACTGCTCGGGATCCTTGAGGTCCTTAGGGAACTCTGACACACTTGGACACTTATGGCTATGATTTCTTGGTACTTGTGACTACAATGAAGGCCTGGTACTCCCAGGTTTACTTTGGGCCTGCTTCAGGCTCCCTATAGTATAAGTTTATATTTCATTTATGTAATTTACTCAATCCTGGTCTGTAATAATCCTTTGTAAACTGATATTGGGGTAACTAGTAAAAGGGGAGGGTTGCTATGTGATTCGGTGGGGTAAACTGGGCAAAAATCATGCTTTAGGTTTTACATTATGCTGATCTGCTGTAGAAATAATGTTCTAGGTTTGTGTGGTGCACTAGATATCATTTCTATGTTTATTTGCATTAAACCATGCTAAATTTGTGCATTAGATATCTTGTCTTAGGATATTCACGTTTATTGCTTTCGCCTATTAGAAATCATGCTGTAGTTCATCACCATATCTCTGATTCTGCTCAAGTCATAATCACCTAGAAACTTGTTGATAAAATCACTGCTATAATTATTCTTAGTCAAACGACCACCTATCTCTGTGTATTAGAAATCCTGCCTTAGGACAATCATGTTTACTGCATTCTTTGCATATTGGAAAACCTGCTATAGTTTGCCATTTCTGATTTCTACCTAATCACCTAGCAATCATACTATTAAGTTATTACTAATGCTGCCTAATAGAATGGCCTTCTCCATATGCATTAGAGATCCTACTTAGGACTGCTTGTGCATTTGCCTTGAAATATGTCGCTTAAATAAATAGGTTAAAAACAACCCCACATATAGGTATCATGTTCTAGTATAAATATGTATAAAATCGACTGTTATAATATTCATCACCTGGATCATCATGCCTATAGAATGAAATAACTTCAAATCGTCCCCTATAACTATTATTGCTTATAGCCTCACGCCTAGGCAAACCATAGGTGATTAATGTCCTTGTAAAAACTGAGAAACTATGTTGATTATTTATAAACTGCTCAAGTTTAATAGGTTTTCAAAATCAGTAGGCAAACTGATTAGGATTCTGTCACTTCGCTTTTAAAATAATGTTGCATACTCTGTGTTTGTGATGCTCACCTAGATACCCTGTTCTAGGATTTCTCTGAACTTACCTAAAATCTGTGTTTGAGACGTGCTGCTTATTTGCCTATATATGTGGAGGTAAACATGTGCCCCTTAACTGTTCCCTATTTGGTAGTCCTGTGTGATATTTGTTGTCGCCTAGATTTTTACCTTTAAAACACCTTAGGAGGGTGTAGAACTGCCTAAGTCTAGAGGTCATAAACTCTTCCACGACCCCAAGGAAGGGACGGGTAACAGCACGCTTAGAGTTCGTTAATCAAACTCGCTTATATAACCGCTAAGGGGTGGGATAATGGGTAGAAAAAGGCTATGATGACCTGTGCGCTAATGCAATGTGTAGCCCCTCTCACTGAGAAGTGATTACCGGGCATTGCATGGTGATGATCCTATAGGACAAACAACTTAGGACCTCCCTTATCCCTCTTACATATGTGTACTTAGACTTCCTAAACTTCCTTGGTTTATGTATGCTCGAACTGTTCAAACCTCTTTAATTTATGCTTATCTTTCTTGATCGTATATATGTTTAGACTGTGTAAACTACCTTTATTTGCAAATATGTGCTGAGACCGCTTACTTGTTAAATGACTAATTCACATAGTATAAGTTCGTCCGGGACCCACCGTTGTAGACGGCGAGGGGTGCCTAACACCTTCCCTCAAGGTTATTTCGAGCCCTTACCCTAATCTCTGGTAATGCAAATTGGTTAATTCAGTTAATTACTCTTGGTGCCCTAATGCACCTTAATCCGTTAGGTGGCGACTCTTCAAATACCCAATTCTCAAAAGGAAACGAGTTGTTCCCCCATGAATGTTGAAACCCGGATTCCGCGAAGGAAAAAGGAGGCGCGACAGCATGACGACTCTACTGGGGATATTTTAGACTCTTACCATAAGTAACTTGTTTTTGTGAATTAGTCTTAAGCATGCTTTATCCTGTGCACGCTCCCCCTTACTTGGATTTAATTGCTTATCTTTAAGCATTTATGATTTCCTTTATTTCATAAAACTGACTTGTCTCTTTGTTTTCTTTTTCTGTAACTATCTTTTAATTATTTAAATACCGCATTTATCGTTTTTTAACGTGCAAATACTTGACAACGTGCTATTTATTGTTGCATAAATCATGCTCAATATCATATTCCACTCGTGCGTAATCAATCCTATAGCAACGCTTGATGAGTGTTTGCGCTCTTCCTATGTATCACCCTTTAAATTCGAAAAGGCGTATTTGCGGTAAAACTAGTCGATCAGCAGTGCGTTCGACGGTTCCGTGCCTTTCCCCCTCAAGTTGTACGCTTGAGGGTCCCATTCTAGACCTCCATAGCAACCTTACTCTAATTAATTGTGCATGCATCATAGTCAGACCTAGCCGGCTTAATATGTTGTCCACATAATAACCCTTTAAGACAAGCCTCACCTAAAGTCCATTAGGTTTTCCATAATCCCAACGAACGCAATCACGATAGTGTGCATTAATTTGGAGAAATAAGTGCTAATATGCTAATCATTGTTGTATAAATAGATGAATTTGGAGGGGGAAAGGGCCTAACCACCTTTTGTTTTTGCAGAAAATGAGGCACGAAGTCGCCAGATTAGGTATGGTCAGTAGCATACCTCCACTTTTGCTAGATTGGTGGAGGGATCTTCCCTCAAGTGACCAAAATCATGTGAAACGAGTCTTAGGAAATTTGCCTTCTCTGTTGGATCTTCAGCCAAACAAGATACTGATCGAGGCTGCCACTATGTTTTGGGACAAGGAAAGGGCCGTGTTCCGCTTTGGGGACATAGAACTGACTCCTCTTCTAGAAGGAATAGGAGGATTTTCTGGGTTGCCTTGGGATAGCTCTGGTTTATTTGCACCTGAAAATCGCACCACTAGAGGATTCCTTACGATGATGAGGCTGAAGGAAAATGATGACTTAGAGTGCCCAAAAAACTCCTACATACCTTTCGACTTCCTCTATGAAAGATACGGTCACAGTAACTCTTACCGTATTTTTGATGATGAGTTCTCAATCACCTCCTTGGGCTGGGTTCATCATAGGGTCTTCATGTTCATTGTGTGTTTCTTGGGAATGCTGGTATTCCCGATCCAAGGGGATAGAATCCACACTAGGCTGGCCATGGTGGTAAGAACTTTGATAGTCGGGATCGAGGGGAAAACATATACCATTGTTCCTATGATCATTGCAGATATGTACCGGGCCTTGGAACGCTGTCAGAACGGGTTAAGATTCTTCGAGGGTTGCAATTTGCTGTTACAGGTTTGGTTGTTAGAGCATCTCCAAAGGGGTCAATACCGTCAGGAGTTTCCACGAAGGCCGTGGAATGACCGCATAGCTTTTCATCACCCTAAGAGAATGACTTATATTTCGGACATGTTTGCTCAACCTAAGGATGCTATAGGAAGGGTACATGTTTTCAACAAGTTAACTGAGGACCAGGTTCAGTGGATGTTCGAGTGGTTCCCCATCAACGAGTTCATCATCAGATTCAGAGACGTTCCACACTTGGTATTGATTGGGTTAAGGGGGATATACCATTATGCTCCCCTTTGGGTTATGAGACAGGTAGGCAGGAGACAAGTCATATCGCGAGTCGCTAAAATGAGTCACTTCATAGCCGATTTTCAGGGTGACGCCATCCCATATAAGAATGAAGCACAACATATGTGCACTTTGAAGATTATTGTGGAAAAGGATACTATCGAGCCGAACCGATATCATGCGAGCCATTCATACTTTTACCCCTCATGGTTGGATGATAATCTATCAAAAATCTATGAGCTGAGGGTTGGTCCAGGGAATAGGGTCATAGATGAGTTTGCCGAAGCAGATGTGAAGTATAACAGGCTACGCAAAAGAGTTCAAGAGCCTGAAGCTGAGCATATGGTGCAGTATAAGGCTGATATGGAAATGATAATGAGTGGAAGGAGAGGGCTATTAATCCAGCGAAAGGCTGGAATATTTGGAGTACAGTTTGATGGAATTGGAGGGAAAGATAAGAAAGAGAGTCACCGACTGCCAGAATGCTGAGCTAAACGAAGGAGGGCATCTGGCAAGGGCATTCCTACTGTTGATCCTGTGCGAGCTGGGGGAATTGATCAACTACAGCATCCGGTCCGGAGAGGGTCCTTCTGGGACCAAGTAGATTAGATTTACTTGCTTTTCTTTGAATGTAATAAGGCCAAGTGCCATTAGTAACATTATTTAGTGTCGTTTTGGGTCATTTATTTTTACATTAATGAAATGAGGCAATTACTAGCACTGAATTCTCCAAATCTACTTGTCGCTAGGCCTACCTCGGGCACAACGAGGATCCCAAATTAGGACACGAATTTACATTCCCACAATATGTGTTTTACATTCCCGCAATATGTGTTTAAATACTGCAAACATCTCAGACTCATTACTGACTTGTTTCTTTTTTTTTTCTTTATTCTTTATTCCCATCCCCTAAGGATGGTTCGCACATACTGGCATTGTCAGCATATCACACCAGATCTAGAGGCCCTCCACCTCCTCCTCCTCCGAGTAATTCGAGAAGCAAAGGGAAGGCTAAAATGGATGACTTAAGTGGTATTTGAAAGGAAAATGCTGAAAATGCAGAAACTTCATATGGTCGGAGTACTCCGGCACCAAATGATTTGGTTTTACAGTTGGAACAAAAGATACTAGAGCTACAGGGAGAACTTGAGCAGGTCCGCAACTTAGGAAACCTAGCCCTCACCCTGAACGTCCATGATGTCAACCAACAAAACACCAAAAACCCAGCACCTCCCCAAAATACATTGAACCAACATCCACAAAACCCTCATGCACCGTATCGATATGCAACTCCACCTCAAAATCTCAATCCCTTACTGATACCAACTTCGCCACAACACCACCATCAACCAATCCAGTACCCACCAATCGCTACTTATCACAGTCCCCAAAACACACCACAACCTATTCCCGACCCTCAAAACTCAACCAATGATCACCACTACACCCAGATTCCAGGCACTCACCAAACCAATCCTATATATGTGGAAACCGTACCTCACTCCACCCAACCAACTTCCTATACACCAGAATCCGCTGAGAAGGACCTGCTCCTCAAGAACATGGCTGAGGAACTCAAGAAATTAACAAGTCGGGTTCAGGGTGTCGAAGGAGGCAAAGGGATAGAAGGTTTGAACTATGAAGACTTGTGCATACAGCCGGATGTAGAACTGCCAGAGGGTTACAAACATCCCAAGTTTGAGATGTTTGACGGTACATGCAATCCCAGGGTTCATCTATGGACCTACTGTGACAAACATGTCGGGGTCAGAAAAGATGAAAAGATCCGGATAAAGCTTTTTATGAGGAATCTTACGGGAGATGCTTTGTCCTGGTACATCATCCAGGATCCTAAGAAATGGTCCAACTGGGTGAGTATTGCGTCTGATTTCATGGACTGATTCAGGTTCAACACAGAAAATGTGCCAGATGTTTTCTACATTCAGAACCTTAAGAAGAATCCCACTGAGACTTTCCGCGAGTATGTTACTCGTTGGAGGTCAGAAGCGGCCAAATTCAAGCCATCTTTGGACGAGGAACAAATGAACAAATTCTTCGTCAGAGCACAGGATCCGCAATACTATGAAAGGTTGATGGTTATTGAAAACCATAAGTTCTCTAACATCATCAAACTTGGGGAAAGGATCGAAGAAGGCATCAAAAGCGGGATGGTAACAAACTTTGAGGCACTATAGGCCACAAACAAAGCATTACAATCCAGCAGTATATCGAAGAAGAAAGATGTCGGGGCAGTAATGGTGGCTCAAGGCCCAAAATCTCCACTCATATATCAAACACCTCCACCCACATACCAAGCATCCCCACCCACATACCAAGCACCTCCACATACATATCAACCCTCATCTCCCAGATATTCCCAACCAGCCACTGTCTATCACACCTACAATTCCCAACCCTCTCATTTCCAGTCACCTCCAACTCGTCAAAACTACCCAAGACCCCGACCTAACTTTGATCGCAAGCCACCCAGACAATACACCACTATTGCTGAACCCATCGACCAGCTGTATGAAAGGTTGAAGGCCGCTGGTTACGTCACTCCTATTCCCGCTGTGGCAGTGGAAAACCCATTCCAATGGGTCAACCCAAACAAAACATGTGCATAACATTCCGGTATGAAGGGGCACACCATTGACGAGTGCCGAACACTGAAAGATAAAATCCAGACACTGATTGACAACAAGGTCATACAGGCGAAAGAGGTTGCACCCAATGTCCGCAACAATCCTCTCCTAGACCATAGGGGCGGTGGAATACATGTGATAGAGATGGATAAAGAATGGGATCCCGAGGGGTTAATTGGGCTTATTCGAGAAGGCGATGACTTTAAACCCACAGTCACACTTACTCCCATTGTAGTACAGATTCAGTCTCCGGTCAAGGTTGAGGTAACTGCATCGGTTCCATTTGAGGTAGAGGTAGCTCCACCTGCGGCCGCCCCTATTCCATTTGAAGAAGAAGTGGCCACACCTTTCACAATGACAATATCAACCACACCTCCTTTCGATTCAAAAGCAATACCCTGGGATTACGTTGCCGAAGCTAGGCAAAAAGGAAAGGCAAAGATGGAAGAATCCGATGCTGCACAAGGAATGACTAGGACCGGAAGAATCTATACACCTGAACACTTGGGAGGACAAAGTAATGATGCCACTACCAAGCCTCTCATTGAAACAGGACCAGATGACCTTTGGAGGAAAGTACAAGCAAGGGAATACGCTGTCATTGATCATTTGAACAAAACCCCAGCTCAGATATCCATCCTATCATTGTTGCAAAATTTAGAGGCGCACAAGAATGCTTTGATGAAGGTGTTAAGTGAAGCTTACTTACCCAACAATATCACCTGCGGAGAGATGGCCAACATGGTAGGGCAGGTGCTGGAAAGTCATGAGATCACCTTCCACGAGGATGAACTACCGCCTGAAGGGTTGAATCATAATCGAGCATTGCATATCACGGTACAATTTGAAGAACAAATTTATTGCCAGAGTCTTGATCAATGGAGGTTCAAGCCTCAACATTTGTCCGTTGGATACTCTGAAAAGATTGGACAAAGGTCTCCATGAAATATGGGCAGGGAGTATGAACGTGAAAGCCTTTGATGGGTCTCAAAGGGCCACAATTGGGGAGATTAATCTTTTTCTACAGATGGGGCCAACTTGGTTCGACGTTGAATTCCAAGTGCTTGACATATCAGCTTCATACAATCTTCTGTTGGGTTGACCTTGGATACATGCCGCTGGGGCTGTGGCTTCCACACTACACCAGGCTGTGAAATTCGAATGGAAACATCAGGAGGTGATCATTCACGGGGATGGGAGTAACCCCATCTATGCCAGTCAAACCATCCCGGTTATCGGAAACAGAAGAAGGCTAGGAGGGGAAACTTATCATCACATCGAACATTTAAATGCCGTTGAGAAAGACATATGGTGGAGTAACAAGATAGAAAGCATACTAGCATGGTCCGGATATGAACCCGACAAAGGGCTTGGGAAAAATCTCTAGGGTATTACCAAACCAATACAGCTGAAACGTCATGGTACTACCTTCAGACTCGAATACCAGTATACATGGCAGGAGTACGATGATTGGTCGCCTCCATGGTGTGGACCTTATTACCCTATCGAGCAACCAGTGCCACATCTGGGTCAGACTTTTCACCAAGCTGATACAATATGGGGAAGTGCAGAAGAAGAAGCATTAGCTGGGCTGAGAAATCTGTTCCTGGAAGATGAAGACACGGATTGTAGTGCAATAATTGAGGAGGAGGAGGAAGAAGGCCTCACTATTCAGACTGTGGAGAAGGGAGTTGTTCTCAGGAACTGGACTGCCACACCATCCCGGGCCCGTCGAGTCCCTAGGTAGCTTGGCAATCAGCCTAATTTTATTTCTTTAGCCATGCTAGGCATCTAAGCCATTTTCAGTAATTTTGTTTTAAAGACTCACTTGTTTCAAAATAATTGCTTGATTCATCGAGCCGTACTTGTTTTGGATGCTTTTAGTTTTAATCAATGCATTGCTATTTATTATACATTATTATCTTCCACATTTTTCTTTCTACAGCGTTATTATAACTTTTTCTGATGAACCGGTGACTCTGACATGTAATGAGATAACGCAATATAAAGATAGTGACTTGGAGGAAGAAGATGAAATACCTGAGGAGGTTGTCAGAGAAGTTGAAAACTTTGAGAATAAGCCTAAGTCCAACCTGGACGAAACCGAAGCAGTAAATTTGGGAGACGCCGAAACCGTCAAGGTGACTCGCATAAGCATTCACTTATCACCGCCAGAGAAAGAGGAGTACATCCGTTTCTTAAAGGAATATGAGGATACATTCGCATGGTCATATGATGACATGACCGGTCTGAGCACATCCATAGTAGCTCACAAGTTGCCCACCAATCCAATTGTGCCCGCCAGTGAAGCAGAAACTCAGAAAATTCAAACCAAATATGAGCATGAAAATCAAGGAGGAGGTTACTAAGCAGATCAAAGCCAAAGTTCTCAGGGTGGTTGAATACCTAACCTGGTTAGCCAACATTGTACCAGTTCCGAAGAAAGATGGGAAAGTCAGAGTATGTGTTGACTACCGAGATTTAAACAGAGCAAGTCCCAAGGACGACTTTCCACTGCCAAATATACACATCCTGATCGACAAATGCGCCAAGCATGAACTCCAATCCTTGTAAATTGCTTTGTGGGTTATCACCAGATCTGGATGGATGAAGAAGACGCAGAGAAAACAGCTTTTATTACACCATGGGGGATATACTGCTACAAGATGATGCCATTCGGTCTAAAGAATGCTCGGGCTACTTACATGAGGGCCATGACAACCATCTTCTATGATATGATACACAAAGAAATAGAGGTATATGTAGATGACATCATCATAAAATCCAAGAGGGCCGCAGATCACATAGCGGACTTGAGGAAGTTCATTGATAGGTTAAGGAGATACAACCTAAAACTGAACCCCGCTAAGTGTGCATTTGCGGTTCCCGCAGGAAAGTTACTGGGATTCATTGTCAGCCGCCGAGGGATCGAGCTGGACCCGTCCAAAGTTAAGGCTATTCAGGAGTTACCGCCACCTAGGAGCAAAAAGGGCGTGATGAGCCTGTCGCGTCATAGCGCAGTCCACAGTTATATATGAACCCATCTTCAAGATGTTGAGGAAAGATGCTGAAAAAAGTTGGACTGAAGATTGTCAGAAAGCTTTCGACAAAATCAAGGAGTACCTGTCCACACCACCAGTATTGGTCTCGCTAGAGCCATGTTGACCTTCGCTACTCTAGCTATCTGTATTTGATGGAGCCATCGGGTGCGTTTTGGGACAACATGACGAGATAGGGAGAAAGGAGCAAGCCATATACTATTTAAGTAAAAAATTCACACCTTATGAAGCACGATACTCTCTGTTAGAACGCACTTGTTGTGCTTTGACCTGGACATATCAGAAACTAAGGCATTACTTCTGTGTCTACACCACGTACCTGATACCCAGGATGGACCCCCTGAAGTACATATTTCAGAAACCCATGCCGTCTGGAAAGTTAGCGAAGTGGTAGATACTGTTAAGTGAGTTCGATATCGTCTATGTAACTCAGAAGGCGGTCAAAGGACAAGCATTGGAAGATCATCTTGCTGAAAATCCTGTGGGAATACAAACCTTTGAAAACGTATTTTCTTGATGAAGAAGTGTTATTTGTAGGAAAGGAAATTACCAAAGAATACGACGATTGGAGGATGTTCTTCGATGGAGCTGCAAATTTCAAAAGAGTGGGAATTGGAGCTGTTTTGGTATTAGAAACAGGTTAACACTACCCTGTATCTGCAAAGCTTAGATTTCCATGCACTAACAACATGGCAGAGTATGAAGACTGTATACTAGGATTCAACATGGCAATCGACATGAATATTCAAGAGCTACTAGTAATCGGTGATTCAGATCTGCTTGTGCACCAGGTACAAGGAGAATAGGCCACCAAGAATTCCAAGATATTTCCATATCTGCACCATGTGCAGGAATGAGAAGAAGGTTCACGAAGATAAAGTTTCGGCATGTGCCCAGAATTCAGAATGAGTTTGCCGATGTATTGGCCACTTTGTCATCCATGATACAGCATCCAGACAAGAATTTCATTGATCCCATCCAAGTGAGGATTCATAATCAGCCAGCATATTGCGCCCATGTTGAAGAAGAAACAGACGGGAACCTTGGTTTCACGGTATCAAGGAATATTTGGCGAAAGGAGAATACCCGGAGCATGCAAACCATACTCAGAAACGCACACTCTGGAGATTGCCCAATCACTTCTTCCACAGCGAAGGAAACTTATACAGAAGAACTCCTGATTTGGGATTGCTAAGATGTGTCAAAGCAAAAGAGGCTTCTAAGGTACTTGAGGAGATACATGTTGGGACCTACGGCCCGCATATGAATGGTTTTATCTTGGCCAAGAGGATACTTAGGGCCGGTTATTTTTGGATGACCATGGAAAGAGATTGCGTCCAGTATGTCCGAAAATGCTACCAATGTCAAGTGCATGCCAATATGAAAAAAGTGCCGCCAAATGGGCTCAATGCAACAAGCTCACCTTGGCCATTCGCCGCCTCGGGAATGGATGTCATCGGTTCGATTGAGCCCACTGCTTCAAACGGGCATAGGTTTATTCTAGTAGCCATTGACTACTTCACAAAATGAGTAGAGGCTGCATCTTATAAAGTTGTAACCAAGAAAGTCGTCGCAGACTTTGTCAAGGATCGTATTATTTGCCGATTCGGAGTTCCCGAGTCCATTGTCACTGATAATGCCGCCAATCTCAATAGTGATCTGATGAAAGCCATGTGTGAAACTTTCGAAATCAAGCACAAGAACTCCACAGCGTACAGACCTCAGATGAATGGAGACGTAGAAGCCGCCAACAAAAACATCAAGAAGATACTAAGGAAGATGGTAGAAAATCACAAACAATGGCACGAGAAATTAGCCTTTGCCTTGTTAGGATACCGCACTACAGTCTGCACGTCAACTGGGGTGACTCCCTACTTACTGGTTTATGGTACCGAAGCTGTCATCCCAGTCGAGGTAGAGATTCCTTCCTTAAGGATCATACAGGAAGCCGAACTCCGCAATGCACAATGGATTAGGAGCCTCTATGAGCAATTGGCCCTTACAGATGAAAAAAGAATGAACACAGTATGTCACGATCAGCTTTATCAGAACAGAATGTCCAAAGCTTTCAACAAAAGGGTCAAACCAAGGCAGTTTGCACCAGGACAGCCAGTGCTGAAGAAGATCTTCCCACATCAAGATGAAGCCAAAGGGAAATGCTCTCCCAACTGGCAAGGTCCCTACATGGTTCATAGGGTGCTAAAAGGAGGAGCACTCATACTTGCAGAAATGGATGGAGAAGTCTGGCCAAAACCAATCAATTCAGACACAGTCAAGAGATACTATGTTTAGACTGTTTACATTTTTCTTCATTTGATGTAATTAAACTACGCTTGACTTGATTCCCGTTTAAGAGGGGATACGTAGGCAGCCTTTTGGATTCGATCATATCATAATAAAAATTCCATTTTCCCCAGGATCAGAAACTGGGGCAGAATTTTGAGAAGGGTTCTCAAAATTCCGGAGCGAGTCTAGCCAACGCCATTGCATGCCAGAAAATCAGAAATTGGTTAAGAATCTGGGGCACAATTTTGAGAAGGGTTCTCAAAATTTTGAAGAAGGTTCAACGAGTTCATTGCTCGAAAATGGCTGAAGGATCATCTACCAAACTGGGGTAGAATTTTGAGGAGGACCCTAAAAATTCTAACACGAGAAAAGCTGCAATGTCTCTGAAATTTGTTACAGTCACTAGTTCATCTAAATCATTTGATATTTCACTATGTTTCCTAAAAAAAATAACTCTATTTTATTCAATAATTGCATATTTTCAAAAACTCTATTTCTGTAACAGCCAGGTGTTACCTAGGGAAACTCAAAGAAGGCCTCCAGAAAAGAGGAGCGAAGCCGGCAGACGAAAGGCACGGACCAACCTCCCCTTACAAACTTTACAATTTTTTCTTCGAGCGTAGGCACATCTAACGTAACAGTAGCATTCGCAAATATATACATGCAGCAAAACCTTTATCAGTCGGGCCACCAAACACCAAACATATCTCCAGCTAAGAAACATTCTACTCTTATTTGCTATTCGTTCTTTGCATGGGACTAAGCCCTATCCTGAACCTTGCATAAGGCTAAGCATTGCCTTCCATTTGCATGGGACTAAGCCCTGTCCCGAGTCTTGCATGAGGCTAAGCCCTGCCTCCATATTTGCATAAGGCTAAGCACTGCCTTCTTCCTGCATGGGACTAAGCCCTGTCCCGCATCCTGCATGAGACTAAGCCCTGTCTCCATCATGCATGAGGCTAAGCCCTACCTCCCTATTTGCATAAGGCTAAGCACTACCTTCTCTTTGCATGAGACTAAGCTCTGTCTTCATCTTGCATGAGGCTAAGCCCTGCCTCTATATTTGCATAAGGCTAAGCTCTGCCTTCCATTTGCATGGGACTAAGCCCTGTACCGCATTCTGCAAGAGACTAAGCTCTATCTCCATCTTGCATGAGGCTAAGCCCTGCCTCTATATTTGCATAAGGCAAAGCTCTGCCTTCCATCTGCATGGGAGTAAACCCTGTCCCGCATCCTGCATGAGACTAAGCTCTGTCTCCATCTTGCTTGAGGCTAAGCCCTGCCTCTATATTTGCATAAGGCTAAGCTCTGCCTTTCACCTGCATGTGACTAAGCCCTGTCCCGCATCTTGCATGAGGCTAAGCCTGCCTCCATATTTGCATAAGGCTAAGCTCTACCTTCCATTTGCATGGGACTAAGCCCTGTCCCGTATCCTACATGAGACTAAGCTCTGTCTCCATTTTTGCATAAGGCTAAGCTCTGCCTTCCATGGGACTAAGCATTGTCCCTCCTCGCATAAATGTTGCTCCATTCCAACACTATCTATTTGCTCCTCTTTCGGGCTAAGCTCTGCCCTCAATCTCACAAGATTATGCCATGTCTTGTTAATTTTGGCATCATATTATTACATCTCATGGGCTGAAATATCGCCAATTTGTCCAAAGGCGCCATAGTCTAAAGGCATCATCCTCATAGCCGGAAGACACCATGCCATGGCCTGAGGATCTCTCAAATTTGCATATCATTATTCAAAGGCGTCATGGTTCGGAGGCATCATCTTCATGGCCCGATAACATCATTTCATGGATTTTGAATCTCTCACTGAACAATTCATGGCCCAGGACATCATGGTATAAGGACGTCATCCTTAACTGTCCGAAGACAACTTTCATGGTCCGAAGGGAATCTGCATCATGTTTAAATTTCCGCACAAATATATGCTCGTAGTATCTCTCTATTTGCAGGTGACCCGGTAAGCAACCGTCATCCCAATAGGAGCAATCCCGCTCCGAATTCCTTCAATTATCTCAAACCTGACCTCTCACCATAACCATTCTTTCACCCATCCCGAAATCTCGTGTCCGTTCTTGTAATGGCTTCATTTGTTTATTCCGCCGATGGATCCAGAACTACACACGGCCCGATTCCTGCAAAACTAGGGATATGTAGGTAGCTCGAAAACCAGATTGTAGCCTAAATCTCTCAAACCATCTCACTCGATCAAAATTGGCCATCATATCTTTACCCGACAACTCTTTCATCCTTTCCGGGTTAAGAGGGGCAGCTGTTGATACCCAACTTTTTCCTCCAATATTTTGAAATGCATATATACCTTTAAAACTATGCATTAGCGTCAGTTGATATTTTTCCATAATCTCTATATTTTAAATTTATTTATTCTAGTATTTTATTTATATAAATAATTATAAAACTGCATCACAAATAATTTTAAAATATTTCTTGATTTAATATTACTATTTATGGTCCAATTAAGTCCAAATTATTTCACAAATAGCCAAATTGGCACCTTTTGATTATAATTGCAATTATAGCCCATGCATACAATTTTTACGTTATTTTACAAGAAATTAGTCCATTATATTTCAAAATACTGAAAATTGTTTTTAAAATATTTCTATGCATGAAAATCATTCTTTATAATTAGTTAATTATTTTATAAGTTAATTTTATTCAATTGCTTGGGTATTTAACAAATAGCCCTTTTTGTTTTCAATTTTAACCCAAGAGACCCGCCCAAGACCCCTTATATTTTGGCCCTACTCCTTAAGCCGAAAACATAGCCTACCCGACCCAATACCATGGTCAATCCTTGCCGTTGATCATTTTTGATCAACGGTCCAGATTTCCCTACCATAATTAAACCCTAATGACCCCCCTTACACCCTCTCTCTTCTCTCTCAAACGCTCTTTACCTAAACCCTAATCCTCAGGCGCCGTCACCTGCTTAGCCCTATACTGGCTATACTGGCCTCCTACTTGCTATGGTTCTTTGTCGTCTCAGGCCTATGCTGGCCTCCTACTTGCTATGGTTCATCAGTTTCCTAGATCCTTGGGATGATCTCAAGGACCTAGGCGGTCTGGTTTGCACAATTGATTTCTTTGCCTGTTTCAGGCCGTTTGCTCGACCATGAGTAAGAAACCATTCTTATTTTGCTACGAATCCATGGTTTTCTAGGCCTATGTTCTCGTCTCTGTTATGCTTTCTAAAAAACCCTAATTTATTATCTCCGATCTTCTCATGTCTGTATAGATCTGAGACGAATCGAGCAACTCTCACATGTTTTCCTTGAAATTTTCCGGTTTCAACTGATTTCCTGATTTTTCCTAAACTAGGGTTAATTATAAGTCATATCTCAAGGTCTTTCTGATTTTTAAATGTTTAATCAATTATCCTTTAGTGTTCTTGACTGATTTACGCAAAAGTTGCTTAAACCCTAGTCGATTTATGTGAAACTCTGATGTTCTGATTTTTTGCTTCGATTCTGAGTTTTTAAATACCAATTGTATTGATTCGCTCTGTATCTTTGACCTACACGATTTTCCTTTGTCAAATGCATTGGTCTGTGATTTTTGCCCTAACTAATCTCTATTAGGGTTTTTGAATCAATTTTCCGGTTAACTTCTCCGTGTTTATAAAGTTTTACTTAGTCCACTTTATTTATCGGAATCGATATATTCTTTCCAGAATTGTTGTTGATCTGGTTGATTGATTTGCTCTGTTAAGAATCTGTACTCCTAAGTCTTGCCTGTTTCTATGATTACGACCTTAATTAGTCGTTGTTGCCTTATTTGATTGCTGAATATTTACTAATTCTTTACATGATTCTTTCCTTATTTTGACCCCTGATTATTTACTCCTTTATTTAGTCTGATTTGAACCTCTTGCCTTAATTAATCCTGTCATTACCGTTGGCTAATTGCCCTTAATTAAGGGAAGACTATGCTGAACACTTTGTATGATTGTATTCTGAGATCCTTTATTGCTGATTATTGATTCCTTTACCTTATTTGCTCTACTCTTAAACTACTATATAAACTCCTCTGTTTTTCTTCGTAACACACGAACACAAGTTCAAAGAACACACACTCACGCTCAAACTCTCTTTTCTTTCTCTGCTACTTGTGATAACTCTTGATCTTGTCGGCTGAAAGCCAAGGCTAGATATTGGAACTATACCTGCTTTATATTCTGCACTCTTTTCTTCAACTGGTATGTCTCTAGTTAAATTATGAAACCCAAACTCTATGTGTTTCATTCCTGGACTAGTTCATTGACTATGAATTCAACCTCTCTTCCTGTTTACTTCTTTGCTTAGCATGTCTAAATTCTGTCCTGTTCAATATATAACAAGTATGTCTACACTTCACCTGGTTATCTGATACTTGACCAGCCTGTTTGTTGATTTCTGTTTAATCCCTTAACTATGTGATCATGTTGGTTACTTAATGCATGTGATTGACCCTACTTGCGTGTTTGATTCTGTCCACTACATCCTTGCTCCATGTCTTAATCGCGTATTATCTTGGTTAACTTGTTAAGGCTATGAAGCTCCTAAGTGTTCCATGCATTTGTTGTTCCCCTGTACCCTGTTCATGTATCCTCAATGTTATTCGATATGTTCCCAATCCCTTTCACCCTTGTGTGCAAACCCGCTTGCTAAGTGCCTGTCAATCTGAGTATCCTATGATTGATTGGCTGTTTATTGAATCTGCTCTCTTCAGAACTGATTTCAAAAACTATTCTTAGTATTCTTCTAAAACTGGTTTTCACTCTTAGCATCTCCTTAAAACTCGTATATTTCAGAAAAATCTTCATTTTCACTCCTAAAAGTTATCTCCACACTGTTTTTTACTAAATCTTTCAAAACTATGTCAAGCACTCTCACTTTACTCTTAGAACATTAGGTTCTGCCCCTCCAGTGTGTATACTGCCTAGGAATCCCCTGAGATTCCTCCGAACTCTGGCACACTGGGCTGGCCCTTCCACGCTGCACATAACCAGTCCCTATTTTGAGAAAGGTCTTGGTGTAAGCACTGCCCGGGATCCTGGAGGTCCTTAGGGAACTCTGACACACTTGGACACTTATTGGCTATGATATTCTTGGCACTTGTGACTACACTGAAGGCCTGGTACTCCTAGGTTTACTTTGGGCCTGCTTCAGGCTCCTTATAGTATAAGTTTACATTTAATTTATGTAATTTACTCAATCCTGGTCTGTAATAATCCTTTGTAAACAGATATTGGGGTAACTAGTAAAAGGGGAGGGTTGCTATATGATTCGGTGGCGTAAACTGGGTAGAAATCATGCTTTAGGTTTTGCATTATGTCGATCTGCTGTAGAAATCATGTTCTAGGTTTGTGTGGTGCACTAGATATCATTGCTATGTTTGTTTGCATTAAACCATTCTAAATTTGTGCATTAGATATCCTGTCTTAGGATATTCACGTTTACTGATTTTGCCTATTAGAAATCATACTGTAGTTCATCACCTTATCTCTGATTCTGCTCAAGTCATAATCACCTAGAAACTTGTTAATAAAATCACTGCTATAGTTATGCTTAGTCAAACGACCACCTATCTCCGTGTATTAGAAATCCCGCCTTAGGACAATCATGTTTACTGCATTCTTTGCATATTGGAAAACATGATATAGTTTGCCATATCTGATTTCTGCCTAATCACCTAGCAATCATACTATTAGGTTATTACTAATACTGCCTAATAGAATGGCCTTCTCCATATGCATTAGAGATCCTGTTTAGGACTACATGTGCATTTGTCTTGAAATATGTCGCTTAAATAAATAGGTTATAAATAGCCCCACATATAGGTATCACGTTCTAGTATAAAGATGTATAAAATCGACTGTTATAATATTCATCACCTGGATCAACATGCCTATAGGATGAAATAACTTCAAATCATCCCCTATTACTATGATTGCATATAGCTTCACACCTAGGCAAACCTTAGGTGATTAATGTCCTTGTAAAAACTGAGAAACTATGCTCTGATTATTTATAAACTGCTCAAGTTTAACAGGTTCTTAAAATCAGTAGGCAAACTGATTAGGATTCTGTCACTTCGCTTTTAAAATAATGCTACATACTCTGTATTTGTGATGCTCACCTAGATACCCTATTCTAGGATTTCTCCGAACGTACCTAAAATATGTGTTTGAGACGTGCTGCTTATTTGCCTATATAAGTGGAGGTAAACATGAGCCCCTTAACTGCTCCCCTATTTGGTAGTCCCGTGTGATATTTGTTGTCGCCTAGATTTTCGCCTTTAAAACACCTTAGGAGGGTCTAGAACTGCCTAGGTCTAGAGGTCCTAAACTTCTCTAGGACCACAAGGAAGGGACGGGTAACGGCACACTTAGAGTTCGTTAATCAAACTCGCTTATATAACCACTAAGGGGTGGGATAATGGGTAGTAAAAGGATATGATGACCTGTGTGCTAATGCAACGTGTAACCCCTCTCACTGAGAAGTGATTACCGGGCATTGCATGGAGATGATCCTATAGGACAAACAACTTAGGACCTCCCTTATCCCTCTTACATATGTGTACTCAGACTTCCTAAACTTCCTTGGTTTATGTATGCTCAGACTGTTCAAACCTCCTTAATTTACGCTTATCTTTCTTGATCGTATATGTGTTTTGACTGTGTAAACTACCTTTATTTGCAAATATGTGCTGAGACCGCTTACTTGTTAAATGACCAATTCACATAGTTTAAGTCCGGTCGGGATGCACTGTGTGGACCGCGGGGGGTGCCTAACACCTTCCCCTCAAGGTTATTTCGAGCCCTTATCCTAATCTCTGGTAATGCAAACTGGTTAATTGAGTTAATTGCTCTTGGTGCCCTAACACACCTTAATCCGTTAGGTGGCGACTCTTCAATTACCCAATTCCCAAAAGGAAACAAGTTGTTCCCCCATGAGTTTCGAAACTCGGATTCCGCGAGGGAAAAAGGGTACGCGACAAGCAATAATAGATCAATTCTAGTTTCCAATCCCCCAATAGTCACTACACACGACCAATATACACGGCCTACAATAACGGTATCGCCCACCTGTGTAGACTCATTTACAGATGAAACTAGAGACTCACGGGGCATATCCATATAATGAGTAAAATACAATGACACATATGAATACGTGGAACCAGGATCAAATAATATAGAGGCATCATTGTGGAAAATTGAGACAATACCTGTGATCACTACATCTGAAGCAATGGCATTTGGTCTGGTGGGAAGAGCATTGAATCAGGCCTGACCGCCACCTATTCGGCCTTCCCCTCTCGGGCGACCTCTAGATGATTGGGCCCTACCCCGAGCTGGCTCAGCGGGTGGTGTAGATGCTGGTGCTAGTGCCATCGGCCGATAACTCTACTGTGGAGTTCCACACAACAACCTAGGGCAATCCCTCTTGATATGACCAAGATCCCCACACTCGAAACAACCCCTCCTCTGACGGAATTGCTGCTCCTAATACTCCGAGGAACTACCCGTAGAAACCTGAGCGGACGAGGCATGGTGAGAACTCTGTGCTGGTAGTGCACTGAATGAAGACTGGCCTAAGCGAGCAATGTGAGAACCGTGGCTGACTGATGCACCACGATGAGCTGGTCGAATCGTCTGAGCATGCTTGCAAGGACGACCCCGGCCGTGGTGGAACTAACCTTCAGAAGGAACACCACCAAAACTACCTGATCCACAAGACCTATTGGCCTCCCTCTCAGCCCGCTCATGGCTGCGGACCAACTCTATCTGTCGAGCAATATCAACAACCTCGTCAAAGGTAGCACCAAACACCCTCTCTCTAGTCATAAGCACCCACAGCTGAAATATGAGGCCATCAATGAACCTCCTGATCCTCTCCCTATCAGTGGGAACCAACAAAACTGCATGACGGGCTAACTCAAAAAATCTCATCTCGCACTGCATCACAGTCATATCATCCTAATGCAACTGCTCAAACTGTCTGCGCAGCTCCTCTTTGTGAGACTACGGCACATACTTCTCCAAGAAGAGAACAGAGAACTCCTACCATGTAAGTGGCGCTGCACCAACCGGCCTACGACTCTGATAATCCTTCCACTAGGTGAAGGTAGCTCCAGTAAGCTGAAAAGTAGTGAACGAGACCCCACTGGTCTCCAGAATACCTGCTGTATGGAGGATTCTCTGACATATGTCCAAGAAACCCTGGGCATCCTCTGACTCTACCCCGCTGAAGGATGGCGACTGAAGTCTACCAAACCTCTCTAGCGTCCACTGCTCATCATCAGTCATAGCAGGAACCATATGTGCGCGAGTAGCTGCTACCGACTGGGCTGGTAGTGCCCCCGGTGTCTGGAGTCCCTACATCACCTGCTCGGGTGTACGGGCGGCGGGATTTTGAGTACCTCCCCTGGACTGAGAAGTGGTTGTTGCTGCTGGAATAGAGACCGCCTGAGCAATACTGGTGCATGCGGTCAAAATCTGAGCTAAGGCCTCTTGAAGACTTGAAATCACAATGGGCACAACTGGTGCCTAAGCTGGTCCCGCTGGTGTATCCATAACTGGGACCTTGAACTGGGGCAATTGGTGGATCTGCAGGTGCCGATAGCTGCTGTGCGAGCTGCACCTCTGCCCCTCTCGCGGCCTCTACCGCGACCTCATCCTCTCGCGGCCCTGGGTGGTGGTATTGGTGGTTGTCCATACTGCCCAATAGTACGTGTCCTCACATCTGTGAGAATAGAATGATAGAAGTTTAGTTACCATAATCAACATATTTCGCATGACAAGAATTCAAGAATGTGAAGTTTCATAAGGGTTCTGCAACCTCTCAAAGATAAGGACAAACGTCTCTGTACCGATCCGCAAGACTCTACTAAATCCGCTCATGACTCGTGAGACCTATGTAGCCTAGGCTCTGATACCAACTTGTCACGACCCAAAACCTTACCCGTCGTGATGGCGCCTATCATGGTACTAGGCAAGCCGACATTTCCAAAACACTTTCAACATTTAGAGATAATGAAATAAGACATTTAAAATAACCGGAGTTTTTCATAAAAATGGGGTAAACCCAAATATAAGTGCGGAAAATAGCCCCAACATCGGGGTGTCACTAAGTCATGAGCGATCCAAACAACCAGTCTAAGAAATAGTGTTTACAAGAGTCTGTATTAAATACATATAGAGGAGAAATCAAGGAGGGAGGAACAAAGACTGCGAACGTCGGGAAGCTACCTCCTAAATCTCCGACAATCAACCAAGCACGAGATCAACATCCACCGTATTCGTAAATACCTGGATCTGCACATGAAGTGCAGGGGGTAGCGTTAGTACAACCAACTCAATAAGTACCAATAATAAATAAGGAACTGAAAGATAGTGACGAGCTACACAGTTATAGTTCATTTTCAACTCAATAAGTAGACATGCTTTCAAATCCAGCAATTGATGTCAAACAAGTTTTATACAGTTTAAAGTTCAAGTAAAACCGGATATAAAATCTTCCAGAAATTTCAAAACAATGATAGAGAGCAACTAAGTGCAACAACAAATGAAAGCAAGTACAGCCTCTCATGGCAGCAGTCACTCAACTCTTCTCAACAGCTCAATCACTCGGCTCTCAACCCTTAGCACTCACACTCAATACGTACCCGCGCTTAGTGGAGGTGTACAGACTCCGGAGGGGCTCCTACAGCCCAAACGTTATAATCCGTACGGACAACTCATGCGATGTAGTATCATATCAAGATCCGCGCGGACAACTTACGTGCTACGGTAAAAATGTTTGGATCCGCACGGACTAATCACGTGCTATGGTATCAATACCTCACCTTCAAGCCCTCGGCCTCACTCAGTCATCAACGTCTCTAGTCTCTCAGACTCTTAGAAATCAGGAAAATCGACCCAAACAGAAATAATATGATGTGTCAACAATATATAACAGAGACTGAGATGCGATATGCGAGTAAAAATTGAGACTGAGTACAAACAACATTTAGCATGCTGTTCAACATGTAATGCAACCTCTGTGGGCCCAAACAATACCAACACAAGCCTAAACATGGTTTCTAACATGATTTTTCAGTCAAACTTCTTTAACACACAAAGAGCATATAGCTATCAACAAGTTATTTAACTTTACAGTTTCACGGAACGGACCAAGTCACAATTCCCACGGTGTATGCCCACATGCCCATCACCTAGCATGTGTGTCACCTAATAATCACATGACACAAAGTCTGGGGTTTCATACCCTCAGGACCAGATTTATAACTGTTACTTACCTCAATCCGAGCAAAACGCTGCTCCAAAATTCTCTTGCCTCGCGAGTCGGCCTCTGAATGTCCCAAATCTAGCAACAAGTAGTACAATACAATCAATATAGGCTAGAGGGATAAATTGCACAAGAAAAGTACTAAATTATAGCCAAAAATATGAAACCGGCCCGAACCCGACCCCCGAGACCAAATTTGAAATACGACAGAAGTTACTAAACCCAAAAACCCATTCACTCATGAGTCTAACCATAAAAAAATTAATCAAATTCGATAAGAAAATCCCATTCAAAACCTCAAAATCTAACTCAAGAACACTTCCTCGTTTTCCCCAGTTATCCACCCCAAATAAAAGATTTGATGTTGAAATTAAATACATAATCATGGGATATAGTCAAAACCAAGTAAGAATCACATACCCCAATCAACTCCACAAAAATCCCTTCAAGAATCACCCAAATCCGTGGTCTCTAGCTCAAAATATGAAGAATGGGTTCAAACCCTTGTTTCTGAAATTAAATACTGTTGCCCAGATTTCCTTCTTCGCGAACGCTACCCTCTTCTCGCATTCACGTAAACCAATTTAAGTGCCTCTCCTCTTAACTATTCGCGAACGCGATGCTTTGCCAAATCTAACCTTTGCGAACGCGACCCATGCCTCGCGAATGCGTAGAACAAAAGGCTGGGCATCCCCAGCTATCTCACTCCTCTTCGCGAACGCGATACCATTCCCGCGTTCGCGATGCACACACAGACCACACCTTCGTATTTGCATCCTCTTCTTCGCGAATGCGAAGAACAAAAATCTCCAAGCTCATAAACACCCTTAGCGAATGTGAGGCTCTTCTCGTGAACGCATCAGAGGGAACCAAGGAAAAAACCATAGCAGCAAACATCAACTATCAACCAAAGTCCAAAAATGATCCGTTAACCACCCAAAACTCACCCGAGGCCCCCAGGACCTCAATCAAACATACCATCAAGTCCCAAAACATCATAGAAACTTAGTCGAACCCTCAAATCACCTCAAACAACATCAAAAACACGAATTACACTCGGATTCAAGCCTAATGAACTTTGAAATTTCCAAATTCTACAAGCGACGTCAAAACATATCAAATCACCTCTGATTGACCTCAAATTTTGCACACAAGTCATAAATGACACTACGAACCTACTCCAACTTCCTTAAATCCAATCCGACCCCGATATCGAAAAGTCCACTATTGGTTAAACTTTCCAAAATTTAAACTTTCGGCATTTCAAGCCTAATTCTACTACAGACATTCAAAACACAATCCGGACGCGCTCCTAAGTCCAAAATAAGCTAACGGAGCTAACGGAACCATCAAAATTTAAATCCGAGGTCGTTTACCCATAAGTCAACATCCGGTTAACTTTTCCAACTTAAGTTTTCGAATAAGAGACTAAGTATCTTAATTTATATTGAAATCTCTCCGAACCCGAACCAACTAACTCGGTAAGTCATAATACAACTGTAAAATACAAAAGATGCAGAAAATGGGGAAAAGGGGGCTACAACTCTCGAAACGACCGGCCGTGTCGTTACAAATTGGTGATCAAGCAATCAAATAATTAAGTGCAAGATTGAATAAATAAACCAATATGATAAATAATAAGAACAACTCAAGCTTCAAACTACAATGTTCATATAGCACCCCATAACTCTAGATCTAATAAACTATGAAACTAAAAGATTAGAAGAGAAGAAAAACTAGTTAGAAGCCTCCTCCAAGCGTAGTCTGTGTTATCCCACGTGAATTCTCTTTCAATATATGTTATATGCCCTCCAAATTAGGTTTATGAACCCTTTTATACGACTTGGGACCGTGTAGGACCGAAATAACCTTGTCCCGAGCAAAATAGAATAACCGCGCAATCACAACGTCCAAACAGCGCGAGGCACTGGCCTTAGCGCTGAATCCAGTATGTTTTGCAAATTCAACTCTTTTCTTGCAATTGTAATGCATTCTTTCTTGTCTTCTACTTGGGGGGGGGGGGGGAAAAAACCCAAAGGGTGTCCCCCCTTTTGTCTCCCACTTTTTAATTATTTTATTTTTTTTATTTTTTTCCCGTGTTTTATTTAATTTTAGTCCAAATCTCTTCTTCTTCATACCGCTTTATTCCTACACAGTTAAAATATAATATTAAGACAAAGTAATATTATTAATACTCAAGAGATGATTAAAAGTATCAAAATATGAGGCAACAATGTTAAATAGATGCATTTTAGCCTGGGAACTGTGAGGGGCACGCTGTGGCTGAGAAGTCTGTGGAGGTGCAACCCTCCTAAGTCTGGGGTAATCTCTCACCACATGGCGTGTCTTGCCACACTCAAAACAAGCACTAGGAGGATATGGCGGTTGTGACTGGCTAGAACCAGGTCTGCTGGACTGACCACTGAAAGCACCCTGTGCAGGAGGCGCACTAGATACTAGAGGTGCATAATAACGCTACTGAGGTCTAGGAGGAGCTGGAATACCACTAGCTGCTGGAAGAGCTAAATGAACGGGGCCCCATATAACCCCTACCATGACGAACTGCAGCTGGGGCACGGGCACCGAAATAATGACCCGACTCTCGAGACCTCTTGGCCTCCCTCTCCTCTCTATCCCGAGCGTGCATGCCCTATACTCTTCTAGCAATACTCAACACTTGATGATAAGAGATATGCATCTCCAACTCCTAGGCCATGCTAGATTTGACGCTGGGAATAAGCCCCTTAACAAACCGGCAAACTCTCTCACGAACCGTAGAAACCAAGGCTGGTGCATGCCTAGCCAAGTCAGTGAAGCGGATAGCATACTCCGAAACAGTCATAGTACCCTGGCGCACATGCTCAAACTCTGCACGCCATGCGTCCCTGAGGCTCTGAGGGACATACTCTCTCGAGAATATATCGAAAAAATGAGTCCATGTCTGGGAAGCTGCCTCAGCAGGACTATCCAGCTTAAAAGTACGCCACCACTGATAGGCTGCTCCTCGAAGCTAGAAGGCAGTGAAAGAAACCCCACTCGATCCTGATATACCCATAGTGCAGAGGATACGATAGCGCTCCTCCAGAAATCCATGGGCATCCTCCGATGCTAGACCACTGAATGTAGGAGGCTGGTACTTCTTGTACCTCTCAAGCCTCCTCTGCTCCTCCTCTGAAGCTACTGCCCTATCCTTGGGCTAAACTGGGGCTGCAGGCGGTACCGGTATAACCTCTGGGACCTGCTCGGCCTGTACTCGCTGCTCAAGAGTGCGGGGGGCAGGAGTCTGTGCTCCTCCCCCGGCCTGAGATATGGCTGCAGTAAGGGGAAGCAACCCCGCCTGAGCTAGAGTGGTATACATACTCATGAATTGTGCAGAAGTCTCCTGGAGAGCTGGAGTAGTAGTAGCAGTAGGTGTATCAGGTGCCTGGGCTCCGGCTGGAGCGGCTGGTGTCTCCTCTGTGGTAGCTCGCGCGGGTGCTCTGGGTGCACCACGTGCGCGTCCTCGGCCTGTACCTCGGCCCCGACCTCTGATGGCTCTGGTAAGGGGCGCGAGTGCCTGGTCATCTCCAGTAGCACGTGTCATCACCATCTGTATGAGAATAGAAGACAGAGGTTTAGAATCGTGATATCAAAATCTCGCACGACAAGGAAATCAAATGATATGGAATTTTCCTAACAGTTACATAGCCTCTAGTAGATAAGTACAGACGTCTCCGTACCGATCCGCGAGACTCTAATAAACCGGCTTGTGATTCATGACTTCTATGAACCTAGAGCTTTGATACCAACTTGTCACGACCCAAGTTCTCCCTCCGCGAACTGTCGTGACGGCACCTAGTCTCTACGACTAGGCAAGCCTAACAAATTGCGAAAAAAGGAAATGAAATACAAAACTAGCAAGTTGCGGGTAAAACATAATTAAAGAGTTTAAAAATGCCGCTCGGCATACACAATACACACTATCAAAATTGAATCAAAAGCTCCCAAAACCCGGAATCTCATGAAATCACAAGCTAGAGAAAACTACATAATGTTCTAACTCCAGAATGTCTAATCAAAAGTAAATACAGGAAGTCTAACGCTAAAGGGAAGAACAAAGAGGGACTTCTAGGTCTGCGGACGCGGCAGATATACCTCGAAGTCTGTGATATCACCCGCCTCACTGATAGAACGGCTGAACAGAAGAACCTGGATCTGCACATGAAAAACATGTGCCGGAAAGAGCATGAGTAAACCACAACAGTACCCAGTAAGTGCCGAGCCTAACCTCTGTCGAGTAGTTACGAGGAAGGTCAGGGCCCTACTAGTTTTATATATAAAACAAGGTAAAATAACATAAAATGAGATAGTATAATTAAAGATGCTGACAGTCAATATGGATGAAATCATAGGAAGAAACAACCCAATACACAGAGATAACAACAGGGGGGAGGGGAGGTCTCCCAGGATAACGTCTCGTAGCCTCAAACGTAAATGTGCAGGAGATCTCCCGGAATACCGATTCATAGTCACAAACATAAATATCCAGTACAGGAGGATCTCCCAGGATACCGTCCCGTAGTTCCAAATATAAATCTGAAGGGGGGGATCTCCTGGAATACCGATCCGTTGTCCTAAAGTAAACATGCAAGGGGATCTCCCGGGATATCGTCCCGTAGTCCCAAAGTAAACACAGAACAGTCTCCAGAAAGAATCTACAGTTCTATCCAAGTTCGTACCAAGAAAATTGATATTTCTATTCTAAACATGCTGCAGAGAATTTAAGTAAACAACTTAGACAGATAGAACAGTTAAGTGACTTTAGCATGCTTTCCTAAACTAAGCAGTAGGCTTTCAAATACAAGTAGTGTTCAACAAAAAGGAAACACAATAATTTACTTAGTGAAAATGGGGTTTTCCAACAATTATTACGTGTACGCACTCGTTACCTCATGTACATGGCATTCATATAACAACAACAATACCAAATCCTAAGGGGAGTTCCCCCACACAAGGTTAGGCAAGCCACTTACCTCGAACCAACTCAAAATCAATCTGAAATCACGTTGTTGCCACGAGTATCCAATTTCGAGTGGCCCAAATCTAATCAAATCAATATCATAACGTAAATACAACTACAAACAACTAATTTAGCTAGAGAAATCGAAGCTAAGGCAAGAAAATACAAGAGCGCCCAAAAATCCTCCCCGGCCCCACGTCTTAGAATTGGGTAATAGTCACAAATTATTAACACCCATTCACTCACGAGTATAACCATAGCAAATTCACTCAAATCCGACCAAAATCTCGATCAAAATCCCAAAATTAGGCCCAAGAACTTTTCTCAAATTTTCCCCAAATTTTCACCCTAAATCTGAAATTAGATGATGTATTCATGTTTAGATTAACTAGATATAATCAAAAAGGAGTTAGGAATCATTGCCCACAAACTTGCTCCGAAGATCTCTCCAAATTTCATCTCCTACCGAGCTCTCAATCCAATTTTTGAGTTATGAACTCAAACCCTCGATTTTGGAAAATATGTTCTGCCCAGACGCGTTCTTCTTCGCGAACGCGAGACCACCATCGCGAACCCGATGCAAAAAAATCCTCTAGCCAATTTTTCCTTATTCGCAAGTGCGAGGGTCCACTCGCAAACGCGTAGTTTCAGTTCCCGGACCTTTGGGAACGCGACCCTACACTCGCGAACGCGTAGGGAAATTTCCTGGGGTCCCTAACTGCTCCACCTTTCCTCTTCGCGAACGCGCTCAACTCCTCGCATTCGCGATGCTTCCACTGGACAACTTTCACGAACGTGACTCCCCTTCGCGAACACGAAGGCCAATTGTCTGCAGCAGAAAAACCAGCAAAGTCTGCTGCATTCCTAAGTTCAAAAATGACCCGTTGAGCATCTGAAACACACCCGAGGCCCTCGGGACCTCAACCAAACATGTCAACCAATCCTAAAACATCATACAAACTTAGTCCAATCCTCAAATCACATCAAACAATGCTAAAACCATGATTCACCCTCCAATCCAAGCCTAATGAACTTGAAATCTTATGAATTCTACATCCAATGACAAAATCAACCAAACCAAGTCCGATTGATCCCAAATTTTGCACACAAGTCACATTCAACACTACAGAACTACTCTAACATTCGAAATTGGATTCCGACCCCGATATCAAAATTTCACTATCGATCCGGAAACTTCAAAAATTCAACTTTTGGCATTCCAAGCCTAAATAAGCTACGGATCTCCAAAACACAATCTAAACACGCCCCTAAGCCTCAAATCACTCAACCGAGCTAACGGAGTCGACGAAATTCCATTCCGTGGCTGTCTTCACACTGTTTCGACTACGGTCCAAATTCTAAATCTTAAGCTCTCAATAGGGACTAAGTGTCCCAAAACACTCCGAAACTCAAAACGAATCTTCCCGGCAACCCACAATAGCAGAAATAAACACGGGGGAAGCAGTTAATAGGGGATAAGGGCGTAAATTCTCAAAACGACCGGCCGGGTCGTTACAATTTCTAATTATAATATGAGTCAAACATGCATCAAACTGCCGACAACTCCTAAAAGTTGCTTCACTTCTTATGTTGGTATGAATCAAATATAACTAATTAATTAACTTTAGATTTGACTATACTTGTGAGAGAATCCAAGGTCCTCCCAATTTCAAGTATGAACTATGAATGATGATATCTCGTGTATACCGGATAAATTGTTTACATGAGAATTCATACTTAATCTATAGCAATAAAAATAACCGATTATCTTATGTTTCAAAAAAGATAAATTATTTTGTTGGATAATATAAAATTAAAAACTACTTCCTAATCTATGTGGAATTATAATTCTCCCTCTGTTTAAATTTTGATAACACACTTCTTTATTAGTTCGTTCCTAAAGAATGACACATTTCTACAATTAAAAATAATTCAAGTTCAAACTCTTTATTTTACCCATTTTACCCTAAATGAGAAGCTTTTATAACCACACAAATATCATGGCACCACAAAACTTTTACCCTTTAAACTCTGTGTCGAGTCAAACTACCCCATCTAAATTGAGACGGAGGGAGTACCAATTAAGTGTCCTTGTTGCTGAAGTTCCAAATCTATACCAATTATGTCAAGACCCAAAATTCGTTAAAGGTCGTGATGGTGCCTAACACCTCTGTTAGGCAAGCCAACAATACTTGATTAACTTAATTACTCATTTTAGTATATTGAAATCATGATTTTTTTCCTTCAATTAAATAATGAGAAATAAAATTTACAGAGTAAATGATAATATTTTCCCAACTACACTACTAAAGAACTCATAAGTACCCCCAAAACCTGGTGTCATAAGTGCATGAGCATCAACTAGGAAGATAAAATAAAATACAACATCTGTCCGGAATACAAATCAGAGAGGAAAATACATAAGTAACTCTAAAGGAGACTCTACTAGCTGCAGATCGAAATGTGTAAATGCAGCTCACCTAAGTCCCCGCAATTAACCACGCCTCTGCTCTCACAGGGCTACTAGGCACATATGTACCTGCACAAAAATGTGCATCAAGTGTAGTATGAGTACGTAAGTCAATGCGTACCCAGTCTAACCTCGAAGATGTAGTGATGAGGGGTCGAGTCCGACACTTACTATGGGCTGTAAATAAAAATATCGGTGATATCATTAAGCATGGATTGTATAGAGCGGCGGCAAACTCAATATCATGAATTAAGTAAACAATTCTTTGTTAATAAGAAATTTCAATATTAATTTTTTTGTTTTTATCATTTACCATTTTGCCAATGAAGTAATATCAATTATTATGAATTCCAGAACAACCAAATCAATCATGCGCAAATCATGCCGAGGTCGTACGGCCCGGTCCAACATAAATATACATTGTGCACTACCGAGGGTCGAAGGACAAGAATCATAGATGCATGTATCTTCTACCGAGGTGTTCGGCCCGCTCCACAACAAGAGAAAACACATATAAACAACCAATTCAAGATTTATTAAGGGCTAATGTTCAAAGAAATATAAATTCTCATTAACGGTCAAATGACCCGTCCAAAACTCAAGTTGGTGAAGTTTAACCTTATACAACTTCCATATCGTGTTCCAATATATTTTTAATAATTAAATTAATAAGTAGGATGCAAACATCGCAAATATAACATGATGTGGGTCCTAGACTAACTGGACATAGGCATAATAGTAGATACGCACAGACTCTCATCACCTCTTGCGTACGTAGCCTCCACACTTAGAAGCACATATTAATTCAATTCACCAATGGGGTTAATTCCCTCTTACAAGGTTAGAAAAGAGATTTACCTCGCTCCGAAGTTCCATAGCCGTCTCCCAAGCCTTTCCAAAAACTCAAACCGATGCCCAACGCTCCAAAACTAGTCAAATAAATGTGCAAATCCATAAATATATACTCCAATACTTATTATAATCCAATTTACAAAAATTTCCAAATCCACTCGAAAAGTCGATCTAATCAACCCTCGAGTCCACGTGCTCGGATTCAAAAAAATTTTGAAGATAAATGTTAACCATAACAGCACGAACTCAAGTATATAATTTATTCTCAATTCCATGCCCAAATTCGTGGTCAAAATCCAAAAAATACCAAATTTTAGGTTTCTACCAAAATCCCAAATTTCCACAAATTTCCCATGAATTTCCATGTTAAAATCTATATATAATCCAAGTATTTAACTTGCAATAGGTGGGAATCACTTACCTTGACATAGATGATGAAGACGGAGCTCCAAAATCGCTCTTAGGTCGTCTCCCATGGAGGAAATGAGATGAAATGAGCAAAACCCGTTTTTGCAACTTATACACTGCCCAAGCGACCCTTCTTCTCGTTCGCAGGCCTCCCATCGCATTCCCGATGAACAAAATTCTCAAAAGCCATTTCCAAACTCTTCTCAGACAACCTCTAGTATAATGGTCATAACGTTTTGTGCAAAACTCCAAATGACAAATGGTTTAACTTTATGAACCCTAGAACCAAGATCAAAAACTTTCATGTTTTGGTCATCTCCCAATTCCTTATAGATTTCCAGATATAAGCTGCCAAAGTCAACCCTGTGCAACACAAATTTCTTCTTCATCTTCCCGGACAGACTATAGTGTACCAGCCATACATTTTTGTACACAAATCCAAATACTAAATGGTTTATCTTTCTGAAAACTAGATATAATGGACTACAACTTTCATTTTTGAATCATCTCCAAATTCCTTTTAGATTGCGAGATATGAGCCACCAAAATCAAACCTGTGCAACAGAGATTTCCTTCTTCGCGAACGCGAGAGTCTCTTCGCGAACGTGAAGAACAAAATTCCAGAAGCCAAATCCTTCCTCGCGAACGCGAGAAGATCCTCACGAACGCGAAGAATAACACCACACATCAGAAAATCAGCATCCAAAGTAGCCCGAAATGATCCAAAACACACCTGAGGCCCCCGGGACCCCGTCCAATCACACCAACCTATCCCAAAACATGACACGAACTTACTCAAGGTATCAAATCACATCAAGCAACATTAAAATCATGAATCGAACCCCAATTCAAGCATAATGAACCTTAGAACTTCAAACTTCTATATTCGATGCCAAAACCTATTAAATCACGTCCAATTGACCTGAAATTTAGCACACAAGTCACATTCGACATCACGAACCTACTCCAACTTCCGGAATCGGAATCCGACCCCGATATCAAAAAGCTCACTTCCGATCAAACTTCTCAAAAACTTTTAAATTTCTAACTTTCGCCAAATGACCCCAAAATATTCTACGGACCTCTGAATCCACTTCCGGACGTGATCCCAATACCTGAATCACCATATAGAGCTATTCCTAGACTCGGAAACCCAAACGGACATCGATAACAATAAAATGCACTTCAACCCAAATTTATGAAATTCTTCCAAAATGCCAACTTCCACAATAGGCGCTGGAACATTCCCAGGTCGTCCAAAACCCGATCCGAACATATGCACAAGTCCAAAATCATCATACGGACCTGTTGGAACCTTCAAATCCCGATTCTGAGGTCGTTTACTCAAAAATCACACTTTAGTCAATTTTCCAACTTAAAGCTTCCAAAATGAGAATTTTCTTTCCAAATTAACTCCGAACTTCCCAAAATTAAAATTCGACCACACGTAAAAGTCATAATACCAGAAGTGAAGTTACTCATGGCCTCAAACCGCCGAACGACGCGCTAGTGATCAAAACGAGCGGCTGGGTCGTTATATTCTCTCCCACATAAACATACGTTCATCCTCGAACGTGCTAAGAACTATCCCGGAGTTGTCTGAAATCACTATTTAACACCTCGTGCACCTACCCATGCTACCACTACTCAGTTGAGCACATTAGCTCGAGCAATTCTGAAGATTCTCCCTTTTATTTAGTCAACTTAGCCTTAGAGCCCAATTCCAACATCTGAAATCCTCTACCAAGTCTGTTTCAAACATACAAACACCGTATCCATCACTACGCGATGTACCAATACATGATTGTATACTCTTACCGAATTCACTTCATTCACCGCATTACCATAATAACATCCTTTGACAACAATAGCCGAAATCACACGAATCTGATGCCCTTAACGCACCTCATGAAGCATATAAGTCCCGTTTCAACTCTCGCAATACTGCCACGATAGAAGAGATGTGTAGAAACTCATAACCACCTGACGAATCACAATTCATGGAGTCTATCCTCCCGACAAGAACCACTACCTCATTCTGGACTGAATATCGATATTTACTCTTTAATGTGCCTCATAAAAATCTGATCGCACTGATCCAGGTCCAATAATATCGTCTCACCCAGTCAAGCTGCTCAGGCCATAAGCCACCTCAGACACTACAAAAACTCTCATATGATGCCACATAGCGCTAACAAGCCACAACCTTGAATGCGATACATAAGGAGAAATCAGCTCTAGAAAGAACTTCTCAACCCACATAACTAATTTAATAAGCGAAAAGATGTTATGAATCTTCCTCATAAATGAGAAGCAAAACGCACAAGAATAGATATGGGAAATTGTACTCAACATCACACTGTTGCGGCGTGCAACCCGATCCAACCATGATACCCGTTGCAGCATGCCACCCGATCCAAACAACATACCCGTGGCGGCGTGCCACCCGATCCACACAAAATAATCTATAAGGAAATACTTACCAAGATAAAATGCTCATAACTACGAAATACCCGAATATCGACCATAAGCACGCCAAGTGCGTTATACCATCCCTGGGGAGACAGATAGTGCCATACGCCACAAAACACAAACACGACTAAGGTGCGATATATGATCTGCATCTAGAGAGCCATCTTGCTCACATAGCACCATCTCTACGTGGAACCTCAACACATGTGCAATTAATCAAGCTCTCTCACAACCCACACGACACAATAGAGTATTACATGAAATATCCGACGACGAAATAACATCCAATGTCTGAATACTCCTCCATAAGGAGTGCTATGCTGAATGAACATACCTAGGCTAGTGTAGAGTACACATCCACACGTGGACCATCAACGGACCTCATCCGATTCTGATCATACCATGCTTGGGAAATTAACCTCTCAAGGACCCACAATCACCTATTCATGACACATAAGAACAGCCATCGAATCCGTACTAAACTTCCACAATTCACGGCCAACTGAATAGAGTTCCTTTCAGGCCTAAACTCTCACATTAGCGATAGTGCCAAAAAATCTCACACTTGGTTTCAATCTTCAATCAATCAAGTGACTACATGTCACACTTATACAATCTTCCCGTGGGATACGCTCTCACGACCTTCCGCAGTAGGTAAAAAATTTTCACATCCATACCACCAGCCACACTAATGTCATAAAGCAATCAAGAATCTGCAATCAGTACGTAAAGCCTCTTACACAGGACACCGATCTCAGGTGACACTAAAGACAATACCAGCTTACTCTAACCATCTGAGTCCTTTCTTGCTCACTCGAGCTCGTGATATTCTTGCCAACACCAAACGGTAACCTTGATGCTCAACTCCCCATTCCCATGTCGCTCACTGCACCTAACATGCCAATACGCGTCAAAACAGGAATTTCACCATAACTCCTGAACCACTAAATAGAATAAACACTTCATAATATAGAAACCTTTTACTTAACTCATCTCAACAGAACCATTGCAACACGCAACTGAATTCTTAAACCGCAGGAATTACAACCTCATGTCGCAATCTAAACTGCCATGACTCTTCCAGAATCCATTTCCTCAACCTAGTCCTTAGAACCAAATACCTCCCAAATCAATCGGTTATGGTAGCTGTCAAGCCTCGCACGTTTTGCCACAAATCACATATATAACTAATCACGCTAAAGGAACTGATCACGGCCACAATCATGTCGATTCAACCATTACTAGCCGACCCGTCTTCTCCCAATTCATTCATAACTTGCCTTAAAAATAATAATAGCTCCATTCATAAATGTATCGAAACCCAACAACACACATCCCCAATGACCCAATCCATGAGACCACATCGTATCAATACCCATGAACCATCTCATATTCTCCTTAAGCGAACATTAGCATCACCAACTGGTACACCCATTCTTCCAGACCTTTCGCGAATCTGAAGCTACTTTTCCATTTTCTCCAATACCGCACCACATACCCAATGATAACATAGAACGTTCCAAGTCCTTAGGCACTATACTCAAATTCTTGAACCCACTAGGACCACTATTGAGAGTCATCCACTCAGACTTGGCCCCGAATGTAAGCCAAACTCTAGTGCACTGCTAGCATATGAACACCCTATCCGAGAAGCACCCCACTGAATTCATTTCCCTTGTACATTACTCCCACCAGAAGTAGAAACTCTGAGTCTTCCCAAAACTGAACATGAATCTATAAGGCCCAAATATAGCACACGTTCCTCAAGTCCATTGCTCGAATTACCACTAATGCTTTCTTTGCTTAGTCATATTAACCTGCCGATACACCGATAACCAGAAACCGCACAAGCAGATAACCAGGTGATCCAATTATAGATGGTGAGGCTCCCCCACTTAGCTTGAAGTTACAATAGCATAACTCTGGAACCTACCAAGATTCCTTATCCCCCGTTGACATGATCTTGCATAATCAACCCGCCAAATTCCTCGAAATCCTTCTGTTAGCATTTCATCAACGCTCTGAATCACTAGCCACATTTACATATTTAACCTCTTATCGGATAGCCAGTAGAATTCATCCTGGAAGCTTCGTCAACCACGCGACCGCTAACCTGCTCATAGGAGATAACCCATATGTGGAAATTACATGCCGACATCTTCCAACATCGTTGCACTGGGTACAATTACTACAAAATCAGTAAACCATCCTGAGCCCGTGCTTATTCGCTAGCTGTACAAGTGCGTTCACTCCACATGGAAATCAACTATAGGTGCGACAGTACATTCCAATCCAAAGTCATGTTGTATCTTCTTCATATCAAGTAACTTCTTTCTATCTTATCCCATCACCCGCCGTATAATAGCCGATATTTTAAATTAATTCCGTAGACCTAGTCACTGTCCACCATGAATCCCGAATTACTCTAAACTTTTCCAAGGCGTGTAGTCATCCTATCACAGAACTTATATACTGCTCTGCCACTCTCCCACTTTGGTCAAACTCACTCCTTTAAGCAACTACTCGACTCTTATTTCTCACACTTGGCCTTCTTGAAGTTTATCCACTGTAAGACACCTCCTACATGTACTTCCACATCCTTCGCTGCCCAGTTGTTGCCTTAAGTCAAAATCCATCTCTATAGAACATGAACCAATAGATCACTACCAACTTTAAACCTCTCCGAAGATCATCTTCCTCGAAGCTGTCAATATTAGAAATACCCATCCGAAACTGGTACGCTCCACTATCTCTGACAACTGCTTCTCCGGTGCCATCTCACACTACTTTGTCCGAAGGCAAATTGGTGAAGACCATAACACCGGTGAACCATAACGCGTTCCACAAGGATGATGACACCACATCACAGATGAAAATTCCACCACGCTCGAACATACCAAGTCTCGTTACTCCATCTACCTAAACCTGAACATTCATAGTCCGATTGCCTTACCTCCGCCAGAAATAAAATACTGAATCTCTGAATCATGCACTGAGTAAACCTCCTTCCACGTCATTCACTGCTTCAGACAAGCACCCTACCATTCCACCAACACTCTGCAATAGCACCGTACGAACGGTTATAACAAGCAATGCCAAATCTCAAAACCTTAGGTAGTACTGATACAAAGCTATAACAACAGAACGACCTTCCGCACGGTAACGACAATAGCCCAATCAAATACGCAGGAGAAACATCATGCACCAAATCTGTAGTACCATTACAATTCCTCAATTCCCGATTTATAAAAAGCATTTCACGTCGCATAAGATCAAGTAGGAAAGAAACAAAGGCATAAGCCTCAAAATAATCAAATCGCATGATGAGGAATCAAGAAGGGAAGTGCTCTTAACAGCCTTGTAGCCTCTCGAAGATAAGTACCGATGTCTCCGTACTGATCCGCAAGAGCCAACTAGCCTTGCTCATGACTCGTGAGACCTAAGTGAACCTAGTGCTCTGATACTAATTATGTCACAACCCAAAATCCGTTACAGGTCGAGATGACAATACCCCTGTCAGGCAAGCCAACTATACTTGATTAACTGAATTACTCATTTTAGTATTTTGAAATCATGATTTTTCCTTAAAATAAATAATGAGAAATAAAATTTACAGAGTAAATGATAATATTTTCCCAACTACACTACTGAATAACTCATAAGCACCCCTAAAACCTGGTGTTATAAGTGCATGAGCATCAACTAGGAAGATAACATAAAATACAACATCAGTCCGGAATACAAATTAGACAGGAAAATACATAAGTAACTCTGAAGGAGACTCTGCTGGCTGTGGATTGAAATGTGGAAATGCGAGCTCACCTAAGTCCCCGCACTTAGCCACGCCTCTGCTCTCATAGGGCTACAAGACACATATGTACCTGCACAAAAGTGTGCAGCAAGTGTAGTATGAGTACGTAAACAAACATGTACCCAGTAAGTATCCAGTCTAACCTCGAAGAAGTAGCGAAAGGCGTGGCTGGCACCCAGTGTCTTGCTCTGTAACTCATGATCGTTCGACCAAAACTAGGACATATATAGGTCGAGTTAGCTAGACACATTTCCACAACCTAAAATGTACAATCGTAAGTAGGATAACACTATCTCACTGAATCATTTTTCTTAAAACATGGATATATATGGGCCGTCAAGGCCTCTGACATACTGCACAAAATGAACCTCTGTCTATAAAGCCTCTAAGACTATTTGACATCAAATGGGATAGGGCACCAGCCTACCCATAAGTCTGTAGCAAAACTCTAACACGATGATTCATAGACTCGGCTGCACTTCGAATAAGGTGGAGTCTTACCGATCCTTCGCTGAATGCCAGTCTTATCTACTATGAGGGCTCATCAAACTTATTATCTATATCTGCAGGCATGAATGCAGCGTCCCCAACAAAAGGACGTCGGTACGAATAATGTACTGAGTATGTAAGGCAGAACTGAAACATAGCAATAAGTCAACATTAATTGAAGACATATAAGAATCAACTGAATCTCTGAATTGCCACTATATATACATACTTGTTATACTTGTTTAACATACCTTATACACCTTACTATCATGGTCATGTGGTACCTTGTATGGCACTAATCCATAAATACCATGTATTATAGCTCGGACCGTATTTTATCCCAAAATGTCAAACATCGAGAAAACTCATTTTCTTCGGTTCTCTTACCCTCTTACCATCACGAATTTGCTTATCACTTGCTTGAAATAGCATAATACTTGTAATCTCCAAATAATCTAGTCTTAAACTTTTGTCAATTATCTTACGATAAATTCATCGTACAATACTACAGGGTGTAACATCGTCGTAATATAGTACTGTGGAGCGTAACATCATTGTAATACAATACTGTGGAGCGTAACTTCATCGTAACACTATGGGGCAAAACATCATTCCCCCCTTTGGAACATTCATCCTCGAATGTTAACTGACGCACTTGACATTTTCATAACCTATGTCTTCCGATTAGTACTCTCCTTGCCATCTAGGAAACTGTTATGTGAATAATTCCATAGGCCAGGGCACTCCCCCCTTTAGGCCTCTTTCTCACACAACGACTTATGGTCGGAATCCTTTCAATCTCGTAATTGTCTCTGACCTTGTAAATGCGCCTACACGACTCTTCTCCCCTTTGTAAACTAAACTAAAACCCAACCTCTAGCTGATGTCTGGACTATTCACAACCTTTTGTACTTGAGTATCTCGTATCTTTTTCACCTTTACCTTAATTAACTTTCAATCTCGCATCGTACCTTATGTTTCTTTCATAACCTCCCTACACATAGGTGGAAATTACGCCTTAAAGCTCTGCTCTAATACATGCACCTCTGGTTCATACAAAATCTGGCGAAAGCTTTGTACTGACTTCTTACGATTCATCTCTATGGCACGATTTGGTAACAAAAGAAGGGTTATATTTCCTAAATGCCCTATATCCTCTCAATTATAAATATGGCGCGCAACACGCCCATAAGTGAGACTCCACTAGGCACGCTTTGTAGACTCCCTAGGACACGACCTGCTCTGATAACACTTTTTCGTGCCCCAAACCAGGGGAGGCGTGGCTGGAACCCGGTGCCATGCTGGCCCGAGCGAACCACTCTGCAACTCATGGTCATTCGACCAAAACTAGGACATACATAGGTCGAGTTAGCTGGACTCATTCCTTTTGTAACAATCATGGGCCCACATGACCACAACTCAAAAGTACAACTGTAAGTGGGAAAACATTTTATCACTGGACCATTTTACTTAAAACATGGATACATATGGGCCGTCAAGGCCTCTGACATACTCTAAAAGAATAAACCTCTGTCTATAAAGCCTCTAAGATTATTTGACATTAAATGGGACAGGGTACCGGCCTACCTATAGGTCTATAGCAAAACTCTGACACGATAACTCATAGACTCAGCTGCACTCTGAATGAGGTAGAGTCTAACCGATCCTTCACTAAATGCCAATCTCGTCTACTATGAGGGCTCGTCAAACTGATTATCTATACCTGCAGGCATGAATGCAGCGTGCCCAATAAAAGGACGTCAGTACGAATAATGTACTGAGTATGTAAGGATGAACTGAAATATAACAATAAGTCAACATTAATTAAAGACATATACCGTATATGCATATTTGTTATACTTATATATATATATCAAGCCCGACAAAGATGCATGATTTTGTTGACCTGGAATTTGTGTCTTGAGGGTATCAAGAATTTTCTCCATTTGCTGAATAAAATTAAGCCTGCTGCTGGAATCGGCTAGTTGTGCACTTGCAATGGACTTTTGTTGTAAAAAAAAATTTCAGCAGCATCTGTTATAGCTAGATACTGCGGATAGGACAAATCCACTTGTCTACCGTTGGTACATAGGCTTCGGATGAATCCCACATTTTATGCCATTTGCAGTGGCCTTGGAGGGCTAACCACGGTAGTCCTTTATGTCCTTCTGGCTTGTGGAAGAAAAACTTCTGGGAGTATATCCATGGGAAATGAAATATGTGGGAAAATTGGAGGAGTATGGGTATTTGCTGTTCACTTGAAAACCTGTGACTGAAATAATCATATCTTTCTTTTACTAGTGCTGGGATGATTTCATCTCTATGACCATATACAGGCCACCATTAATGTATAAACCACTGACGGAATTCAGAGGTTAATTGTTTACTCCAGAGGATGAACCATGAATGCTTTCCAAGTTGGTTTTGTAAGGTGAAAGCATTCATCCACGCTGCCTGGTAGTCATAGTAATTGTAAAATTATGGATCAAAAGGCTGAGAAAGTCTTTTGTATTTGGATGGTTGGGTTCCCCATTCTTTTGGTGAGATTATTTTGTTAATCCACACCGTAGTATGTGTGACATATGATTGGGTTTGCTTTTCTTTGTGGGGCTTAAACAAGCAGGATCTGGTATCTGTGAGAATATACTCATAATATTTTTGGGTATGTTTGTGGGTGTTTTGAATGAAATTGGCTGAAGGGCTAAGTATTATCTTAGCTACCTCTTGGGGGTTGGAATGCCAGAATTCTGGTTCAATTTGGATGAGTGGGTAAACACTTTCATTCTTAATATAAGTGGATTCCTCGGAGGAGGAGCCTTTGTTTAAAGAAATAGGTTGTGGCATTGATGAAGAAAGTGCTTGATTGGTTGTAGTTTTTGGGGTGTTGGATGGACACCCTGTACCTGCAATGGGGCTTTTAGCCTCCAATATTTTTTGTGTGGTGCTTCTGGCAACCACAGGAAGTGAAGAAGTCGTGTGACTTTGGGCCGCCACGGAGTTGGAAGAAGATGCGTGGCCTTGTGCCGCCACATTGGAACAATAATTTTTATACGATTGATACTTATCTCTCAGTTGTTTTTTAAATAAGGCAGGCATGGTCATTAGATCTTTAATGCCCATGAGTTGTGGCCATTGCATGAATTCATCTTCTGTCCAAGGAGAAGACATGGTTTGTGCTAGTTGAGCTTGAGATTGTTGAGATTCTTCTTCCTCAACTAGGTCTGCCCATTTTATCAGACTGGAAATTAGGATTGGTCCTGAACTTCCTATCATATGAACTTGGGGGACTCCGCTCATAGCGTAGTCTGATGGCTTTTTATATTTGGGCTGGCTTGGTTCAACTGTGCCTTTTGGGAGTTGCTTGGAGGCAGCTAAAATTATTTGTTGTTTTGGAAACAACGTCTGTATCAGAGTTTTTGGGTATTGCTTTAGTAATATTTTCCTCCGGCAGAGGAAAATACTGAGCAAGGATGGTACTGTGATCCTTCCAGATCTACACTGTAAGCAGATTTTCTGAGAAAAGTGGATATGATAATTCTCAGTTGGCTTACAGATGGTTATTTATAACCTTTGGGTTATTCCTAAACTTAGGCATAGAAGACCTATATCTCGTAATCTCCGTATCCTTGGTTGTTCGTCTCTTATGAGGCTTTTTACTACAAGGTGGTAAGCCAAATTTTTCACGGAAACTACCTAGATCTCGGCGAGTCTGTGTTCTATCTTTGGCTAATTGTCTCAATATCTTATCATGTCGACAGATTTTGAGAGCGACATGTTGAATGAGACTGGTAAGTTGCCCATAGGTGATTTGTTCATAAGGAATAATATCACCAGAATGCTGATTTTGGAGTTCTTCTTTAACTAAATCCCTAAGAGACTTAGGTAGGCCATCTAGGAATTTTTCTTTCTAATATGGGAGGTTTCCATTAGGTTTTTTTTGTAGATTCGGGTAAGAAAGGAATCTTTATACCATCTGAAATCAGAAAGGGTTTTACACTTAAGGTTGTTAGGTATCTTAGAAGATCTTTCCCTAAAGATACCTAGACTACCAATGAATGTTTTGATAATGGTATAAATCAGGGTGTTGGTTGAATCAGGAATGGTAAGGCCATATTTAAGAATTGGTTCTCCCGTTGAATCAACTCGGACACTTAAGAGAATTTGGTTCTTATCTTCTTCGCTAAGATGGGTATCCCACCATCCTTTAAGTTGACATGTGAAACCTGCTACTAAGACATGGATAGTAAGATGGTCAGAACAGTTATGAGAAGTTCAGTATGCAGTGGCGACCATAGTCATTTGTTGTAATTTGGCCAGAATGTTATATTTAGAACAACAATCTATGTTCCATTCATAGATATTATTGGAATTATAGTTATTTTGCATAACATTGGGTCTCTCTTCTAAGGCTACATCAGGATGGGTAGCTCTAGAATAGTAAAGTCTTCGGGGTTGATGCCAGTTGAAGGATCCTGTTCTGACAGGGTTAATTTCTAGGGGTGGATTTTCATAAAATTGTTCCGACTACGAATTGGTTTCTTGGTCAGAATCGGCTTCTCGGAGAACATGTACAGAAGACTCCTTAGATGGAGTATCCTGAGCTATCAGGGTTTTCTCAATTTCTAGGATCCTACGCTGAAGGTTAGAGAACTGAGGGTAGTCTTTAGCTTAGTGGATCCGAAGTTCCGTAGCGAAAGTTCTAGGGATCTCATAAGGTTTAAACAAAAGGATCGAAGAAGTGGAGGTATCTGCTGGCTTAAAACTAGTAGATGCTGAAGTTGGTTTTGTAACTAAATATTCACCAAGGGATTGTAAATATTTGTTCGTATAATTATTTTGTTCAAAAATACTTTTAATATCTTTGCCTGTAATAGCTTTATTTTCGTTTTTTAATTTGAAACGATTAGCTACTACTGAAGTATTTGCATAACTTGTTGAAAATCCTTATGCCGGAGGAAGTTCTGAGATGACTTTTTCTCCGGAGGAGGTTTTCCAAATTTTTGAAACATGAACTGATTTAGAAAAACGAAAATCTAATTGGTGATATTCAGCATAAGCCTCAAACCATTCAAAGAAATTGATTTGTTCTTTTATGTAGTTTAAAGACTCATAGTAAATACTTTGGAGATTTTTTCTACTATCTCCTTGAAAATTCTCAAAAAACCAAGTTCTTTTGAAAATATTTTCTGGTGAATAAAATTTGCTCGAAGTTTTTCTTTATCAATTTGGAAATCTTTTTCCAAAACACCTAATTCAGCACCTAAAGCTGATTAAGTGGGACATTGAGGTTGTTCATAATTAACTTCTATTGGAGGGGCTATCTCTATAGAATATTTGGCTTGTGGGATCCTAGGGTCAAAACTAACAGTTTCGATCCTAGAAGAAAAAGGATATATTGAATGTCTTCCAGGCAGAATCTCAGTCTGTATCAAAGAGGACGGACAGAGACTCTTTGGCTAAGGGATCTTTGGAAGGAAATGGCTACAGATCCGCTAGAATATTGTTGGATCTGAGAGACCGTAGTATTTTCTGGCTTTTCAGCTTGAGTGGCATCTTGTAGTAACCAGTTTTGTGGTAGAGAAACTTGGCTCCAAGAAATGGATTTTGGAATTGACAGGTGAGATCTTTGTAGATCTGTTTTGAAAAGAACAGTTTCTCCTTTATGGAGGGTTTTCATGGCTCCAGTGTTAAAGGCAAAACTCATGGCTTTGTACTGTATTCTATAAATAATTCCTACTGGTAAGGATCCAATTTTGCTTTTATAATTGGATGTTTTTAAGTGTTAAAGAATCTAAGATATTTCTATCTCTAAGAGACACCGTAAAATTAGGAAAACAATCAAAGTAAAAGTGACCGCTACAAAGGCTGGTTTCTACCATTCCTAGGAGGGAATAATTGAAGTCTAAAAATCTAGATTCTCTAAGACAGAGGAGTAGAGATGTGTCTAGTCCTTCCCTGGAGAGAGGTCTAGCTGCAATCTGTACTAAACCAAAATGGAGATAATTGTATTTTTTCCTATATTTTTCTATAGACTTTGGATTTAAAAGTTTGATTTCCTCATGATCTGATTCGAGAGGAATGGTTTGCTCAATTGTAGAAATATGGTAATCACTGGTTAAGGGCCATCGTGAAGACTTGTAAATTGTGGACTATGGATTTTTAGGGATCTTCCAGTCATCAATTGATTGCTGGAAATCAGAAAAGCTAATTTCTTCTTTGAGTTATGGATTGGAGGAAGATGAGGAGGAGGAAGATGAAGAAGTTGGAGAAGAGAAGGAATTTTTTGAAGGGGAGGAAAAAGGATGGAAGAAAGACATGGCTTAGATCTACAAGTAATTACAACAAGATTAACGATGATAACTTTAATGCTTCCTGTTCTTAGGTGCAGAAGACCTATATCTCAAAGACAAGCCTTTGTCAGACATGCTTCCTGTTCTTCCCACTCTAGTCAAGAAGAACCTACGATTAATGTTCTCTCCAATGAATAAGATCTTCTTCTTGAAATAATAAGTAATCTCCAAGACTCTGAGCAAAAGAAGTATTATCTCGAGCAATTCAAACGAACAATAGACAAGCCTTCTACATATTCCTCTAATGTCTTTACCAATCATCCTCAAGTTGCCAATACTTACAATATTACTGATATCCTCACTAGATTCCCTTCCCAAAAGCCTAAGGTAGTAACTATCCAAGATCTCCAAACTCATGGGTATCAAAGATCAAATGACCATGCCTGCCTTATTTAAAAAACAACTGAGAGATCAGTATCAATTGTATAAAAATTATTGTTCCAATGTAGCGGCACAAGGCCACGCATCTTCTTCCAACTCCGTGGCGGCCCAATTCCCAACAAAATTATCCTACAATTAAAAAAGATATTTTAGCGTTCCAAAGGTTACAACCGCAACTTCAAAATTCTTCTCTCCAATCCATGATAAAAATTTTAGAAAACAAAATCCAAAAAGAACTTTGTGCTGATTTACCTACGCCTTTGGGAATCGCAAGAAGCACATTGTTAGGCTCCCTTACGAACCTGACTTTGATGAAAAAATCATCCCCAATAAAGCTCGTCCTATTCAGATGAATCACGAGCTAACAATTCATTGTAAAAAAAAAATCAATAATCTTCTTGAAAAACACGTCATCTCTCCAACCAAATCCCCTTGGAGTTGTGCTACCTTTTACGTCAATAAAAACTCTGAAATTGAACGAGGTATCCCTCGATTTGTCATCAATTATGAACCTTTGAACAAAGCACTTTGCTGGATTAGATACCCTATTCCAAACAAAAAAGATATACTTCAAAGGCTTTATGCTGCAACTATCTTTTCAAAATTTGATCTAAAATCAGGATTTTGGCAAATTCAAATAGATCCCAAAGAAAGGTATAAAACTGCTTTTACAGTACCATTTGGACAATATGAATGGAATGTAATGCTTATCTATATATATATATAGGCTATTATCCATATCTTATTATGCATGACTGCCCAACTGAACAGTGGTAACTGCCCGACCGGCCGTAACTCGGTGGTAAACGTGTAGCTGCCCAACCGGTCGTAGCTCGATGGTAAATGTATGACTTCCCGACTACCCGTAGCTCGGTGGTAAATGTGTAACTGCCCAACTAGACGTAGCTCGATAGTAAATGCATGAAGATGCATGTATCACTATATCATGAACATTAACATCTGTATCATATACCTCAATAGAGACTTAGGAATATACCTAGCATGCTTAAATATCATTTCACATGAATGAATAACATAGATATCCTTAACTTCTATGAGTAGTGTCACGGCCCAAATCCCAAACCCGGCCGTGATGGCGCCTCTCGTGAAGACAAGGCCAGCCAGAACAATGCCAACACCTCTTTTAAGCAGTTAATTACCATTAAACAATTCTAAAGCATGATTTAATAACGATAATTCGCGAAAGTATAGAATATAACAGTAGAAACCATCCCGACACAGCCCAAACAGGGGTGTCACAAGTCATGAGCTACTACAGAATTTCTATAAGTCTACAAACAGAATATCTGGTACAGAAGTCCGGAATAACTGAAACAGCATGAAATAGGGGAGTCAAGGGAGCTGCGGACGCCAACAGCTACCTCGAAGCTCCGAACTTGCTGCCTGATCTGGACAAGGATATCAGTGCTCAGGAACAGACTCTGCTATGCCTGAATCTGCACACATGGTGTAGGAAGTAATGTGAGTACTCCGACCCAGTGAGTAATAATAATAAATAATAGTTGAAGATAAGAAAACACATAACAGCACAAGGCAGTTCTATATTAGGCAGCAAATCACTTAAAGCAGTAAAATCCGTGAAATCATGTGAAATCTCCGTTTCAAAGGCAGGTAAATAGTAAAACTGCCCCTCGGGCCTAGTATCAACCGCTCAGTACTGTAACTCAGATTACTCTCAGAATAGTATCATATAATAACCACTGCGGTGTGTAGCCCGATCCATATCTCGCTACGACGTGCAGCCCGATCCATCGCTGCGGCGTGCAGCCTGATCCGTATGGGTACCCGCGCTCACTGTGGGGGTGCAGACTTCGGAGGGGCTCCTACAGTCCAAGCACAATATTGCTGCGGCGCGCAACCCGATCCACATAAACATTTGCTGCGGCGTGCAGCCCGATCCATATGAGTATTTGCTGCGGCGTGCAAATACCATCATTACTCACCTCAAGCCGGCCAAAATCCTAGCTCGCTATGCCCTTGCCTCGCAAATCGACCTCCTCGCGCGTCGAATCTGGTCAAAACCACAACGAATACGTTACAATAGGCTAAGGGAACATAACCCAATCAAAAAAACTCGAAAAATATCGAAATTCACGAAATTGGCAAAACCCGAGCCCCGGGTCCACTTCTCGAAAAATCAGAAAATTAACATCATCGGATTCCTTATCTCGCCACGAGTCTATACATACCAAAAACTCCCAAATCCGAGCCCAAATGACCCATCAAATTCCACTTTAAAATACCAAATTTCCAAGCCCTAGCTTTACCCTCTTCTGATGAATTTCCACAAATTTCTATGTTAATTCTACCATTAAATCATGTATTAAGGTCAAGGAACTCACCTCCAATCACACCTAGTCGAAA
>NC_032000.1:48665962-48753990 GCF_001879085.1 Nicotiana attenuata | reverse complement strand
GCACTGCTCGCACCTACGAACGTACTCCGCTGCCTCCTTTTTCATTGTGGGCCAGTAGTACCCGGCTCGGATGATGCAACGGACGAGAGCGCGATTGCCGGTATGTGCGCCACAGTGGCCCTCGTGTACCTCTTCGACACCTCNCATGCCAATAGGTTTGTGTAATTGGTACGATGGACTATTTTCAAGTTGTTTGCAAATAGATGATTTTAATTTTAATCCATACACCTCTTCCACTTCACATAATTTTCATTTCTTTTTATTTTTTATTTTTTATTTATTTTATGATATATTAGTTTTACTGCTAAAATATGTATTTATTTATTATTATATATTTATGAAATTTTTATTGAGTCTAAGTTGTTAAGATATGGGAGCAAAATTAAATAAATTTGAAGAAGGAGAAGACCATGATTTTCGGCCCGAATCAGTTCAAAAGAATATTTTCAGACCAACCCAAACAAACCCAATTGCCTTAAATCTGCTAACACCAACCCAAAAATCGAGCCCACTTCCCAAAAAGCCCAAGTTGATCCAACTAATTAGGGTTTATTTTCTTTCTCTAAGCAGTCTGTTAGCCTTATCGTGCATAGCTATGTCTTTGTCTTCTTCTCCATTTTGACTAAAATTCAATCTCCAACAATCAAAGTACAATCTTTTTCCGTCCCATTTCAAGCAAAATAAGAACTTATATCATCCGATTTTGGCGTGTATAGATGACCAAGAGATGATCCTCCTATATTTACACTACAAGACTTATCGAATCTCTCCGCCTCAGTCGAGATCTTACTATTTCGTGCAAGAACTGAGCGAATCACCTGAATCCTTACATCTATGCCAACGTTCGGACTTGAACGGCTCTGTTTGACTTCATCTGAAATCTGAAAATTTCAAATCCCGCTCAAAAACCGAATCCTAGATCGATTTCGCCTATAAATACTCCTAGAACTTTCAGCCAAATCATCTTTGGGGAATCGTTCGCTCAAACTAGTTTTAAATTCTATTTCGTCCGTAAGGGAGTAGATCTGAAACTTCTCAAGCTCCTGTTCACTGCACCACAAAAGGTTAGTTATTGATTTCGCATTATTTCTTTAATTTTTTTCTGGAATATGAATCATATTTATTGTTTGATATGTTAAAAAATCTGTTTTGTTCATTCGCTATTTAAAAATAATGGTGGTAGCTGATTGTTTTGTCTGAGTTTTTGATGTTGTAGAGATTATGACTATATATGTGTTTTTAATGTTAAAAAAAATCATTTCATTGGTTTTGTTAGTTTATCGGCACATACAACGAAATAGTAATAGATGCAATAACACATCTAAATAGTTCCTGTGTGCTTATTAATTAAGTTAATACTGTCAAGAATACCAACTTATTCCACTACTATAGGTATCATTTCCTTAAGAATTCAGTGTTACAGTTTGAAACCCATTTAGTTGAGAAACTTTGTATGGTTTCATGCTTAAAAATTCTGAGAGTTATTGAAAGAATTTGTTGTTAAATGCCATGACTCTAGGGCTTCACTGTCGATTTGAAGACTGAGTTTTTCTTCCTATTTTTAGCTTCTATATAAAATGAGTGTATACATGGTAATGCCGTAAACATTTAAACTTTTGCTTGTTTTAATTCAAAAAGAAAAAAACAAAGATATAAAAAAAAGCCTTAAGGGCATATGGCTAATTCTTTGTTTGTGAGTTGCTTACCCAAGAAAAGTATTTTACTTATTTAAAAAAAAAAACTGAATACAAAACTCCAAAATTTTATTGGAATAAAAAGATATATGAACCAAGTTTTATCATGTACTGCATAATTAATCTCTTAGAATTATTTATTGTAAACAAAGTTAGAATAGTTCAAGATAAAAACAAATCTCAGAAAATCAATAGCTAAAAGCAGAATTCTTAATCTATTATTTACCACAAAGAGAATTTGTCAAATTGGATCAAGTCAGAAGAAAAGAGAAAGAAAAGAAAAGATGAGGACAAAATAAAAATAGAATATGTGGCCAAAGGGTCTGAAACCTAGGGACCCAACGCCGACTTTTGACCATGGGTTCACGCTGTATTATACAACAAAATTTTCAGAAAATTATATTGAGAGTGTAGCTTATAGCTCCAAACAGGATGGGTGCAAGTGCACCATTATTTGTGAGGTAGATCCGCCTCTGCTGCAATATGATAAAGAACTTTAATTGTGTAATTTAAGTAAAGACATTTGTATTTGAGACTCGGACCTGGTATAGGAAGGTTGGTTCGCTGTATCTATTATTGCTAGATTTATTTTGTATAAGTTGATACTAGGAATCTAGCTTCAACTTTTCTCTTGTTGTCTGTTAAAAGGCTTGAATTGTATAGGGGATGTAAGTTCGTGATAGCATTTAAGCACCTCAGACTCATTATTCTTTAAGCCATGAAGTTAAAATAATATGTACATGCATAAACGTTGTAGCTAATCCCGTTGTTTGCTTAAAATTTGTGCCAATTGAAGTAGTTTTGTTTCAAAGAATAAGAACGTTCTAAATTTGAGTCTATAACTTTAATAGATTAAAAACCATACATATGTACGCCTAGTAGTATTTCTATCGGATTTCATTAAACGCTGCAAGTCTGTCAGCCTGTTCTTTTGGACTATTTTTGCAAGTCTTTATAGATTTCTCTAATTATGAAATTGCTCGCTAATCTTTATTCACCACTTTTTATTTGCATGTACACTTTGGAGCGACATGGAGTCTTAATGCAAGACTCTTCCTACCCGCATAGAGTTATCGCAAACTATCCTCTTTAATCACATTGGACAAGAAGAAAACAAGCAAATTCGCTTGGGGTCGCCTATGGCGGCTTTCATTATTCTTTACTTACTTCGTCTAAATTTTTGTTAGTTCATGTGATTTGATTTGGTTTGGAATTCGTTTTATTATTGGCGATTAATTTTATCGTGTAAATTTATAACTGTAATTTTGGCCAAATATCTTACTAATCAAGAACTTCTAGGAGTTTAATCACCTAGAATAGTGGTACGTTTTTTTTGGGACTTAAGGAAGGGCAACGAAACTTTTCTGGAAAGCGTAGCTTTTGAATTGAGCTTTGCAGATTTTTTTTTATTTCTTTAAATAAATAAGTTCAACAATTTCTTGACCTTAGTAAAATTTGATGACAAATAAAAAATCAACTTTCTTCTCTTGCGGTAAGTGATGGGTATTTTCAAATAAAAATGGATGTTTGCTTCCAGATCCATATATGCACATATTTAATTAGTTTTTAACCTTTTCTTTACTTCAAATATTCTCAAGTTAAATTACTCTTCTGTAAGCTATATTTTATACAAATACCCAAACGATATTTCATGATATTTTTGTATAACCTTTTAACCTAAGTTTGGTCGGTTAACCGTTATTAACGGATTTTAAAAGGTGCCTTAAAAAACTTTCCTTTTAAAATATTTAAAACCCTTACTTAGAATCTTTAGGTTAAGACCATAAGACAGAGTTTGACTTAAGCTTTAAAATAGGTGTCCTAATTCACCTTAGAATTAATTGGGTGGCGACTCTCTAATTTGACCTATGTTATAATGGGGTATAACACCAAACTCACCTAACGAAGGTACAGTAACTCTCAGAATTCCATTCCGACCCTCGGATCAAAATCTCATCTATCAACCGGAATTCGCCAAAATACTAACTTCGCCAATTCAAGCCTAATTCTACACCGGACCTCCAAAATCAATTCCGATCACACTCCTAAGTCACAAATCATCCCCCGAAGCTAACCGAATCATCGGAATTCACATCCGAGCCCTCTAACTCATAGGCCAACATCCGGTTGACTTTTCCAAACCAAACCTTCCCTAAAGAGACTAAGTGTCTCATTTCCTTCCAAAACCAATCCAAATCGATTCATTCACCCAAAACCCTCACAATGAAACATAAGGAAGCAGAAAACGAGGAAAACGGGGCGGTAACTCAAGTGACGACGGGCCGGGTCATCACAAGTAGAACCACTTATAGAATAGCATTTCATTTACGTATCATTGCTTGGATCATGCCAAAAGAAAGAAGGGATAACCTTAACATACCTGAGCCGATTCTCTTGACAATTCTTCTAGCACATGTCTTTTGCAAAAAACACGTAATGGTGGATCAAAGTAGGCAAAAATCCGTATAATATTCTTGAGAAAGATTGCACTGTACTCCCTTAGAATCGCAAACTCCACGTTGCTATAATATTAAGTAGTTTTTGTATGAAATGCTCGAAGCGTTAACGTTGCTTGCAAAATCATCTTTGATGAAACTCTTTCTTAAGAGATGTTACGTTGTTATGCAAAGAAATATTTGCTGAAACTTTTTCCTTAGCAATTGATTTTGAACTTAGGAATGATTTCTTTATCCTTTAGGTGTGCCCCATATTTCAAGCTTGGTGTCACATAACCTTCTTCAAGTGTGCCACCTTTAAATCTCTATTAAGAGTCATAAACTGGGAAAGGGGGTGCTGCCACGTTGTGGAGGGGTTAAGTCTTATCCCAGTTCTTTAATTAATCACCCAACAACTCCTTAATTAACTAGGTAATCTCCAATTACCCACATAATTAAGAATTATCTCAACTTACTTAAATAATACTCACTTTTCATACCTTATACACTTTACTATCATGGTCATGAAGTACCTTGTATGGCACTAATCCATAAATACCATGTATAATAGCTCGGACCGGTTCCCAAGCCTTTCCGACAACTCAAACCGATGCCCAACGCTCCAAAACTAGTCAATAAATGTGCAAATCTAGAAATATACACTCCAATACTTATTATAATCCAATTTACAATAATTTCCAACTCCGCTCTAAAAGTCGATAAAATCAACCCTCGGGCCTACTTTCCCGGATTCCAACAATTTTCGAAGATAAATATTACCCATAATATCAAGAACTCAAGTATATAATTTATTCTTAATATCATGCCCAAATTCGTGGTCAAAATCCAAAAATACCAGTGTTTAGGTTTTCTACCAAAACCCCAAATTTCCAAAAAAAATTTCCATGTTAAAATCTATATATAATCCAAGTATTTAACTTGCAATGGGTGGGAATCACTTACCTTGACGTTGATGATGAAGATGGAGCTCCAAAATCGTTCCTAGGTCGTCTCCCATAGAGGAAATGAGATGAAATGAGCCAAACCCATAATTTCTACTTATACACTGCCCAGGCAACCCTTCATCACGTTCGGGCCTCCCATCGCGCTCGCGATGAATGAAATTCTCAAAAGCCATTTCCAAACTCTTCTCAGACAGCCTCTAGTATAATGGTCATAACTTATTGTACAAAACTTCAAATAAAAGATGGTTTAACATTAGGAAACCTATACGCCAAGATCTACAACTTTCATGTGTTGTTTCATCTCCTAATTCCTTATAGATTTCGAGATATAAGCTGTCAAAGTCAGCCTCGTGCAACACAAATATTTTCTTCGGCTTCCCAGACAGCCTGTTGTGTACCAGCCATAACTTTGTTTACACAAATCCAAATGCTAAGTGGTTTATCGTTCTGAAAACTAGACACAAAGGGTTACAACATTCATTTTTGAATCATCTCCAAGTTCTTTATAGATTGCGAGATATGTGCCTCTGAAGTCAAACCTGGGCAACGAAGATTTCCTTCTTCGTAAACGTGAGAGTCTCTTCGCGAATGCGAAGAACAAAATCGCAGAAACCAAATCCTTCTTCGCGAACGCGAGAAGATCCTTGCGAACGCTAAGAACAACACCAGACATCAGAAAATCAGCATCCAAAGTAGCCAAAATGATCCAAAACACACCCAAAACACACCCGAGGCCCCTAGGACCCCGTCCAATCACACCAACATGTTCCACAACATGACACGAACTTGATCAAGGCCTCAAATCACATCAAACAACATCGAGATCATGAATCGCACCCTAATTCAAGCTTAATGAACTTTAGTACTTCAAACATCTACATATTATGCCGAAACCTATCAAATCATGTCCGATTGAACTTTAGTCACATTCGATATTACTGACCTACTCCAACTTTCGGAATCAAAATCCGACCCCGGTATCAGAAAATCCACTTCTGGTCAAACTTCTCAAAAACATTAAAATTTCTAACTTTTTCCAAATGACACCAAAATGACCTGCGGACCTCTGAGTCCACTTCGGGACGCGCTCCCAATACCAGAATGTGACGACCCGTCTAGTCGTCTCATGAGTTACCACTCTGTTTCCCCCATTTCTGCTTCTTTGTGCTTCGTTATCCATGTTTTATGTGATCAAGTTGATTAGTTTGCGTTCGGAGTGGTTTTGGTAAGAAATGAGATACTTAGTCTCTTTTAACACTTTTAAGAAGGTTTAAGTTGGAAAAGTCAACCGGATGTTGACTTATGTGTTAGAGGGCTCGGATGTGAGTTCCGATGGTTCGGTTAGCTTCGTGAGGTGATTTGTGACTTAGGAGCGTGATCGAAATTAGCTTTGGAGGTCCGGTGTAGAATTAGGCTTGAATTGGCGAAGTTAGTATTTTAGCGATTTCCTGTTAGTAGGTGAGATTTTGATCCGAGGGTCGGAATGGAATTCCAAGAGTTGTTGTAGCTTTGTTATGTCATTTGGGATGTGTGCGCAAAATTTCAGGTCATTCGGACGTGGTTTGGTTGGGTTTTTGATCAAAAGCGTGTTTCGGAAGTTTTTAGAAAACTTAGGCTTGAATTCGATGTGAATTGGTGGATTTGGTGTTGTTTGAGGTGTTTTAATGACTGGAACAAGTCTGAATGAGGTTTTAGGATGTGTTGGTGCTTTTGGTTGAGGTCCCGGGGGCCTCGGGTGAGTTTCGGGTGGTCAATCGGACCATTTTCTAAGTTTAAAAGTTGCAGATTTTCATTTCAGGTGTTGCAGAGATTTATCTCTTTGCGTTCGCGTAGAAGGAATTTGGAAGGCCAGGATTTATTCCTTTCGCATTCGCGTATAAGGACTTGGGTCCAGTGGAAAATTGTTCTTCGCGTTCGCACCTGGGGGCTCGCGTTCGCGTAGGTCTGGGGATTGAAGCATCGCGTACGCGGGACCCTGTCGCGTTCGCATAGGGTTATTTTTGAGAAATTAAAAAGTGTGCTTCGCATTCGCGAGGCCTAGGTCGCGAACGCGATGAAGGAATATCAGAACTGGGCAGAAAGTTTATTAAACATTTCATCCGCGATTTTGAGTCGTTTTTTCCTCCATAGTTGAGCATTTTGAGAGCTTTTTGAAGGTGATTAAAGAGGGATTCAAGGAGAATTGATTGGAGGTAAGATTTTTGAACCTAAAACGTGATTCTATTGTGAAATCTATCTAGAAATTCATGGAAACTTGAACAAAAATGGAAGAACTAGGGCTTGGAATTTTGGATTTTTAATTTTGGATTTGAGGGGTCATTTGGACTCCGATTTGTGTTTTCTTTATATGCATAGACTCGTGGAGTGATAAGGAACCCGTTGATGTAAAAAATTCTGAGTTTCGAGAAGTGGGCCTAGGGCTCGGGTTTTGCTAATTTCGGGATTTTTGATATTTTTTTGATTGTTTTCGCTTGGGCTTTGTTCCCTTAGCATATTGTGACGTATTCGTTCTGATTTTAGATAGATTCGACGCGTGTGGAGGCCGATTTGAGGGGAAAAGGCGTCGCGATCTAGAGTTTTTGCCGGTTCGAGGTGAGTAATGATGTTAAATAATGTCCTGAGGGTTTGAAACCCCGGATTGCACATCGTAGTGCTATATTGAGGTGAGACACGCGCTTGATGATGAGCACGGGGTCGTCTACTATTGGGGATTGTGACTTGGTCCGTCCCGATTGATGATTTTACCGCGTATTTGACTGAATCATATTTGTTATCATCATGATTTGGGCTGATTGCCATATCTGGGCTTCGTGCCAACTATTTGAACCCTCCAGGGATTTTTATTACTATTTCCTCACTGTGTTGACTTATTACTTGAACTCAGTCCTGTCGATATCTATTGGTTTGTAAGCTCAGCCACTTTTACTCCGATTGGAACTTAAATGATATTTCTAAATGATGTTTTGCGCTGAGAGCTACTGTTTTATTAATGCCCGAGGGGCTTGTGATGATTTTCGGACTAAGTGAGGCCGAGGGCCATATGTGAGGATATGCTGAGTGATATGAGGCCGAGGGCCTGAGATACTTTCATATGCCACGAGGTGGCTTGAGTGATGTGAGGCCGAGTGCCGAGTGCCGAGAGATGATGCCACGAGGTGGCTTGATATAGCGCTTGGGCTGTAAGGGGCCCCTTCGGAGTCTGCACACCCACAGTGAGCGCGGGTACCCATTGTGATCAGAGAGTGAGCCCGAAGGGCTGGTATTGTTCTGAGAGTGAGCCCAAGGGGCTGATACCGTTCTGAGTGATAGATACTGTGCCCGAGGGGAGGATTTCTACTTGTTATGTACTTGCCAAATTAATTGTTTTACTTGTTAAAAAGGGATTTTACTTGATTTCTTCATTGATTTACTATTTTTAAGTGATTTTACTGCTTCTGTTTAGAATGCTTTGTGTTTTCGTGTGTTTTCTTGCTTTCAGCCATTATTTATATTTATTACTCACTAGGTCGGATTACTCACATTACTCTCTGCACCGTGTGTGCAGATTCAGGCATAGCAGGTCCCGCTCCCGAGTGCTGACTCATTCCAGCTTCAAGCGGATCTTCGAGGAGACTTTAGGTAGCTGCTGGCGTTCGCAGCTTGGAGCTCCTCTCTATCTATATCTTTACTTTCTATTCTAGTATTGAGACTCTGTAGTTACATTTGAGAGTTTATCATCTTAGACGCTCGTGACTTGTGACACCCCGGTTTGGGCTGTGTCGGGATTATTTCTACTGTTATTTTCTATACTTCCGCGAACTATTGTTATTAAATCATGCTTTAGAACTTCTTAATGGATATTTACTGCTTAAAAGAGGTGTTCTGTATTGGTCTGGCTGGCCTTGTCTTCACGAGATGCGCCATCATGACCGGGTTCTGGTTTTGGTCGTGACAAGTTGGTATCAGAGCCTAGGTTACATAGGTCTCACGATTCATGAGCGGGTTTAGTAGAGTCTCGCAGATCGGTACGGAGACGTCTATATTTATCCTCGAGAGGCTGCAGAACCTTTTAGGAAAAACTTCATATTCTTGAAATTCTTGTCGTGCGAACTTGTTGATCCGAGAACTAAACTTTTGTTATTCTATCCTCTCACAGATAGTGAGGACGCGAGCTACCAGAGGAGGTGGACGACCACCAGTGCCACCCGCTGAGGCCACCAGAGGCCGTGGACGCGGTCGTGGTCGTGGCAGAGGCAGAGCAGCGAGGGCAGCACCTGTTGATCCACTAGCTGCCCCATCTCAGGATCAGGCTCCAGCAGCACCAGTTCAGACACTAGTTGTGCCCATCGTGATCCCGGGTCTACAGGAGGCCTTGGCACAGATCTTGACAGTTTGCACTGGCCTGGCTCAAGCAGTTTCAGCCACCACAGCAGCAGCTACTTCACAGGCCGGGGGAGGCAATCAGACCCCCGCTGCTCGCACACCCGAGCAGGTAGTGCAGGGACTACAGACATCGGAGGCACCTCCAGCCCAGCCGGTTGCACCAGCTCAGGAGTTCATGGTACCAGTTATGCCGGATGATGAGCAGCGTCGTTTTAAAAGGTTTGGTATACTCCAGCCTCTGTCATTCAGTGGTGCTGAGGGCGAGGATGCCCAGGGTTTTCTGGATAAGTGTCAGATGATGCTCCGTATAGCAGGGATTCTTGAGTCTAGTGGTGTGGCATTTACCACCTTTCAGTTTTCTAGGGCTGCCTTCACTTGGTGTGAGGCGTATGAGCGGCGTAGGCCGGTTGGTGCAGCTCCCCTTACTTGGCAGCAGTTCTCTACTCTCTTCTTGGAGAAGTATGTACCACAGTCCCGCAGAGAGGAGCTGTGTAGACAGTTCGAGTGGTTGAGACAGGGGGATATGACTGTGTCACAGTACGAGTCGAGGTTTTTTGAGTTGGCTCGTCATGCCGTTTGGATGGTTCCGACTGATCGTGAGAGGATCAGGAGATTTGTTGATGGCCTTAACTACCATCTCCGCATTCTTATGACCAGAGAGAGAGTATTGGGTGCTACATTCGAGGAGGTGGTTGATATTGCTCACGAGATTGAGACGGTTCGCCGTCAGGATCGAGAGGACAGGGAGGCCAAGAGGCCTCGAGGATCGGGCAGTTACAGTGGTGCTCCTTCGAGGGGCCAGTTCCAGCATGGTAGAGGTCGTTCTTTTAGGACTGCTCAGTCAGCCCGTCCAGAGTATCGCGGGGCATCTTTAGGTCGTGGTTATTATGGGTCTCAGCAGGGCCAGCCTTCACTTAGCGCCCTCCCAGCTCAGAGTTCATCTCGTGCCCCGTCAGTTCAGGGTTCTTCTATGCCGAGTGCATTAGCTAGTCACTCCGGTACGAGGGGTTCCCTTCAGTCCCCTTCTCCAGCACCTGGGAGTTATTTTAAGTGTGGAGAGTTTGGGTATATGTGGAGGTAGTGTCCTCGTCGTGTTGCTAGCTCGTCTCGGCAGAGGGGTTAGCCCTCGACTTCTGCTCCAGTTACTCACCACCCGCCCATCCAGCTAGGGGTGGAGGTCAGGCAGCTAGGGGTTGCCCTAGAGGGGGAGGTCGATCAGGTGGCGGCCAGGCCCATTTTTATGCTATGCCAGGCAGATCCGATGCCATTGCCTCCGACGCAGTCATTTCAGGTATTATTTCAGTCTGCCACAGAGATGCCTCTGTATCATTTGATCTCGGTTCCACCTTTTCTTATGTGTCTTCATACTTTTCTCATTATTTGGGTACGCCCTGGGAGTTTCTTGCTTTACCTGTTCATGTATCTACTCCGGTGGGCGATACTGTTGTGGTAGACCGTGTGTACCGGTCATGTGCGGTGATTATTGGGGGTCTGGAGACCCGAGTTGATCTTTTATTACTGAGTATGCTGGATTTCGATGTCATTTTGGGCATGGATTAGTTATCTCTGTGCCGTGCTATTCTAGACTGTCATGCTAAGACAGTCACATTGGCTATGCCGGGTGCACCGCGGTTCGAGTGGCGCGGTGTGACTGATTATGTTCCTAGTGGAGTGATCTCTTTCTTGAAAGCCCAGCGCATGGTTGGGAAGGGTTGTCTCTCGTATCTTGCCTTCGTGAGGGATGTTGGAGCTGAGGCTCCCAGTATTGATTCTGTCCCAGTTGTGAGGGATTTCTCTGATGTATTTCCTGCAGACCTGCCGGGCATGCCACCGGACAGGGATATTGATTTTGGTATTGACCCGGTGCCTGGCACTCAGCCCATTTCTATTCCGCCATATCGTATGGCACCAGCAAAGTTGAAGGAGTTAAAGGAGCAGCTTCAGGAACTCCTAGATAAGGGGTTCATCCGGCCTAGTGTGTCACCTTGGGGTGCGCCAGTTCTATTTGTGAAGAAGAAGGATGGCACTATGAGAATGTGCATCGATTATAGGCAATTGAACAAGGTAACAATTAAGAACAAGTATCCTCTGCCTCGCATTGATGATTTATTCGACCAGCTTCAGGGAGCGAGGGTGTTCTCCAAGATCGATCTCCGTTCGGGTTATCACCAGTTGAAGATCAGGGATTCAGATATTCTCAAGACAGCCTTCAGGATCAGATATGGTCATTATGAGTTCCTGGTTATGTCTTTTGGGCTAACCAATGCCCCAGCATCGTTCATGCATCTGATGAACAGCGTGTTCCGGCCTTATCTGGATTCGTTTGTTATAGTCTTCATTGATGATATTCTGGTATATTCGCGTAGAGGAGGAGCACGCGGAGCATTTGAGGTTTGTGTTGCAGCGATTGAGGGAGGAGAAGCTTTATGCAAAGTTCTCCAAGTGTGAGTTTTGGATCAGGTCAGTGGCATTCTTGGGACACGTGGTGTCCAGTGAGGGGATTCAAGTTGATCCAAAGAAGATAGAGGCGGTCCAGAGTTGGCCAGACCGTCCTCAGCTATTGAGATTCGTAGTTTTCTTGGTTTGGCAGGCTATTATCGCCGGTTTGTTCAGGGATTCTCATCTATCGCATCACCCTTGACCAAGTTGAAGAAGGGTGCTTCATTTGTATGGTCGGACGAGTGTGAGGAGAGCTTTCAGAAGCTCAAGACAGCTTTGACCAAAACTCCAGTATTGGTTTTGCCATCAGCTTCAGGTTCATATACCGTGTATTGTGATGCTTCGAGAGTTGGTATTGGTTGTGTATTGATGTAGGAGGGTAGAGTTATTAAATATGCTTCTCGTCAGTTGAAGCCCCATGAGAAGAACTACCCCGTTCATGATTTGGAGTTGGCTGCTATAGTTCATGCATTGAAGATTTGGAGGCATTATTTGTATGGCGTATCTTGTGAGGTATTCACTAATCATCGCAGTCTTCAGTATTTGTTCAAGCAAAAGGATCTTAATTTGAGGCAACGGAGATGGTTGGAGTTGCTTAAGGATTATGATATCACCATATTGTATCATCCGGGAAAGGCCAATGTAGTGGCCGATGCTTTGAGCCAGAAGGCAGTGAGTATGGGGAGTTTGGCATATATCCCAGTTGGGGAGAGACCTCTTACGGTGGATGTTCAGGCTTTGGCCAATCGATTCGTGAGGTTGGATATTTCTGAGCCCAGTCGAGTATTGGCTTGTGTGGTATCTCGGTCTTCCTTATATGATCGCATCAGAGAGCGCTAGTATGATGATCCGCATTTGCTTGTCCTTACGGACATAGTTCAGCATGATGATGCTAGAGATGTGACCATTGGTGATGATGGAGTGTTGAGAATGCAGGGCCGGATTTGCGTGCCCAATGTGGATGGGCTTTGAGAGTTGATATTGGATCAGGATCTTAGACAGTATTATTGGTGGCGAATAATGAAGAAAGATATTGTAGGGTTTGTAGCTTGGTGTCTCAATTATCAGCAGGTGAAATATGAGCATCAGAGACCGGGTGGCTTGCTTCAGCAGATGGTTATTCCCGAATGGAAGTGGGGATCACTATGGACTTTGTTACTGGACTCACACGGACTTTGAAGAAGTTAGATGCTCTTTGGGTGATTGTAGACAGGCTGACCAAGTCCGCTCACTTCATTCCTATCTGTACTACTTATTCTTTAGAGCGGCTGGCAGAGATAGATATTCGGGAGATTGTTTGGTTGCATGGTGTCCCAGTTTCCATCATATCAGATCGGGGCACTCAGTTTACTTCCCAGTTTTGGAAGTCTGTTCAGCGAGAGATGGGTACTCAGGTGCAGTTGAGCACGGCTTTTCACCCTCAGACGGACGGGCAGTCCGAGCACACCATTCAGATATTGGAGGATATGCTACGCACCTGTGTTATTGATTTCGGAGGGTCATGGGATCGGTTTCTACTGCTTGCAGAGTTTGCCTACAACAACAGCTACCTGTCGAGTATTCAAATGGCTTCATATGAGTCTTTGTACGGGAGGCGCTGTAGATCTCCAGTTTGTTGGTTCGAGCCCGGCGAGGCTAGGCTATTGGGGACAGATTTGGTTCAGGATGCTTTAGATAAAGTGAAGGTAATTCAGGAGAGACTTCGTACAGCGCGGTCGAGGCAGAAGAGTTATGCGGACAGGAAGGTTCGAGATGTGTCCTACATGGTCGGTGAGAAGGTCCTGTTGAAGGTCTCGCCCACGAAGGGTGTTATGAGATTCGGAAAGAAAGGGAAGTTGAGTCTGCGGTTCATTGGGCCTTTTGAGGTACTTCGGAGGATTGGGGAGGTGGCTTATGAGCTTGCCTTGCAAACCAGCTTGTCGAGTGTGCATCCGGTTTTCCATGTTTCTATGCTTCGGAAGTATATTGGAGACCCATCCCATGTTCTAGATTTCAGTACAGTTCAGTTGGAGGGTGATTTGACTTATGATGTAGAGCCAGCAACCATTTTGGAGCATCAGGTTCGGAAGTTGAGGTCAAAGGATGTAGCTTCAGTGAAGGTGCAGCGGAGAGGTCGGCCCGTGCATCAGGTTAGGGTTATTTTTGAGGAATTAAAAAGTGTGCTTCGCGTTCGCGAGGCTTAGGTCGCGAACGCGATGAAAGAATATCAGAACTGGGCAGAAAGTTTATTAAACATTTCATCCGCGATTTTGAGTCATTTTTTCCTCCATAGCTGAGCATTTTGAGAGCTTTTTGAAGGTGATTAAAGAGGGATTCAAGGAGAATTGATTGGAGGTAAGATTTTTGAACCTAAAACATGATTCTATTGTGAAATCTAACTAGAAATTCATGGAAACTTGAACAAAATGGAAGAACTAGGGCTTGGAATTTTGGATTTTTAATTTGGGATTTGAGGGGTCATTTGGACTCCGATTTTGGTGTTCTTTATATGAATAGACTCGTGGAGTGAGAAGGAACCCGTTGATGTAAAAAATTTTGAGTTTCGAGAAGTGGGCCCGGGGCTCGGGTTTTGCTAATTTCGGGATTTTTGATATTTTTTTGATTGTTTTCGCTTGGGCTTTGTTCCCTTAGCATATTGTGACGTATTAGTTCTTATTTTGGATAGATTCGACGCGCGTGGAGGCCGAATTGAGGTGCATAATGATGTCAAATGATGTCTTGAGGGATTGAAACCCCGGATTGCACATTGTAGTGCTATATTGAGGTGAGACACACGCTTGATGATGAGCACGGGGTCATTTACTATTGGGGATTCTGACTTGGTCCGTCCCGATTGATGATTTTATCGTGTATTTGACTGAAACTTATTTGTTATCATCATGATTTTGGCTGATTACCATATCTGGGCTTCGTGCCAACTATTTGAACCCTCCGGGGTTTTTTTATTACTATTTCCTCACTGTGTTGACTTATTACTTGAACTCAGTCCTGTCGATATCTATTGTTTTGTAAGCTCAGCCACTTTTACTCTGATTTGGAACATAAATGAATTTTCTAAATGATGTTTTGGGCTGAGAGCTACTGTTTTACTAATGCCCGAGAGGCTTGTGATGATTTTCGGACTGAGTCAGGCCGAGGGCCATATGTGAGGATATGGTGAGTGATATGAGGCCGAGGGCCTAAGATACTTTCATATGCCACGAGGTGGCTTGAGTGATGTGAGGCCGAGTGCCGAGAGATGATGCCACGAGGTGGCTTGATATAGCGCTTGGGCCGTAAGGGGCCCCTCCGGAGTCTGCACACCCACAGTGAGCGCGGGTACCCATTGTGATCTGAGAGTGAGCCCGAGGGGCTGGTATTGTTCTGAGAGTGAGCTCGAGGGGCTGATACCGTTCTGAGTGATAGATGTTTTGCCCGAGGGGCGGATTTCTACTTGTTATGTACCTGCCAAATTAACTGTTTTACTTGTTAAAAAAGGGATTTTACTTGATTTCTTCATTGACTTACTGTTTTAAGTGATTTTACTACTTTTGTATAGAATGCTTTGTGTTTTTGCGCGTTTTCTTGCTTTCAGCCATTATTTATATTTATTACTCACTGGGTCGGAGTACTCATGTTACTCCTGCACCGTGTGTGCAGATTCAGGCGTAGCAGGTCCCGCTCCCGAGTGCTGACTCATTCCAGCTTCAGGCGGATCTTCGAGGAGACTTTAGGTAGTTGCTTGCGTTCGCAGCCTAGAGCTCCTCTCTATCTATATCTTTACTTTCTATTCTAGTATTGAGACTCTGTAGTTACATTTGAGAGTTTATCATCTTAGATGCTCGTGACTTGTGACACCCCGGTTTGGGCTGTGTCGTGATGGTTTCTACTGTTATTTTCTATACTTTCGCGAACTATTGTTGTTAAATCATGCTTTAGAACTGCTTAATGGATATTTACGGCTTAAAAGAGGTGTTCTTTATTGGTCTGGCTGGCCTTGTCTATAAGAGAGGCGCCATCACGACCGGGTTCGGGTTTGGGTCGTGACACAGAATCACCATACGAAGCTATTCCCAGACTCATAATCCCAAACGGACATCGATAACATTGAAATGCACTTCAACCCAAATTTGTGAAATTCTTCCAAAATGCCAACTTCCACAATAGGAGCCGAAACGCTCCCGGGTCATCCGAAACCTGATTCGATCATATACCCAAGTCCAAATCATCATATGAACTTGTTGGAACCTTCAAATCCCAATTCCGAGGTCGTTTACTCAAAAATCACACCTTAGTCAATTTTCCAACTTAAAGCTTCTAAAATGCTAATTTTCTTTCAAAATTAACTCCGAACTTCCCGAAATTAAATTCCAATCACACGTACAAGTCATAATACCTGAAGTGTAGCTACTCATGGCCTCAAACCGCTTAAGGACGCGCTAGTGTTCGAAGAGACCGGCTAGGTCGTTTCAAATTATACATGAATAAAAATACTTTTAAACACCTCTTACCCATAGACAACAGATTTATATAATTACATGCCACAAGTATTTTTACAAGGTGGAAGTTTTATCGATATCTCGCTAACTGGGTCCTAGACCAACAAATAGTTAACATGGGAAACAAACTTCAAATTGGTTCCCAAGTCCAATGGTGATAGTAGGAAAAATATTTTCATCATTGAGTGAAAATGTAAGTTGTGAAAATACATGATAGAAAGAGATATCTTGGAAACGAATATGAATATTTCGATCAACAAATAGTTTTTGATAGTTATGTTCTTAGGCGAAAGCAAACCGTTTTTCAATTTTCACTCCATAGAAGATGATACCAACAACTTTTACTAGAATAATACTTAAATACTTTGACACTAAATGGTCTTTCGCTATACATGTGTAACAACCCGATCGTTCGTTTTGATCTTTGGCTTTCCGTTCGGTGGTTTGAGACCTTGAGTAGCTTCATATTACGTATTATGACATGCGTGTTTGGTCGGTTTCGATTTTCGAATGATTCCCATTTTAGAAACTTTGAGTTGGAAGAGTTAACCAAGTTTGACCATTGCGTATTGATTTTGGATCGGATTTTTGATGGTCACTTTAAGTCCATATGGTGATTTTGAACTTAGGTGTATACCCAAAGTTGGATTCGGAGTTCTTAGGTTGATTTTGCACTTGTTGGCGAAAGTTTGCGAATTGAAGGTTTAAAATTTTTCTAAGTTTCACCATGGTTTGACTCTGTGGCAATCAGGTTTGAATTTAGTTTGGGACTTGTAATAGGTTTGTTTTGTCATTTGTGACTTTTTTGCAAAATTTGGTGTCATTCCGAGTTTGTTTGATAGGAATTCGACACAAGGTTGTGTTTCTAACAATCCTTGAAGTTCATTGTGATTTTCATGTGTTTTGATGTCCGATTCGTGGTTCCAGATATTATCTTGGTATTTTGATCGCCCCAGCGAGTTTGTATGATAATTTTAGATTTATGTGGATATTTGATGTGGAGCTCCGGGGCTCGGTTAAGTTTCGGATGGGTTTCAAATTATTTTTGTGAGTTTGAGTTTGTTGGTTCTAGTTCCATCGCATTTGCGATAAGGAGGTCACAAATGCAAAAATCGATTTTGCAAAATGAAGGTCGTGTTTACAAAGGTGTTAGTGAGCTGACAGGCTTTACATTTGCGAAACCAGCCTCGCAAATGCGAAGAGGCCTGCGCTGCGGGAATGTCGCTTTTGTGACCGACTGACTGCTTTTGCTTAAGCCAGAGTTCGCATTTGCGATAGTTTTTTGCGCTTTTGCGATTTGTTCAAGGTTGTCCACGCTTCGCTTTTGCGAAGACTTTTCCTCTTTTTTGGAACCCCAAGTCGCAAATGCAACACCTGCAGCTGTTTATATATTATGTATTTCAGGACGTAGTCTCATTTTATAACATTTTAGAACCCCTAGACTCAGTAGGAGGCAATTTTGAGGAGTGATTTTCACATACAACTATTGGGTAAGTGTTTTTAATCTATTTTTATTATATAACATGATTGTTTTGAGATTTAACATCTAAATCATGAGATTTGAGGAGAAATATTGGGGGATCTTGTCTATATTTTGAAAAATAAAAATTTGAGATTTGAGAGTCGAATTAGACTTGGACTTGAAAAAAAAAACACATATTTGGACTCGTGGAGCTATGGGTAGTCAAGATCTACCTATCGACTCGGATTTAGCCAAGCGGGCTTAGGGTTGACTTTTGTTGACTTTTGGAGAATTGTGTAAAGAATCTACTTTATTTATTGAAATTGGTTTCTGTCACATTATTTGATGTTATTAAGTTGATTTTTTTTAGATTTGAGCCGAGAGGAGGTGAATTTTTTGGGAAAGGCAATTCTAGAGTTAATTGAGGGATTTTGAGGTAAGTATCTTCCCTAACCTTGTGTGGGGGAACTTTCCCATGGGATTTGGTTTAATTACATTTTTTGTACTATGTGAAAGGCGTGTACACAAGATGACAAGTGTGTACACGGGCTTATATTTGGTATTGACCGGTTTAGGCTCTTAGGCTATTAACATGCTCTTGATTGAAGTTGTTGTTACATAGAATGTCTTTCATTGTTGAGTTATTTACTGTTTCATTTTGTTGTAGTTAAAATTCTTGTATACATCATTGTTGAGCCATGGGCTATGATTTTGTTATGATACTGATATTGTTGTTTTGGCAATGTGGTGGCATTTGACACGTGTGGTGCAAGTTGATTGTTAATTTGTGAATTTGACATATGTTGACTTGTGGAGTGGATTGTCGGGGCGTTTGCACAAGTTTCTATTGTGCTATTGTTATTGTTGATATTTGCACATGCGGTGAGACAAGGCGGTCTCTCTCTCTCTCTCTCTCTCTCTCCCTCTCTCTCTTTCTATAATATATATATATATATATATATATATATATATATATCGAATCTGCACATGTGGTAAGACAAGGTGGTCTAATTATTGATGCCCGTGTGGCGAGACAAGGCGGGCATTTACATTATTGTTGCACATGCGGCGTGACAAGGGAGCTACGTAGGGACGATGTGTGTTGGCTTGGGGGAATATTATTGATGATATTCGTGTGGTGGTGTGAATTCCTTGTGTGTGTGTCATGCATGTTATGTGATTTGTTGTGTTGTTTTTAATGTGCTACTCAGTGTCCCTGATATTACTTGTTGATTTGAGCTTTGATTGTACACTTACACATGCATACACCGTAACATGTCACTTATACCAGTCCAGCAGTATGAAACTTGATGTTCATTGATCATCTACAAGTATTCTTGTATATTTGCTTAATTTGTGATATGGATGGATTGTTAGTCTGTAACCACGCCGGGCGGTTTGGGATATTGAGCCTGTGACCATGCCGGGCGGATTATGACTTTAAGCCTATGACAATGCCGGGCGTTTTCGGATATTGATCCTATGACCACGCCTGGGGGATTGTGATTATTGATCCTGTGACCATGCTGGGTAAAGTGTGTTATTGGCACGTGATTGGTACATGCATCACGTGAGTTGTCCGTGCGGTTGTGATTGATAATATGGGCACAAGGTGCCATCTATATAAGATTTGTGATTTGGGGACTCGTGATTTGTGATTATGAGGTGTGGTACCTCGAGGTGATTCTTGTTGTAAATTTTTGTTGGAACGGTTTGATGATTAGAACTGTCGTTGTTATCCCTTAATTGCTTTCACTTGTATTTTATTTGTGCTAGATTATTTTGCTATTTATTACATGATTACCCTTTGTTACCATTTCTTCACCTTGTTTTTCCGTTGTTAGCTTTATATTGATATTCTGTACACGTTATTGACTAGTGAGTGTCTTGACTTGAACCTCCTCACTACTCCATTGAGGTTAGTCTTGATACTTACTCTGTATCATTGTGGTGTACTCATACAACGTTTCTGCATATTTTTATGCAGATCCAGGTACCTTAGAGCGAGCTGGACGTTAGCTAGCTGTTTGAGATTTGCTGCGGAGTCTTCAAGGTATACGTGCATGCCCGCTCGCAGGCCTCGGAGTCACCATTCATTTTTCTTTGTTGTTGGTTACTTTATTTCCACAGTGTATTATTTAGTGATCTCCAGTATATTTTTAGTAGAGCTTATGACTCTGTACTACCAGTTTTGGGAAAATGTATAACTATTGTTCGCTTTTAGCTATGTATGGCATTTACTAGTTTATATTTAATGTTTTAAATCTGTTAAAAACTCAAAATGTGTTAGGCTTACCTATTCCTAGGTACTTGGTGTCATCACGATCATTAAGGTGAGATTTAGGGTCATGGCAAGTTGGTATTAAAGCTCTAGGTTCATAGGTGCTACGAGTCATAAGCAAGTTTAGTAGAGTCTTGTGGATCGGTACGAAGATGTCAGTACTTATCCTCGAGAGGCTACGAAACTATTAGGAAACCTCACTTCTTTCATTCCTATCATGTAGATTTATTGATTTCTGAAGTTGATCTTGTGTCATTCTATTCTCTCACAGATGGTGAGGATGATAAGTGGGGATTTTGACTACTTATTAGTGCCTTTTAGCTTTGTTTAGTCTAAAAGAGTTTAATTGTGTTCCCGAAAATTGATGAAATGTGCTTAATTGAAGGAATATTATAAGATGGGCTTGTGAGATGAAATCAAACTAAAAATGGAGCAATCTGAACTCAAGGCCATAAAAGGCACAGAAGCCCAAAAGTGCGGACCGCAAAATATCATCTACGACCGCAGATGATGAAGGAAAATCCAGCAGAGCTTGGTGCAAAGTACATTCCGCACATGAATTGTGCGGCTGCAAAAGATGGCTAGGACCAAAAGTTCCGAGGATATGCATTCCAAGTCTCCCAGAAGTGCGGAACGCACAGGAGTTGTGCGGTCGCAGAAGAAGAGTTACGCGTCCGCAGGTGTAAAAGTGCGGGCCGCTGAAGATCAAGTGCGGACACACGTGTAAAAGTGCGGACCACAGAAAAAGTGCCTTGCGGCCGCAGATCAAAATTATGCGGTTGTAGACCTCCAAGTTCCTGACAAGTTGAAGAAATATGCGGACCGTACATGGAATTGTGCTGTCGCAGAACCTCTCGAAGGGTATTTTTTTCCGAAATTTCCAGCCCTGTATAAATAGACGAGTTCCATAAATTTAGGCAACTTTTGACATCAACAGCTACAGTAGACGTTTCTCTTTGCTTTTTTTAGTAGTTTTTCATATTTTGGGATATTTAAACATAGGTTTTATTATTTTGATTTCATAAAATGAGTTTATGTAGCATCTGTTCTTCTATTTTTTCAATTTCAAGCATGAGTAGCTAGATTTTTACTAGGGTTGTGACCTAACCCTAGCGTGTGAACCTTATGGGTGTTTAATTTAATGCTTGTTTATGGTTGGGTGTTTATTATTTAGCCTTGTTCATGAATTAATTTGTGGAATTAATTGTTGAAAATATTAGTTCATGCCTATTTGACTTAGTATCTACTTGAGAAAGAGAGACTTTGTCTAGGAAAACTTGGCTAAGAAGAAATTAGGTCAGTCGAGAGATCGATAATCCCAATTAAAGGGTTCAACCTAGAGATAGTAATAACCCGACTTGAGCTTTTATTAACCGTTTGGTGCAACACCCATTTGGACTTGAGAAAGCCAAATTGGGCAAAATCACTCTCTACTCGAGAGGTACTGAGTGGGTGATTGAGTGTTGATAACTATAATATACCCTGATCAACAAAACAAGCATTAAGGTTTATATCCCATTAGGCAACACCTAGGTGATGGTCATAGCCCTAGGCTTTTTACAAAACTTGAAAAACAATAAAAATAATTTCTTAGTTTCATTTCTTAACTTTGCAATCTTAGTTTAAAATGTACATAGAAACAACCCCGATTTGTGAAAGTGTAAATTGAGATAGTTCATACTTACGTACTATATTATATACTCCTAACCCCCACATATAGCTCCCTGTGGAAATCGACCCCGACACTTGTTGGGTATTACTATTGCAATCAACTGTTTCATATCCTCGATTTGTGGTGTGAATTGGACGAGATCAGAGGACACGAGCTACAGTTACTAATGATGCTGCCTCCAGAGCCGGTGTTTCTAGGGGCAGAGGCCGAGGCCGAGGAGGAGCACGTGCCACAGCTAGAGCACCTGCCAAATTAGTAGTTGAGGGGCCACCAGTAGCTCTGATCGGGGAGCAGGCATCTGAGACGCCTGTTGCTACCCCTGGACTTCAGTTCCTAAGCATGTTTGGTATATTGGTTCAGGCGGGATTGATCCTAGTTGCACCAGCTAATTCACAGGCTGGGGGAGGAGCTCAAACTCCCGCCGACTTTCAGAGGCATCAGAGGCGGAGTGGAAGAGGTTAGAGAGGTTCAAGAAGTATGATCCTCCCACTTTCAGAGGCGTAGCTTCTAAGGATGCACATGGTTTTTTGGAGCGGTGTCACCATATTCTGTGCACTATGGGCACAGTTGAGGTGAGCGGGGTAGACCTTATTACTTTCCAGCTGTCAGGGTCAGCACATAGGTGGTGGCAGGCTTATGAGAAGGGTAGGCCAACCGATGCAGCGCCACTTACTTGGGCTTAGTTTTCTGAGATGTATTTTAGGGAGTTCGTTCTACAGACCCTCTGGGATGCATGACGCACAAAGTTTGAGCAGTTGTGTTAGGGGACTATGATTGTGTCAGAGTATGCCATGAGGTTTAGTGAGTTGTCCCTCCATGCACCAGCTTTGGTTTCTAGTGTTAACGAGAGAGAGTCCGCAGATTTATCGAGGGGCTCAACTATGGTCTCGGACTAGGGTGATAACACGGAAGTTGGAGACTGATACTTCATTTCAGCAGGTTGTGGTGATTGCTAGGAGGATAGAGCGTATTCACGGTCTAAAGATGGAGGATATGGTGGCGAAGAAGCCTTTGGATCGGGAGGATCTACTAATCCCTATTTTTGGGCCAGAGCGCGTCATGGTAGAGGTTTATTTGGTCAGCCAGTTCAGTCTGCAGTTCAGGTTTCACGTGGTGCTTCAGTTATCCATGGGTCCTAGAGCACTCGTTCCGGACAGCTCCCACAGCCACAGCAACAGAGAGGTTACTTTGAGTTCGGGGATACCAGGCACATAGTCCCAGACTCCGGGCAAGTTTATCACATTGGAGTACTCAGGCCATGGGTTTCGCTCCATTTTTTACTACACCTTCACATCCATCTAGAGATGGGGGATAGGCGGGTGGAGGGAGTCATAGAGGGGGAGGCCCGACCCATTGTTATGCTTTCCCTGGTAGGGTTGACGCTGCTGCACCAGAGGATGTCGCTGCAGGTATGGTTTCGGTTTCCTCTAGAGATGCATCACATTTATTTTGATCCAGTCCTATTTATTGGTAAGATCCATTCAACCTTGCTTCCTATATTGATGTTTCATGATTCTTGTGCTCTATTTATGTGTCTACGCTATTGGGGGATTCTACTATGGTAGATCATATTTATCGTTATAATTTGGTCAGTATTGAGGGTTACAAGACTAGGGTGGACTTTTTATTTCTTAATACGGTAGGTTTTGATGTGATTTTTGGGTGGTTTTGGCCACGACTTATGGTTGAGGTACTCTACTAGCATGGGGAGTTTATTGCATGTTGTAGTTTTATTCTACGGGATTGAGTTAGTGAAAGGTTTTTGATTAGTGTGGCGTCTATTCTACCTGTGATTCAGAGTTGAGGATGGGATCCTCGTGTCTTTAGATGGATCGGTGTGTCTGAATCGGGCTATGTGTTGTGGTACTGTAAAGTTAGGATGAGATCCTTAGTGATTAGTTCGTATGTTTTTTTTCTCCCTTGTGGAATGGATTCATAGTATGGTACCGGTGGGGAGTTGTACCTGTTGGACTTGTTTGATAGTTCTCTCATGTGTTTCTCTTTCCATATTCAGTCATATTCGAGTTGTACTTTTGGGGTTCGGATTGCGATGTATGTACCAGGTGTGCATTGTTGGCCGGGTGAGATTATCAGTGTTATAAAGGTGTGGAACAAGGTTTAGTTAATATAGGGCAATTTACCGGTACCAGGTTTTATAATGGGCAGCTATTATGGTCAGAGTTGTTGCTATGGGCATATGGGTGATGTGTTGCGTCGTGTGGTTCTACCTTGTGGATGTACGCATAAGCCGTTGTAGCTGGTTAAGGTTGATATAGTGTCTTTATATGAGAATCAGATCTTTGGGGGATGCTTGGACGAGGAAATTTGGTTCTTAGGCTAATTGGTTAAGTTTGAAGGAATAATCTTCAGTTGAGATAGTGTTGCCAGGCCTACATGGATTGATGTGATGTGGGATTGATAATAGGATAAATCTAGGTGATTTAGCAATTGTTTATGCTTCCGCTTGATTATATTCCAATGTCATAATATGGTTTATTGATGAAAAATAGGCTCTAATTGTGAATTGTATACATTGCAGGATGAGGAGCTTATGTGATGATTTCAAGAGGCTATTGGAATGATTTATGAGCAAGAACGACCCCTCGGAGCTGAGTGCGCGCAAGGACGAGACANTGCGCGAGCTCATGCGCGAAGTCGCACGTGTTAGGGAGCTGAGGCAGAATGGTGCGCGAAGTTATGCGCGAAGTCACGCGCGAGCTCGCGCGTTTCCCAGTACGGAAAAGAGTTATTCAAGGGAAAAATTGGAAATCTGGAGAGAAACCCACTTAACCTATATAAAGTCAAGCTCGCCCAAGGTTAAGTTTTTCATAGTCTAGAGGAAGAAATAGAGAGGCAAGAGGCAAGGAGGAGATTTAACCATCAGTTTCTTCTTTTCTTCTCGTTGTTTTTGCTAATTGTGATGAATTTGAACCCTATTGTGATGAAGATGAGTATGAGTGGCTAAACACCCATTGTTCTGGGGTTGTGATTTAGCCATGAATATTGTTGTTTGATATTAGCTTGACCTTGATTATAATTCACCACTATATGGTTGTTTCGTCAATTCTGTGTTTAATTGCTTAATTGTCTGGCCAACAGTTAGGTTCTATTTACTATCTATGCTATGCTTGGGAAAGCCATGTTTAGATTAGAGAAGAATTGAAGAGAGCATTATCTTAACCCTTAGGGGGAGCGGATTTGTGGTTAGGATAGGAATATACCTAGTCACCGTGCTTAATTAAATATCATAATCTTAATGCATTCTTAATAGGTTGATTCCATAGGAATATAGGCGTTAATCTATTGAGAATAGGTGAGTAGTACTTCGGGAGAGGGCTATGAGAGCATTTATCGATTAATTAGCAATCATGGGTCAATTATATGAAAGGGAGAGTTAATTAGAACACAATACGAATGGTGAATCGATCACAACCCTGGAATATTTGTCTCTACTGAATACACAACAATCAATTCGTTACTTGATAATTTAGTTTTACTTAGAATCATAGTATAATATAATCATATCATTGGATTTTGATTTTAGCTAGATTGAATAGAAATTTGAGTAATTCCGTGAGTAGTTTACACAAGTCTCTGTGGGTTCGACACTGAACTTATCATTATATTACTTGTCGACCACGTATACTTGCGTGTGCGTTTTGGAGCAACAAGTTTTTGGCGCCGTTGCCGGGGACTTGAATATTAGCTACTTGCTAGTTTTTTCTTTAATTGCTTATTTTGTCTAGTCTAACGTTACTTGATTGTTGCTCAGATCTCAGGAACTTTGATTGAATGCGTAGGGTTAGAAGCCAGGACCGACTTCAACGCTTTGATCCTGAACCTAAGAGAACATTTCACAGGAGGTTAAGGGAAGCAAGGGACACGAATAATATTCAGCCACTTGTTCAATTTCCTGTGGACATGGCAGAGGAGCAACCCATGGCTGTTCAGGAGGTGGCAATGCCCAGCATTGCTAATGTCACCTCTAGTATCGTGAAGCCCAGGATCACCAGGCACTTTGAGCTGAAACAGAGTATGATCCAGCTGCTTCATGCAAACGGGCAATTTATGGGTCTTCCACATGAGGATCCGCAGCAGCATATTCTGAACTTCTTGGAGATTTGTGATACTTATATCACTAACGGGGTCACTCCAGATTATGTGAGACTCACACTTTTTCAATTCTCTCTGTTGGGTGAGGCTAAGCGATGGCTAAAGGCAGAACCAGCTAACTCCATTACATCATGGAATGATTTGGCAAGAAAATTTCTGGAAAGGTTCTTTCCTTCAGGCAAAACTGCAAAGATCAGAAGTGAAATAGTGGCCTTCAAACAGAAAGAGGTGAATCGTTGTACTCATCTTGGGAAACGTTCAAGGGGCTACTCAGAGACTGTCCTCATCACAATCATAAGAATGAAGTGTTAGCTCACACTTTCATAGAAGGGCTACATTCTGAAACTAAGATCGTGGTAGATGCTGCAGCTGGGGGTACTTTGTTGTATGTTTGTAGATGTATCATTTGAATGTTGTTTTTGTTTTGTTTTGTTTGATTTTGCTAGTTTAGCATTAAGTAGGAATCATTAGTTAAAATAGATAAATGGCTCGTCCCGACGACGGATCCCTTTCGACGGGGTTCTTGAGGGACTAAGTCGAAAAAAAATTGAAAATATGTAGACTCTTCCTGATGACGGATCTTTTAGACGATTTTCTTGAGGGAAGTTAGTCTAAGAAAAACACCAAAAAGATTTTTTTTTGGTAGTGTAGCAACTTCCCCTTGGTTTTTCTTTATACCACGGTTCTTTTCCAAGGTTTTAACTTAAACCGAGTGTAGGTAGTTTTTATTTTTACTTTTTATTTGTAGATTAGGTTAATGGGCTACGAGCTAGAAAATTCAAAAGAGAACCCATAGCGTTAACACACCTGAACACAATAGACCCTAGAGTGTAACGCTTAGTCTTGTTTGTTGAATCTCACTATAGTACCTTAATCTGTATGTTTGACTGAATTGAATGCTCGTAATGAAGTATCTTGAGGAGCTGATCTGAAACGAGTCATGTGCCATGTGTGGTGAGGTTTTGTGTAGTCCATGTTGTGTACTTGTATCTAGAACTTGCCCGGTATGTGAGTTGAAGCAAAATTTTAGGTAATGCTCGGTTTGAAAGATGATTTTAGGCCCTCTTTGATCTTTTTGAGCTTAACTGCTTACCATAGATAAATTATATCCCTAGTTAACCCTTTGTGAGCCTATAGACTTTTATTTGGCACCCAGATTACAAGCCTATATCCTTTTTGTTCTTATTTGATATGTTTGATCTTTTTTCCTCTTAAAGCACTTTAATTGTGAGATGAGCACTAAAAGAAGTAAGAAGGGACTAGCGTGGGGTGGCTTTTGAGTGGAACCAATGAAAGAAAGATGGGTGCACTTATATTTGTAAAATAATACACCACTAGCGGAAATTGAAAAAAAAAAGAAGAAGGAAAATATAGTGAATAAATTGTTGTCTTGTTCTTGCTAGTGGGGTATAAATTAAAGTAGTGCTTAAAGAAAGAGGGAGAAATTTTTGGGTGATATTGTTTGTGAAATTGAAGTAGGGATTGAAAAATTTGCGCTCAAAGTGCTTATGTGGTGTGTTAAAGTGCTTAGGAGGGTGAACCACTATTCCTAAATATATCCTACCCGCCCCTTAGCCCACATTACAACCATGAAAAAGTCCTAATTGATTTTAGACCGAGTGAGCCTACATTAGTAGAGATTTACATTAAGGGCAAGCCTATGGTACCAATTGCATGCATGTGACTTCTTTTGTGAGGGCATGTGATTCGTGAAGGAAAGGAAAGTCTTGACCTCTGTGTAGAGTATGTTGAGGAAGTATGAATATTGCATGGCACTTGAAAGTCGACCTTTGAGGCTAGGATTGTTCACTGCTAGGCGTAATGTATATAAATTGTTCTGGGTGTAATGCGTTAGGGGAAATGGTTGAGTGAAGGAATCTCTAGAGAGTATAGTTTGATTGCTCGAGGACTAGCAATGAATTAAGTGTGGGGTGTTGATAATAGGTTAAAACTAGTGATTTAGCTATTGTTTATGCTTCCGCTTGATTATATTCCAATGTCATAATATGGTTAATTGATGAAAAATAGGCTCTAATTGTGAATTGTATACATTGAAGGATGAGGAGCTTATGTGATGCTTTCAAGAGGCTATTGGGATGATTTATGAGCAAGAACGACCCCTCGGAGCTGAGTGCGCGCAAGGACGAGACAAAGAAATGGAAGAAATGATGGCCCAAGTGCGCGAGCTCATGCGCGAAGTCGCGCGTGTTAGGGAGCTGAGGCAGAATGGTGCGCGAAGTCACGCGCGAGCTCGCGCGTTTCCCAGTCCAGAAAAGAGTTATTCAGGGGCAAGATTGAAAATCTGGAGAGAAACCCACTTAACCTATATAAAGTCAAGCTCGCCCAAGGTTAATTTATCAGTTTTTCATAGTCTAGAGGGAGAAATAGAGAGGCAAGAGGCAAGGAGGAGATTTAACCATCAGTTTCTTCTTTTCTTCTCGTTGTTTTTGCTAATTGTGATAAATTTGAACCCTATTGTGATGAACATGAGTATGAGTGGCTAAACACCCATTGTTCTGGGGTTGTGATTTAGCCATGAATATTGTTGTTTGATATTAGCTTGACCTTGATTATAATTCACCACTATATGGTTGTTTCGTCAATTCTGTGTTTAATTGCTTAATTGTCTGGCCAACAGTTAGGTTCTATTTACTATCTATGCTATGCTTGGGAAAGCCATGTTTAGATTAGAGAAGAATTGAAGAGAGCATGATCTTAACCCTTAGGGGGAGCGGATTTGTGGTTAGGATAGGAATATACCTAGTCACCGTGCTTAATTAAATATCGTAATCTTAATGTGTTCTTAATAGGTTGATTCCATAAGAATATAGGCGTTAATCTATTGAGAATAGGTGAGTAGTACTTCGGGAGAGGTCTATGAGAGCATTTATCGATTAATTAGCAATCATGGGTGAATAATATGAAAGGGAGAGTTAATTAGAACACAATACGAATGGTGAATCGATCACAACCCTGGAATGTTTGTCTTACTGAATACACAACAATCAATTCGTTACTTGATAATTTAGTTTTACTTAGAATCATAGTAAAATATAATCATATCATTGGATTTTGATTGTAGCTATATTGAATAGAAATTTGAGTAATTCCGTGAGTAGTTTACACAAGTCTCTGTGGGTTCGACACTCAACTTATCATTATATTACTTGTCGACCACGTATACTTGCGTGTGCATTTTGGAGCAACAGGGATCACCCGTGTGTATGTGCATGGTAATTTTATGCATTGATTTGGTGGCTTTGGAACAACTCTTGGCATGTTCTAGAACGAACGTTTAATTAATATGGGGAGAATGTAACGACCTGACCAGTCGTTTTGAGCTTTAGCGTTCCGTTTAGTGGGTTTAGGTCTTATGTATCTTCTTATTAGGTATTATGAGTTGTGTGTTTGGTCAGTTTTGGTTTTCAAACAATTCGGGATTGTTTTGGAATAATGATTCCATTTTAGAATCTTTGAGTTGGAAGAGTGGACAAAATTTGACTTTTGCGTATTTGATCTTTGAATTGGAATTTTGATGGTTCTGTTAGGTCCGGATTGTGATTTTGGACTAATACATATGCCCAAAGTTGGATTCGGAGGTTCTTAGGTTGATCTAGAACTTGTTGGCGAAAGTTACCAATTTGAAAGTTTAGAATTATTTTATGTTTGACCAAAGTTTGACCTTAAAGCTATCGGGTTCGGATTTTAGTTGGATTGAAAAATGTCATTTTTGTCATTTGTGACTTGTTTGCAAAATTTGGTGTCATTATAAGTTGGTTTGATAGGAATCGGACGCATGGTTGTGTTTCTAGCAATCCTTGAAGTTCATTGTAATTTTCATGTATTTAGGTGTCCGATTCGTGGTTCCGGATGTTATCTTGGTATTTTTGATCGCATGAGCGAGTTTGTTTGATATTTTTAGACTTGTGTTGATGTTTGGTATGGAGACCCCAGGGCTCGGGTGAGTTTCGAATGGTTTCAGATTTTTTTTTTTTTTTAGTTTGAGTGTGCAATAACTGGTTCCATTGCATGTGCGATGAGGAGGTCGCAAATGCGACCATGGCTTTCGCGATCGCAAATGCAAAGAGGCCTAGGTTAGGGGAAGGTTGCTTTTGCGACCGACTGGTTGCCTTCGTGAAAGGCCATAGTTCGCATTTGCGATAGTTTTTATCGCTTTTGCTTTGTTCAGGGCTATCGAAGCTTCGCTTTTGCGAAGCCTTTTTCGCTTTTGCAAGAGTTTGCTTTTGTGAGGGTTCGCATTTGTGAACCCAAGTCACAAATGCAACACCTGCATCTTTTATATGTTGTGTATTTCAGGACTTAATCTCATTTTATCACATATAGAACCACTAGACTGGGTAGGAGGCGATTTTGAGTAGGGATTTCGAATAAAACTATTGGATATGTATTTTTAATTCATTTTGATTACATAACATGATTGTTTATGAGATTTAACATCTAAATCATGAGATTTGAAGAGAAATTTTGGGGGATTTTGTCTATATTTTAAAAAATAAAAATTTGAGATTTGAGAGACGAATTGGACTCGGATTTGACAACCAAATACATATTTGGACTCGTAGGGCTATGGATAGTCAAGATCTACATGTCGACTCGGGTTTTGGTTGGACGGGTCCGGAGTTGACTTTGTCGACTTTTGGGGTATTGTGTAAAGATCCTAACTTTATTTACTGAAATTGATTTCTCTTGCATTAGTTGATGTTTTTAAGTCGATTTTGGTTAGATTTGAGCCGAGAGGGGATGAATTTTAAAGGAAAGGCATTTCTAGACTACTCATTGAGAGCTTTGAGGTAAGTATCTTGCCTAACCTTATGTAGGAAACTTCCCCGATTAATTGCATTACTTGAACTATATGAAAGATGTGTACACGAGGCGACGAGTGGGTACACGCGCTTATATGTGGTATTGACCGATTTAGGCTTTTAGGCTATTACCATGCTCTTGATTGAAGTTGTAATTACATGGATTGTCTTTTATTATTGAGCTATTCCCGTTTCGTTTTGTTATTAAAATTCTTGTATACTTCGTTGTTGAGCCGTGGGCTATGTTTTATTGTAATATTGGTATTGTTGTTTTGGCATGTGGTGGCATTGGCACGTGAGTTGTTTGTACAGCACGGGAGTTGTCCGTGCGGTTGTGATTGATAATGTGGCCACGAGCTAACATGTGTATTAGATTTGTGATATGGGTACTCGTAATTTGTGATTATGAGGTCTGATAACTAGGGGTGATTCTTGTTGTAAATTTTGTGTTGGAATAGTTTGATGATTAGAACTGTCGTTGTTATCCTTTAATTGCTTTCACTTGTATTTTATCTGTGCTTGATTATTTTGCTGTTTATCACACGATTACCCTTCGTTGGCTTTCCTTACCTTGTTTTTCCGTTGATAGTTTTATATTGATATTCTGCACAGGTTATTGACTAGTAAGTGTCTTGACTTGAACTTCGTCACTACTCCATCGAGGTTAATTTTGATACTTACTGGGTACCGCTATGATATATTTATACTATGCTTCCGCACATTTTTGTGCAGATCCAGATACCTCAGAGTGAGTTGGGTGTTAGGTAACTGTGTGAAATTTGCTGCAGAGACTTTAAGGTATACCTGCATGCCCGCTCTTAGGTCTCAGAGTCACCTACCATTGTTCTTTGCAGATATTGCCGAGTGATCATAACACAAAACAGTCCTTTTCGACCGCTGGTATATGACGAAAGTTCTTTTTGACCATGTCAAACCTATCTTATCTTTAAACAAACGCATGTTAGTTTTGTTAAAAACATTACGAGTATTTTATTTTTCTTGTAAAATTTGTTGATTTGTTTTCCAAAAAACAAAAAATATTCAAAGACAATTGTTCCAATAAAGGAGACACTCATCGATCTCGACTATCCATAATCCTACGAGTTTATATATGTGTTTTATTTTTAAATCCGAGTCCGATTTCACTCTCAAATCTCAAATTTTTATTTTTCAAAATACAGACAAAATTTCCCAAAAATTCTCTTAGATTGTCATGAATTTGATGGTAAATCTCATACATAATCATGTAATATAATTAAAAATTGATCGAAATCACTTATCCAATAGTTGTATGTGAAAATCCCTCCTCAAAATCCCCTCCTACCGAGTCTAAGGCTCAAAATATGATAAAAGGAAGCTAAGTCCCGAAATACCCAGCTATAAACAAGCTGTGGGTGTCGCATTTGGGATCTGGGGTCGCAAATACGAAAAAATGATTGCAAAAGCGACCACTCATCAATCTATAAAGAAGTTGCAAAAGTGACAAAAAGTTCGCAAAAGCGTACCTGGCAGATACCGCAAATGCGAGAAAAGGTCGCAAATGCAGCCTGCCTAGCCCCCAACTCCCATCGCAAAAATGATTTATAAGTTCGCAAATGTGAATACAGCAGTTCACCCCAACCTCGCAAATGCGGAGCCCTCCTCACAAATGCGAAATCCGCAAATGTGAACTAAATCGCATTTGCGAGACCTGAAGCACCAGACCGAAAATCAGCAAGATTGAAACACTTTCAAACACTCTGAAATGCGTCTGAAACTCACCCTAGCCCCCGGGGCTCCAACCAAAGATCCCCACAGGTACATAAACATCATATGAACCCGCTCATGCGATCAAAACAACAATATAATATCCGGAATCAAGAATCGAACACCAAAACACATGAAAATCACAATGAATTTCAAGAACTTCTAAAAAACGCAACCACGCGTCTGATTCCTATCAAACCAAGTCGGAATGACTTGCAGACAAGTCACAAACGACAAAACAGACCTATTCCAAGTCCTGAAACTAAAATGCGAACCAAATAGCCATAAGGTCAAACCATGGTGAAAGTAGGAAATTTCTAAGCCACAAATTGCCATCATTCGGCAAAACATGACAAATCAACCTAGGGGCCTCCGAATTTCATTTCGAGCATACGCACAAGTCCAAAATTACGATACGAACCTATCGGATCCATCAAAATGCCATTTCGGGTTCTTTTTCACTAAAGTCGTCAACTTTTCAAACTTTAGCTTCTAAAAATGAGAATCATTCTTCCAAATCAACCCCGAATCACTCGAAAATTGAAACCGACCATGCACGCAAGTCATAATACTTAATATGAAACTACTCAAAACCATAAATCACCGAACTGAATGCCAATACTCAAAACAACCGGTCGGGTCGTTACAGTATATGATCGATATAAGGTGGTTGTGTGCAAAGAATAAAAAAGCAGACAAAATTCCCCGTGGGAATCTTGACAATCATGTTTCTTCGAACTTGAGCCTAATATCTTTGTGCTACAGATTTGTAAAGTTGAATCTAGGCTATTGTATTGCAATGTAAGTGTATGAGTTGTACTTATATGTAATTCTTCCTAATTAATATATATATTCTTGTAATTTAAAAACGAATATAATTTTCTACTCCCGAATGATGTTAAAGAAAGATTTTTAAGAGAGAATTGCGCCGCATGCCCTGACTTTCAATATAACATTCGGATTTGATTTTCTTAGGACGTTGTTGAAGATATTGTCGAGTGAGATCATAACACGAAACAGTCATTTTTGATCGTTGTTATATGACGAAAGTTCTTTTGACCATGTCAAAACTATCTTATCCTAAAACAAATGCATGTTAGTTTTGTTAAAAGAACAACCTAAAACAAATGCATGTTAGTTTTATTTGATATAAATTTGTTCTCTAACAAAATTGCAAAAGAACTCGTCCTTGGAACCTTTTATATGGGACCATCTGCTATATGGGACCATCTGCTATTCATTCACTCCTAAATGGGACCATGTGCTATAAATTTTAGTATTATTTTTGGATTTTGTGAATATTAATCTTTTATTCAACTTATGAAGTTGGGTTATAGATCTTATTTTTTAATTAAAATAATAATAAATTGTAATAGTTAATTTGTGTCTTATGACTTGTAGGGCATTTTAGTGAGAGTCAATATGATCAAGAAATTTTTCAAGCCGCAAACCTCTTCAGGTTCTACTTCTAGTTCTCCCTCATGTCCAGTGATTAATGACAATGTCAATTCTTCCCAACCATCACATATAGATATTATGTTGGATTCGAATCTTCTTAAACCCAATCCTGGTGAATGAAAACAAATTTCAGAAATTCCTCCTAATCTACGCTACCGCGTGAGAAGACATTTCATTCAAAGAGAGCCTTGTCGGCCTCGCAATTTTATTTTTCCAAAAACAAATTTTGGTGGGAAATTGCGTCATTTTAATCCGGAATGGATTAAAACTTCATACTCTGAATGGTTAGAATACAGTATTAAAGAAGATGCAGCGTTTTGCTTATGTTGTTACTTGTTTAAAAATGAGATTGGAGGATATGGGAAAAAAGTAAGTGACTCTTTTACAAAAGATGATTTTAGGACTTGGAATAAAGATATAGAAAGGCTTAACGCACATGTGAGTGAAGTGAATAGTGTTCATAATCGATGTTTCAAGATGATGCTAGATTTATCGAATCAAGCGCAATCTATTTTAACATCTTTTGATAAGCAATCCGAGAAAACTAAAAGTGAGTATCGGGTCCGCTTGAATGCCTCAATTGACGTTGCAAGGTATCTTTTGAAAGAAGGAATGCCTTTTCGGGGTCACGATGAGCGCGAAACATCTACAAGAAGAGGCAACTTCTTAGATCTCTTAAAGTGGTATGCGGATAAGAAGGATGATGTAAAGAAAGTTGTATTAGAAAATGCTCCAAAAAATGACATTATGATTTGTCCAAGCATACAAAAAGACAATGTGAGTTCTTGTGCAAAAGAAACATTGAAAGCCATTGTGGAAGACTTGAACGGGGATTACTTTGGGATATTGGTTGATGAGTCTAAGGATGTCTCTCACAAGGAATAAATGGCGCTTGATTTGCGTTATGTCAACAAAGAGGGTAAAGTTATTGAGCGATTCCTTAGCATTGTTCATGTTAAAGATACATCGGCAAAGTCACTAAAAGAAGCAATTTGTTCTTCGCTTTTGGAACATTCAGTGAGTAAATCTCAAATACGGGGACAAGGTTATGATGGAGCTAGTAACATGCAAGGAGAAATTAATGGTCTTAAAACTTTAATTATGAATGATACTCCTTCGGCGTATTGCATACATTGTTTTGCTCATCAATTGCAGCTGACTCTTGTAGCTATTGCAAAAATACATTATGAGGCCGAACAATTTTTTTATATTCTTGCAAAAGTTTTAAACATTGTTGGGGGTTCTTTTAAGCGTAGGGAGATGCTTCGAGATGATCAAGCAGAAAAATTAGAGGAACTACTAGTGCTTGGTGAGGTTCATACGGGAAGCGGTTTAAATCAAGAACTTGGACTTCAAAGGGCAGGTGATACTCGACGGGGTTCTTATTTTAAGACAGTACGTAATTTTATTAGTTTATTCTCATCAATTGTTCATGTTCTTGGAGTTCTTGCAATTGAGGGTTCAAATTATCATGAGAGATCAATAGCAAAAAGTCTAGTGGATGACATAAGATCTTATGACTTTGTGTATATGTTACTTTTGATGTTGAAAGTATTGGCACTTACATATGATTTAAATATGGCTTTGCAAAAAAAATATCAAGATATTGTAAGTGCAATGAAGCTTGTTGGTTTCGCAAAGAGACAATTGCAAGATATGAGAGATTCTAGATGGAATTCTTTGTTAGAAGACGTCTCTTTATTTTGTGTTAAGCATGGTATCGTGATCCCCGAAATGGATATGAATTATGCTCCTAGAAAGTCAAAGCGTAAGAAATCAAGTGTTACATATTCTTATCATTTGCGTGTAGAGGTTTTCTATGCTATTATTGATTTGCAACTTTCGGTGCTTAACAGTCGTTTCAATGAAGTGAATTCTGATCTACTTCTTCGTATGGCTAGTTTGAGTCCACATAATTCTTTTGCAAATTATGATAAGGACAAGATTATGAAACTTGCTACACACTATCCGGATGAGTTTACTGATTCTATGCTTGAGGATCTTGGTTTTAAGCTTGACATCTATATTGACTATGTGCGAGAGTCGGGCAATGAATTCTCTAACTTGAAAAGACTTGGAGATCTTTCAGAGACATTGGTTAAAACAAATTTGCACAAGACTTGGAGACGTGTTTATTTGCTTGTGAAGTTATGTTTGAGTTGCCTGTCGCTACTGCAACGGTAGAAAGAGCTTTTTCTTCGATGAAGTACGTTAAAAATGACTTGCGAAGCAGAATTGGTGATGAATTTTTTAATGATTGTTTAGTTTGTTATATAGAGGATGAAGTATTTGAAAGTTTATCTAATGATGCGATCATTGATCGTTTTCAAAACATGACTAGTCGTCGAGTACAATTGTAATGATAATGTTTATATTCATATGTTATCTTTAAGTGTTTTGTTATTTTCTAAATGTATGTTGAATAGTGATACTCGTTCCTTAATTCGGTTATTATAATATATTGACTTAAAATTGCGGTAGGAACCCATACACTTCAATTCCTAGATCCACCTCTGATTAGGAGTATTTTTTCTTAGAAAATTAGTTGATTTGTTTCACTGAAACAAAAAATATTCAAAAACAATTGTGCCAATAAAGGAGATAATACCAACAACATACTAAGTGAAATCCTACAAGTAGAGTCTGAGGATGAGGTGTACGCAGACCTTATTCTTACCTTGTGAGAGGTAGAGAAGCTAATAAGATAGACCCTCAAAAGTGTTTTCAAAACCGGTTAAAAAAAAATACGAGTAAAGAGTTATGGTAAAAATACCTTGTAAAGGAAAGGAAAAATACTACCAGCATAAGTAGAAAAGAAAACTCAAATAAAAGAAACAACAATAAAACAAAATTAAGGTACAAAAGTTAATTTTTTAATAAAAAAAACACAACATTGAAGGAAGAAGTTTACTGAACAAAACTAGTAATTCTAACAAACCTCACAAAAAATGGGGGGTTCCTTTATTTTATATCTTTGGCCGGCTTGTTATGACTCATGCCATGTGTTTGGGTTCCATTACTAGTCAACTCTTCTTGTTTTTTTTGTTTTTTTTGTTCTCTTTTGTTCCCAATTCCTTAAAGATCCCAATAGTTTTACTGGTAATCACAAACTTAGAATATCAAAAAGAGAAAGAAAAGAAGAAAGAAAATAAAAGCAGGTGAAAACATATAGCTAAAACAACCCAACAAGAACAATGAGGCTATGGAAAAAAGCTTCTGGATTAATCAAAGATCGTAACAGCCTATGGCTTGCTAGCTTATCAAGACGAACAGCTTTTCGAAATCCTGAAATGGAAGCTGCTGTAATCAAAGCCACAAGTCACGACGAATTCTCAATTGATATGAAGAATGTTGATCGTGTTTACAAATGGCTACGTTTATCTCCTAGCCATCTTAAATCTCTTATATGGGCAATTTCTTTACGTATGGAGAAAACGAAAAGTTGGGTTGTTGCAATTAAAGGTTTAATGCTCATGCACGGCGTTTATAGTTCCAAACTCCCTGCTATTCAAAGAATTGGAAGATTGCCATTTGATCTTTCAAATTTCAAAGATGGCCATTCTAATCCTTCAAAAATGTGGGGGATTAATGCGTTTGTTCGCGCTTATTTTACCTACCTTGATCAGAAATCCTCTCTTCTTTTCATGAATTTGCAAGAAAGGAAGAATCTACAAAATTTGGACAACATCAATAATAAAAATCTTGTTGTTGAAGGAAGATATTCCATGATTCAAGATCTTGTCATGCTTCAAAAGCTTCAATTTTTGCTTGACATGTTGCTTGAAATTAGGCCACTATGTCATACAGCTATTGTCCCTCTTGTTCTTGAAGCAATGGATTGTGTTATGATTGAAGTTTTCGATGTTTATAGCAGAATATGCAATGGAATTGCTAGAACTTTGTTGAGGATTTATTCAGCAGGGAAAGTTGAAGCTAGCATGGCACTTAGGATTGTGCAAAAAGCAACCATTCAAGGGGAAGAATTGTCTTTGTATTTTGAGCTTTGTAGAAGCATTGGGGTGAAAAATGCAGCAGAATGTCCAAGAGTTGAGCAAATACCAGATGAAGATATTAAAGAACTTGAGGAAATCATTAATGGGGTTTCTGAAAAAGCCTCACAAATGCATGAATTAGTACATGAGACTAAAGCCATTGTGGTACATGAAACTGGTAATCAAAATCTTGAAGAACAGAACAAATTGAGGACAGTAATTACTGATCGTTGGGAGACATTTGATGAAGATTTGAAGCAAAATGATGGCACTTCTCATGCTATAGTAAAAGTTACACCAACACCAATTAATCCTTTTGAAACTAATTCTTTGATTCCTACTTCTACCATTAATGTACCTGGTAAACCTCAAGAATTACCAGACCTAATTAGCTTCTTGTAACGCGGTGATTGCATCTTTTGGCTTGATATGGCTTCTTCAAATGCTTTGGTGACACAAATGTTAAGATATAGCAAAAGAGAAATTAAAGAGACATTATCTACATTATACATACTTGTATCAATAGATTTTATTTAGTTAAAGAATTGATGAAAGTGTTAAAACAGCAGCATTGCTACACACAAGAATTAGGTTGGTGCTGACCCCACGAAATTGCTACAAGTTAAACACATAAAGTTCTTTCAGAGAAAACAAATGTAGAGGTTAGAAATGACAAAAGATAATGGACTATTGGCTTCTCAAAAGGACCTAATTGCACAACAAATAGTCAAACGGAGATTACAATGCTCTTTTCAAGGAATGCAACTGAAAAAATAAACTTGTCTGCACTCAGTATTTAAACCAAGTGACAATGTGCTTCGACTTCATTACCCAAGACTCCCAGACAATTTTATCTTCGCCTGGAAATTGAAATGAGAGAAATATCATCGATCATATCATTGATGACTAAAGGTTGATGCTAATTGAACAAAGTTATACCCAACCATATAAACGAGAAGCATACAGGAAAACGAATCAAGTAATACATAGTCTAGCTAAATATGGATGTAACTATCTAGGGGATGATATTATCTCCCTTTGCTCCTTTTGTATTTAATACTTTCATGATTGATCTCATTGTACATTGTGCTCCTAGCAAAAGTAATTCATGCAATACAACGTAGTAATAATTATTAATGTAATGCATCTTTTCCTTTTAAGCAAACAAAAGGAAAAAGGATTTGTTTTGAGTCGTTTTAATTTAATTCATTTTCTAATTTCTATATTTTGTTCTGTTTTTCTGTCTCTTCTGATGAAGTGTGATACTGTTAATTAATTAATTTAAACGTGTCAAAAGCATCTGGTTTCGGTCATGAATTACAGAATACAAGAACAAATAATTATGCCTTTGTTAAATCGTGGAAAGAACTAGGTTATTAGCTTCAGTCTTCACTCTTCAATGTGTGCATCCATACCAATGACTCTTTCAAGGCTTAAAAATTTGATCTCGAATTATGATCTTGAGCTTACACAATTAAAAAAGAAATCTTTCTTTTTTATAATGTATATAAGATTTTAAATGGATTTTTATTATTAGTTTATATGCATTGCAGCAAAATGTATTATGATCCTTTTCTCACCGATATTTCATTTTCCGTCATCAAAAAATTATGTACAGTGAAATTGTGAAAAAGGAGGAAATAAGTACAGAAAGAATTACATGGTTGTATAAGTCCTAACATTCGTGGTAAATGGATCCATAAATTCATGTATCTTTGAAAAAATAAAATAAAATAAAAATAGATTCAAGAGTTAGTAATGACAAGATTTAATTTCCTTTCAAGTAACTAAACATCGAGCATTGTTCTCTAACTTTATTTTGCTTGTTTCGATTGTTAATATAATGTGACGATCCGACCGATCGTTTTGAGATTTATGCCTTGATCCCCTATTAACTGCTTCCCTCGTATCTATTTCTGCTATTGTAACTTGCCGGGAGGTTTGTTTTGGTTTTTGGAGTGTTTTGGGGAACTTAGTCCCTAAACGGAGGCTTAAGTCTTAGAATTTGGACCGCAGTCGGAACTATGTGAAGATGACTTCAGAATGGAGTTCTGTCAATTCCGTTAGCTCCGTTGGGTGATTTTATGCCTAGGGGCGTGTCCGAATTATGTTTTTGAGGTTCATAGCTTATTTAGGCTTGAAATGGCGAAAGTCGAATTTTTGGAGTTTTGGACCAGAGGTGGAATTTCTGATATCGGGGTTGGAATCTGATTCCAGAAGCTGGAGTAGGTCCATAATGTAGAATATGACTTGTGTGCTAAATTTGCGATCAATCGGACGTGGTTTGATAGGTTTCGGCATCGGTTGTAGAAATTTGAAGTTTCAAGTTCTTTAAGTTCGAATTGGAGGATGATTCGTGAATTTAGCGTTTTTTGATGTGATTTGAGAGCTCGAATAAGTTCATATGGTGTTTTAGGATTGGTTGGTATGTTTGGTTGAGGTCTCGGGGGCCTCGGGTGAGTTTCGGGTGCTTAGCGGATCATTTTTGGACTTTGGGAGTGGGCAGATTTTCTGGTGTTTTGTTGCAGTCAATTCCTTCATCGCGTTCGCGAGAGAGGTCTCGCATTCGCGTAGGTCATCTGAGAGGCCAACTGGGATTGTTCTTCGTGTTTGCGACGTTGTTCCCGCGTTCGCAAAGGTATGGAACACTAATGATACGCGTTCCCGATAAGGACCTCGCGTTCGCGTTACGGTCAGATGGGTTCCTGGCATAAAAGCCTACACGTTCGGGATGAGTGTCCCACGTTCGCATAGGATCAGGCTAGGTGAACTTCGCGTTCGCGACCAATGCACCACATTTGCGATGAGTATTTTTAGGACTGAAGCAGCTTGTGCTGCACAAACGCGAGGCTTTGACCGCGTTCGCGAAGAGGGATTCACTATGCACTATTAAACATTTCAAAAACGAGGGTTTGGCCATTTTAATCAAAACTTGAGTTTGGGAGCTCGAATTTGGATGAGATTTTGAGGGATTTTCAGAGATATCAATTGGGTAATGATTCTACACTTGATTTTGGTTATATCCCACTAATCTATCATTAATTTTATCATTTAATTTTGGATTTGGGGTGAAAAAACGGAAAATTTGGGAAAATTTGAGAAAAGTTCTTAGGCCGAATTTCGGGGTTTTGATCGAGATTTTTGTATAAGATTTGAGTAATTTTGGTACGAGTGAACTCGTGAGTGAATGCGTATTCGTATTTTGTGACTTCTGCTCGAATCCGAAACGTGGCTCGAGGAGGCTTTTTGGGCGATTTTCCAATTTCTTGCTTTAGCTATGATTTCACTAGCTATATTAGTTTCTTATAGTTATATTTATATTATGTAATTGATTTTGGCTTGATTTGGGCCACTCGAAGCCGGATATTCGTGGGAAAGGCATTATGACTGATTGATTGAGCTTGGTTCGAGGTAAGTGGCTTGCCTAACCTTGTGTGGGGGAACTCCCCTTAGGATTTGGTACAGTTTTTGATATATGAGCACCGTGTATGTGAGGTCACGAGTGCGTACACGGCTAGTTGTTGCAAAACTCCGTTTTCAATAAGTAATACATGTTTCCCTTTAACTAAGCTACGCTAGCATATGTAATTACCCTGTTTATAGGATGTCTACGTGTCTTAACTGCTTATCTATACTCTATGCAACATCTTTAGTGAATTTCCTTCTTCTTCCTTGACTTGTACATAGTCTTAATTGTAGGATTCCGTGTTGTAGTTGTATTTCTATTGTTTGAGTTGCATATTTACTTTGGGACTATGGAACGGTATTCCGGTAGATCCCCCTGTACCGCGTATTTACTTTGGGACTACGGTAAGGTATTCCGGTAGATCCCTCTGTTCTGTATATTAACTCTGAGACTACGAAATGGTATTCCGGTAGATCCCCATGTTCTACATATTTACTTTGGGACTATGGAACGGTATTCTGGTAGATCCCCTGCACATTTATGTTTACGACTACGGGACGGTATTCCGAAAGATCCCTGTTGTTATATCTGTGTTCTGAGCTGCTGCCTTTCTATGATTGCATTCTTGTCAAATTACAGTATTTATTTTTACTGCAATATTTCATTCTGTCTTATTTTATTATATATACACAAGTAGGGCCCTGACCTGATCTCGTCACTACTCGACCGAGGTTAGGCTTGATACTTACTGGGTACCGTTGTGGTGTACTCATGCCCTTCTCTGCACATAGTTTTCGTATGCAGATCCAGGTACCGCTTATTAGCCGCATTATCAGTGAGGCGAGGCTGCTGTAGAGACTTCAAGGTATATCTACGGCATCCGCAGACCTCGGAGCCCCTATATATTCTTCCCCATGTCAAACACTTCTTGTATTTCTTTTGTTGGACTCTGAGTATAGAAACACTGCTTTCATTCTGTAGTTTGTGAGTTACGATATTCCAGGTTTTGGGAGAGCTTATGTACACTTAGAGAGTGATTATTGTATATGCAAAGCAACATCTTAATTTCTTATTAAAATTTACCTGTTAGTTGTTAGCTTTCATGTTTTCGTTTCTTTGTCCGCAAATGTTAGGCTTACCTAGTCGTAGGGACTAGGTGCCGTCACGACGGTTCATGGAGGGAGAACTTGGATCATGACAAGTTGGTATCGGAGCTCTAGGTTCATAGGAGTCGTGAGTCACAAACCGTATTATTAGAGTCTCGCGGATCGGTACGGAGATGTCTGTTCTTATCTTCGGGAGGCTATGGAACTGTTAGGAAAATTTCACTTCATTTGATTCCTTGTCGTGCGAAATTATTGACTTCGAAATTCTAAACTTATGTCTTCTATTCTCTTACAGATGGTGAGGACACGTACAACCGGAGATAACCAGGCACCTGCGCTCCCTGCTAGAGCTGCCCGATGCCGGGGCCGGGGTAGAGGCCGAGGATGCCCAAGTGGTGCAGCCAGAGCACTCGATCGAGCTACTACCGAGGAGGCACTAGTAACTTCAGTTGGAGCGCAGGCACCTGAGACGCCTACTACTACTACTCCAGCTCTTTAAGAGTGCCTTGTACAGTTCCTGAGCATGTTCGGTGCTCTAGCTCAGGCGGGGTTGATTCCCCTTACTCCAGCCACATCTCAGGCCGGGGGAGGAGCATAGACTCCCGCTGCTTGCACCCCAAAGCAGCGGGTTCAGGTTTATTAGATTCTAGAGGTTATACTGGTACCAGCGGTAACCCAGTTCAGCCCGAGGGTAGGGCAGCTATTTATGAGGAGGAGCAGCGTAGGCTCGAGAGGTACAAGAAGTACGACCCTCCTACATTTAGTGGTCTAGCGTCAGAGGATGCTCATGGATTTCAAGAGGAGTGCCACCGTGTCCTCCGTACTATGGGCATAGCAGAGTTGTGTGGGGTTTCTTTCACTACTTTTTAGCTTCGAGGGGCAGCCTATCAGTGGTGGCGTACTTATGAGTTGGACAGTCCGGCTGAGGCAGGTTCCCTTACATGGACTCAGTTCTCGGACATGTTTTATAGAGAGTATGTCCCTTAGAGCCTCAGGGACACATGGCGCGCGGAGTGTGAGTAGTTGCGCCAGGGTGCTATGACTATTTTAGAGTATGCAGTCTGTTTCAGTGACTTGGCTAGACATGCATCGGCCTTGGTTTCTATAGTTCGAGAGAGGGTCCATCGGTTTATTGAGGGACTCCATCCCAGCATCAGGACTAGCATGGCCCGGGAGTTAGAGATGGACATCTCGTATTAGCAAGTTATGAGTATTGCCAGGAGAGTGGAGGGCATGCTTGCTCGGGATAGGGAGGACCGAGAGGCCAAGAGGTCTTGAGAGTTTGGCCATTATTTTGGTGCTAGTGCCCCAGCTGCAGTTCGTCATTGTAGGGGCTATGTGAGTCGCCCCGTTCATTCAGCTCTTCCAGCCGCTAGTGGTATTCCGGCTCCTCCTAGACCTCAGGAGCCTTATTATGCACCTCTAATATCTAGCGTGCCTCCTACACGGGGTGCTTTTAGCGGTAAGTCCAGCAGACCAGGCCCGAGCCAGCCACAACCGCCACACCGTCCTAGAGCTTGTTTTGAGTGTGGCGACACTCGCCATATGGTGAGGGATTTCCCTAGACTTAGGAGGGGTGCACCTCTACAGAATTCTTAGCCACACCATGCTCCATAGGGTTCCCAGGCTATGATTATGACACCAGCTGCCACTCCACCTGCTCAGCCAGCTTGAGGTAGAGGTCGGGGAGGTAGAGGTCGCCCTAGAGGGGGAGGCCATGTCAGATACTATGCCCGTCCCACTCGTACAGAGGTTATTGCTTCTGATTTTGTCATTATAGGTATTGTTCTGATCTGTCATAGAGATGCATCGGTTCTATTCGATCTAGACTCCACTTATTCCTATGTGTCCTCTTATTTTGCCCTATATTTGGGCGTATCTCGAGATTCTTTGAGTTCCCCTATTTATGTGTCTACTCCTATGGGAGATTCTCTTGTTGTGGACTGTGTGTAGCGGTCGTGTTTGATTACTCTTAGTGGTTTGAGACAGAAGTCGATTTATTGTTGCTCAGCATGGTAGATTTTGATATTATCTTGGGTATAGACTGGTTGTCGCCCCATTATGCTATTCTTGATTGTCACGCCAAGACCGTGACGCTGGCTATGCCAGGTTTAACACAATTAGAGTGGAGGGGAACCTTAGATTACACTCCCAGCCGAGTTATTTCATTTCATAAAGCTCAACGAATGGTTGAGAAGGGGTGTGATGCGTATCTACCCTATGTGAGATGTAAGTATTGATACCCCTAGAGTTGGTTCAGTCCCAGTAGTGAGGGATTTCCCTGATGTATTTCCAGCTAATCTTCTGGGCATGCCACCCAATAGAGATATTGACTTTGGTATTGATTTGTTGCCAGGCACTCAGCCCATCTCTATTCCTTCTTACCGTATGGACCCTCCTGAGTTGAATGCTTGATAAGGGCTTCATTCGGCGCAGTGTGTAACCTTGGGGTACTCCTATCTTTTGTGGAGAAAAAGGATGAATCTATGCGTATGTGCATTGATTATTGCCAGTTGAACAAAGTTATAGTGAAGAAATGGTATCCTTTGCCTCGTTTTGATGACCTGTTTGATTAGTTACAGGTTGCCCGAGTGTTTTCCAATATTGATTTGCGTTCGGGTTATCATTAGTTGAAGATTCGGGACCCAATTATCCCGAAGATTTCTTTCAGGACTCGATATGGTCAATACGAGTTCCTTGTGATGTCATTTAGGCCGATCAACGCCCCAGCAGTATATATGCATTTGATGCCCAATGTATTTTGGTCTTATCTTGACTCATTCGTCATTGTCTTTATTGACGACATTCTGGTGTACTCTTGGAGTGAGGAATATCACGAGCAGCACTTGATAACTGCGCTTCAGACCTTGAGAGAGAAGAAATTTATGTAGAGTTCTCAAAATATGAGTTCTAGTTGGATTCTATGGCAGTTTTGGGTAACGTGGTGTCGAGTGAAGGGATCAAAGTGGATCCGAAGAAAGTGGAAGCGATGCAGAGTTGGCCCAGACCGTCCTCAGCTACCGAGATTCGGAGTTTTCTTGGTTAAGCGGGGTATTACCGTCGGTTTGTTGAGGGATTTTCATCTATTGCGGCACCTATGACCAGGCTGACCTAGAAGGGTGCTCCGTTCATGTGGACGGAGGAGTGCGAGGAGAGCTTTCAAAAGCTCAAGAAAGCTTTGACTTCAACCTCAGTATTGGTATTGCCTACAGGTTCGAGGTCTTATACTATTTATTATGATGCGTCGCGAGTTGGCCTCGGTGCAGTGTTGATGCAGGACCGTAGGGTGATTGCCTACACGCCCATATAGCTGAAGGTGCATAAAAAGAACTTTCTTGTCCACGACCTTGAGCTAGCAGCTATTGTTCATGCCCTAAAGATATGGTGCACTATTTGTACAGTGTCCCTTGTGAGATCTACACTGATCTTCGAAGTTTGCAGCATATGTTCAAGCAGAAGGGTCTTGATTTGCGTCAGATGAGGTGGTTAGAGCTGCTTAAGGATTATGATATCACCATTCTGTACCACCCTAGGAAGGCCAATGTAATGGCCGATGCTTTATGTCGCCGGGCAGAGAGTTTGGGGAGTTTAGCATATGTACCAGCAGTAGAGAGGCTCATGGCATTGGATGTTTGTCCTTAGCCAGCCAGTTTGTGAGATTTGATATTTCTGAGTCGAGTCGTGTGTGGCCTTTGTGGTCTCTTGGTCTTCTCTTTATGATCGTATTAGGGAGTGTCAGTATGATAACCCGCATGCTTGTCCTTAAGGACACGGTGATGCTAAGGAGGTCACTATTGGGGATGATAGCGTATTGAGGATGCAGGGCAAGCTATGTGTGCCCAATGTAGACGGATTACGTGAGTTGATTCTTTAGGAGGCTCACTGCTCGTGGTACTCCATTCATCCGGGTGCCACGGAGATGTATCAGAACTTGAGGTAGCATTATTGGTGGAGAAGAATGAAGAAAGACATAGTGGAATATTTGGCCCGGTGTCTAAATTATCAGCATGTGAAGTATGAGCATCAGCAGCCGTGTGGATTGCTTCAGAAGTTAGAGATTCCAGAGTAGAAATGGGAGCAGATCACTATGGATTTCGTTGTTGGACTCCCACGGACTCAACGGAAGTTTGATGCAGTTTGGGTGATTGTGGATAGGCTGACCAAGTCAGCTCATTTCCTTCCTGTGATGACTACCTATTCTTCCGATCAGCTGGCTCGAGTTTATATCTGCGAGATTATCAGACATCATGGCGTGCCGGTATCTATCATCTCTGACCGGGGTACGCAATTTACATCACGATTCTGGAGAGCCGTACAAGATGAGTTAAGTACTCAGGTGGAGTTGAGCACAATATTTCACCCTCAAATGGACGGACAGTTCGAGTGCACTATTCATATTCTAGGGGATATGCTCTGTGCATGTGTGATGGAGTTTGGAGGTTCTTGGGATCAATTCTTGCCACTTGCGGAGTTTGCCTACAACAACAGTTATCAGTCCAGCATTCAGATGGCACCGTATGAGGCTCTGTATGGTAGGCGGTATCGGTCTCTAGTAGGCTGGTTCGAGCCGGGTGAGGCCAGATTATTGGGTACGGACTTGGTTCCGTATGCCTTGGGGAAGGTTAAGGTAATTCAAGATAGACTTCGCATAGCCCAATCCAGATAGAAGAGTTATGCGGACCGGAAGGTTTGCGATGTTGCATTTATGGTCGTAGAGCGGGTCTTGCTCCGGGTTTCACCTACGAAGGGCGATATGAGGTTCGGAAAGATGGGCAAGTTGAGCCCAAGGTTCATTTTTCGATTTGAGGTGTTGCGGCGAGTTGGGGAGGTTGCTTATGAGCTTGTCTTACCTCCCAGCATAGTAGGAGTTCATCTGGTATTTCATGTTTCAATGCTACAGAGGTACAACGGTGATACATCTCATGTGTTGGACTTCAGCTCAGTCCAGTTGGATAAGGATCTATCTTATGTTGAGGAGCCTGTGGCTATTTTGGACAGGCAGGTTCGAAAGCCGAGTTCAAAGAACATTGCATCAACAAAGGTTCAGTGGCGGGGCCAGCCGATCGAGGAGGCGACTTGGGAGACCGAGCAGTATATGCGCAGCCGTTATCCTCATCATTTCACCACTTTAGGTGTGTCTCTATGCTCGTTCAAGGACGAACGATTGTTTTAAGAGGGGGAGGATGTAACGACCCGGCCGGTCATTCTGAGAGTTATAGCCCCGATCCCCTATTAACTACTTCCCCCGTATCTATTTCTGCTATTGTGACTTGCGGTGAGGTTTCGTTTGGTTTTTGGAGAGTTTTGAGACGCTTAGTCCTAAACGGAGGCTTAAGTCTTAGAATTTGGACCGTAGTCGGGACTGTGTGAAGACAACTTCGAAATGGAGTTTCATCTAGTTAGCTCCGTTGGGTGATTTTGAGCTTAGGGGCGTGTCCGGATTGTGTTTTGGAGGTCCTTATCTTATTTAGGCTTGAAATGGCGAAAGTCAAATTTTTGGAGTTTTGGACCGGTAGTGGAATTTTTGATATCTGGGTCGAAATCCAATTTCGGAAGTTGGAGTAGGTCCGTAATGTTGAATATGACTTGTGAGCAAAATTTTGGGTCAGTCGGACGTGGTTTGATAGGTTTCGGCATTAATTGTGGAAATTAGAAGTTTCAAGTTCTTTAAGTTCGAATTGGAAGTTGATTCGTGAATTTAGCGTTATTTGATGTGATTTTGAGAGCTCGACAAAGTTCGTATGGTGTTTTAGGATTGGGTGGTATGTTTGGTTGAGGTCCTGGGGGCCCCGGGTGAGTTTCGGGTGCTTAGCGGATCATTTTTGGATTTTGAGTTGGCAGATTTTCTGCTGTTTTGTTGCATACAATTCGTTCATCACCTTCGCGAAGGAGGTATCGCATTCGCGTAGGTCGTCTGAGAGGCCTGCTGGGTTTGTTCTTCACGTTCGTGACGTTGTTACCGCGTTCGTAAACGTATGGAACACTAAGGATATGTGTTCGCGATAAGGACCTCGCGTTCGTGTTACAGTCAGATGGGTTCGAGCATAAAAGCCTACGCGTTCGCGATGAGTGTACCCCATTCGCATAGGGTCAAGCTAGGTGAGATTCCCGTTCGCGACTAGTGCATCGCGTTCATGATGAGTATTCACTGGGCAGTATTAAATATTTCAAAATCGAGGGTTTGGCCATTTTATCAAAGCTTGAGTTTGGGAGCTCGGATTTCGACAAGATTTTGAGGGATTTCCAGAGATATCAATTGGGTAATGATTCTACACTTGATTTTGGTTATATCCCACTAATCTATAATTAATTTTATCATTTAATTTCAGATTTGGGGTAAAAAATTGGGAAACATTGAGAAAAGTTATTTGGCCGAATTTTGGGGTTTTGATCGAGATTTTGGTATCAAATTTGAGTAATTTTGGTACAACTGAACTCGTGAGTGAATGGGTGTTCGTATTTTATGACTTTTACCCAAATCTGAGACATGGGCCCGGGGAGGCTTTTTGAGCGATTTTTAAATTTCTTACTTTAGCTTTGATTTCATTAGCTAGATTAGTTCCTTGTAGTTATATTTATGTCATGTAATTGATTTTGGCTTGATTCGGTCCACTGGAAGCCGGATATTCGTGGGAAAGGCATTGTGACTGATTGATTGAGCTTGGTTCGAGGTAAGTGGCTTGCCTAACCTTATGTGGGGGAACTCCCCTTAGGATTTGGTACTGTTTTTGATAAATGAGCGCCGTGTACGTGAGGTGTCAAGTGTGTACACGAGCTACTTGTTTCAAAACTCCATTTTCTTTAAGTAAAATACATGTTTCCCTTTAACTAAGCTACACTAGAATATGTAATTACCCTGTTTAGTTAAGAACAACATGTCTACATGTCTTAACTGCTTATCTGAACTCTATGCAGCATGTTTAGTGAATTTCCTGCTTCTTCCTTGACTTGTACATAGTCTTAATTGTAGGATTCCGTGTTGTAGTTGTATTTCTATTGTTTGAGTTGTATATTTACTTTGGGACTACGGAACAATATTCCAATAGATCCCCCTGTACTGTACTGTATATTTACTCTGGGACTACGGAACGATATTCCAGTAGATCCCCCTATTTACATATTTACTTTGGGACTACGGAACGGTATTCCGGTAGATCCCCCTATTCTGCATATTTTCTTTGGGACTACGGAACAGTATTCCGGTAGACCCCCCTGCACATTTACGATTGAGACTACGGGACGGTATCCCGGGAGATCCCCTGTTGTTATTTCTGTGTTCGGAGTTGCAGCCTTTCTATGATTACATTCTTGTTAAATTACAATATTTAATTTTCTTGTGATATTTCATTCTGTCTTATTTTATTATATATACCCCAGTAGGGCCTTGACCCGATCTCGTCACTACTCCACCGAGGTTAGGCTTGGCAATTACTGGGTACCGTTGTGGTGTACTCATGCCCTTCCCTGCACATGTTTTTCGTGTGCAGATCCAGGTACCGCTTATCAGCCGCATTATCAGTGAGGCGAGGCAGCTATAGAGACTTCAAGGTATATTTGCCGCATCCGCAGACCTCGAAGTCCCTATCTACTCTTCCCCATGTCAAACACTTCTTGTATTTCCTTATGTTAGACTTTGGAGTATAGAAATACATATTTCTTTCTGCAGTTTATGACCTACAATATTTAGGGTTTTGGGAGAGTTTATGTACACTTCGAGAGTGATTATTGTATATGCCGAGCGGCTTCTTAATTTCTTATTAAAATTTACCTGTTAGTTGTTAGCTTTCATGTTTTCGTTTCTTTTTCCACAAATGTTAGGCTTACCTAGTCGTATAGACTAGGTGCCGTCACGACGGTTCATGGAGGGGGAACTTGGGTCGTGAAATATAAGAAACATTTCTGTAGGAGAGTGGTATATATAGTCCTTGAGTTGAAGGAACAATTGACAAATTTTAGAGAACTTCAAAAGGATAAAACTCCATTGCAGAATGAGTGTGAACCATCTGAGGAAAGGTCTCAACGAGAAAGGATTGTTAGTTGCAACCATCATAATCCTTATTTTTCCAAGTGGTCAAGAATAGAATTTCTGCAATTTATAGGGAAAGATATGTGGTCGTGGTTGTTCAAAATTGAATAATTTTTTTCCACAGAGAAGGTCGTTGTTGAGGAAAAAGTAGAAGTGGTTGCAAAGCAATTGGAAAGAGAGGTTGTTCAATGGAATTTGTCATTCATGAGGTATAGACAATACTTTCAACTAGCTACATGGAATGAATATGTGATGGCATTAGTAGAAAGGTTTGTGGCTTATTTTGATGATCCGATAGAGGAAATTAAGAAGATGAAACAATCTGGAAGTGTGAAAGAATATCAAGTTATCTATGAGAGGAATTTGAATACAGTCAGCTTGTCTCAAGAAAATGCGATTAGCTGCTTCCTTAGGGGGCTGAAACATGAGCTGAACATTCCAGTAAAACTAATCAATCCAACCACACTGTCTCAGGGGTACAGAACTGCTAGAATACAATAAGCTTATCAAGCTACAACCAAACAACCTTCTTATGCACCAAATCATTCAACCAAGAGATATGTAGGTCAAGGAACTGCCAGTAAGCCTTGATTACCAACTCCTAACTCTAGTAGTTCTACTTATGCTAGGGGATTCAATAGGAGAACTGTAAGCCTAAAATGAAATGAATGAGAAAGAGAAAATGGGTTTGTGTTATTTCTACAATGAGAAATATGTGTCAAGCCATAGAAGAAATAGAAGTGCAAAGCCTGGGCGAGGAGCAAGAACTGATGATATAAGAAAATAGATTTAATAAACTTGAAGTATCTTAATCTGTGGAGCAGATGGAAATTTTTATTCATGCTTTGAATGATTTCTTGGGTGATAGAACTTTGAAGGTGTCTGCTTATCATGCAAAGAAGGCATTGAACATACTGATTGGCGCTGGTAGTTCCCACAACTTCATAGACCCTAAATTGGTAAAACACTTGGAATGTAAAATCAGGTCTACTAATCCTCAAATGGTGGCTGCTGGAAATAAAAACATGATAGTGGATAGAATGCGTGCAATCACATGGTTGCTGCAAGGTGTTGAGTTCTCAGCAGAGTTCTTACTTATTTCTTTAGGTTCATGTGGATTGGCACTGGGAGTACAATGATTTCTGAAACTTGGAGACATAAAGGAAGTTAACTGTGAAATTTTGATATAAGGGGAGGAAGCATCTTCTTGGAGGTGTTGGCAGCCTAGTTAAAGTTCAAGGAGCTGAAAAACTATCCAAACATACAGGTAACACATCTCAACAATGCACGATTCAAGTAGTACCCACGGGGAATACAGAGGAGCAATGCCATGCAATTAAGACCAAAGAAGGAACAAAAACAGATGCTAGATTAGTGCAATTACTATTTGAGTATTATAAGTTTGAGGAACCTACTGAACTACCTCATTCTAGAGGTGTTTTTGATCGCATGATTGTATTACAAGCTGGTATTGAATCTGTGAATAAAAGACCCTATAGGTATCCTTCAGTCAAAAAGAATATTATTGAGGGCTTAGTTCAAAGATGATGGATCAAAGAATTATCCAACCTAGCTGTAGTCCTTTTGCATCTCCAATGGTTCTACTAGGGGAAAAAATATAGTACATAGAGACTTTATGTGGATTATAGGGATTTGAAATAAGTATATTGTGTAGAACAGATTTCCAATTCCTATTGTGGAAGAGTTTTAGATGAACAAGGAAGATCCAAGTTCTTCTCTATGATAGACATAAGATCTGGTTACCATCAACTCAGAGTGGTTATGATTGCCTTTAGAACTCATTCATAACATTTTGAGTATTTGGTAATTCCATTTGGGTTATCAAATGCCCCAAAAACATTTCAAGGACCGATGAATTTTTTTTCCAGAAATTTCTCAAGAAGCATACGTTGGTGTTCTTTGATGATGTATTGATTTAAAGCAGCAATATGGAGGGCCACTTGGTTCACATGGAGTTCATTTTTGTGGAAATAAAGGAGCATCAGCTCTTCGACAAAAAGATAAAGCTTTTCTTTAGTGTTCAAGGGATTGAGTACCTAGGACATTTTATCACAGCATAAGGTGTTTCTACTAATCCCCACAAAGTAGAAGCTGTGAGAAATGGCCCACTCCAACCACCCTCAAATAGTTAAGGGGATATTTAGGCCTACCTGGATATTATAGAAGGTTCATCGGTGTGATTTGCAAGCCCTTAACTGATCTGACCAAGAAGGACAACTTCAAATGGTCATCAACAACTGATTCTATATTTGCAAAACTAAATGAAGCATGCATTCAAGCTCATGTCCTAGCCTAACTTGATGCCAATAAGACATTCATTGTAGATATTAATGCATATGGTTATCATATAGGGGCAGTAGTATTGCAAGAAGGACATTCAATAGCTTTTATTAGCAACTCTATCACATAGACATGCAACACTATATGTCTATGATAGATAATCGGTAGCTATTGTACATGTAGTCACTAAATGGTCACAATACCTATTGGGACCGATGTTTGTCATAAGAACTGATCGGAAAGCTTAGAAGTTCCTTATGGAGCATAAATTAAATATCAACTCTCAACTTTTATGGTTGACCAAGCTGATGCCTTTTGACTAATCCATAGAGTACAAGAGAGGAGTGGAGAACAAGGTAGCTTTTGCACTCTCAAGAGTCACTGGAGCTGAGTTGTTGGCATTGGTAATCTTACCTAACAACAATGATCTCTTCTAGGCCATAGTTGATAGCTGGAACTCATATCAGGAAATTAGACAACTTATTGAAGAACTCCAAATTAATCCTACTACTCATAATCAGTTCACTTGGATTCATAGGCAACCAAGGAGAAAAGGAAGGCTGGTAGTAGGTAAGGCGCCAGAGTTAAGTGAAGAAATTATGATATTATGGCATGATGCTCTTCAAGGGGGTCACTCAGGGGCTGAAACTACACTAAACAGGCTAGTAATATTGTTCTATTCGAAGAACATGAGAAAGGAAGTAAGAAAATTTGTCAAAAAATATGGTGTCTATCAAAGGAACAAATCTAATCTAGCTACTTATCCTGGGCTGTTACAGCTGATAACTTAACCACTTATTAGTACCTTCTTGCTTTAATTTTAGTCTAAAAATAGTAATTTTTATTTCAAAATCTAATAAAATTAAGTGAATTGCAGGCATGTTGGAGGAATGGAGCTCAACAAAGAAATCTAACTCAAAAAGGAGTATTCTAGCTCAACAAGGCAAAAAAGAGAAATGCAAAGCAGAAGTGCGATCTGCAGAAGTAATTCTGCGGGCACATATGATCATTGATCATATCCACAACACACCTCAATTGAAATATGAAACAGTCGTATGCAATAACAAATAACCAACTAGGAGTCGGGTTCGAGTCCACTAGGAGTTATGATGGGAGTTAGGGGTATATATCTGAAATGAGCAATTGGATTATCTAGATTGCACTTCCACAACAAGGTTTTGTTTTCTATTTCTACTGTTACTCTAATGAAAGCAAGCTAAATAAAATAGATTAGAGATAAATATTTTTACGGTTTTTCCAATTAGATTAAAGGCCTAGGATTGTGACCATAACCTAGGTGTTTGCCTGATGGGATAAAGACGTTAATGCTTGTTTTGTTTATTGGGGTGTATTATAGCTCATAACTCTACAGTACCCACTCAGTACCTCTCGGTCAAAGAGTGGCTTTGCCCAATCTGGCTTTGCCAAGACCAAATGGGTATCAACCAAAATAATTGATAAGAGCTCAAGTCGGGTTATTACTATCTCTAGGTTGAACCCTTTAATTGGGTTAATCATTCTCTTAATTGACCCAATTCCTTGTTAGATAAGATATCCTTGACTAGGTCCCTCTTTCTGAAGTAGAGACTAATTCAAATTGGCATGAATCAATATTTGCAGCCATTAATTCTACAATTAAAGCATGAACTAAACTAAATAATCAACATCCAATAAAAACAAGGACTAAATTAATCACCCATAAGATTTACACAGGGTTGGGTCACACCCTTATTAGATGTATAGCTACTCATAATTGAAATTACAGAAAATAGAGAAGAAAAGCTAATTAAACTCATAATGAAAGATTAAAATGATGAAATCTAATGTTAAAACACCAAAATAATATAAAATTTCCTAAAGTAGTAAAGAAATACGGCTACAGCAACTTCAGATGTTCAAACTTAACCTAATTTTGTGAAACTCGTCTATTTATAGAGGGCTAAAAATTTCGAACAAAAATGCCCCTCGGGAGATTCTGCGGCTGCACAATTCCATGTGCGGTCTGTAGATTTCTTTAGCTGGCAGGAAGTTGAGTTTTGCGGCTGCACATTTCTGAATTGCGGTCACGAGGCAGTCTTCTGCGGCCACACATTTCTGGACTGCGGCTGCGAGGCACTCTTCTGCGGCCACACAATTTTTGTGTGCTACGCAATTCACAAAGGCTTCTGGACTTGATTTTTTTTAATACTCTCTAATCTTTGACTCTTAGCCCAGTTCTGCAGCTGCACATTACTGAAAGTTCTGCTAGATTTTCCTTGTTGGTTTGCGGCCGCAGATGAAATTCTGTGGTACGAATTTCTTCTATAGCCGTAGAAGTCCTTCTACAGACCGCACATTTGTGCTTTTGCGCCCTTCATTGACTTGTGCTTCGGAACACTTCATTTTGAGTCAGATTTTATCTCGAGAGACCAAACTTTCAGCATTCCTATAATTTGCACAATTTTATTAGTTTTGGGAACACAATTCAATACTTTCGGACTAAAACAAAAGCTAAAAGGTGCTAATAAGCAGTCAAAATCTCTACTTATCAACTCCCCCAAACTTAAGTCTTTGCTTGTACTCAAAAAAATAAATTAGTTCCCACCTTCATAGTTAAGGGTCATTTCAGCGAGTCAAATGTGAGCCATCCACACATCATTTGGAGCCAACAATTACCCACACTACTCATGTATTATTAGCAAGGCGACAAGTCAAACATTCATGCACATATAGTTCTAATGTGACATTTGAGCTTCAACAATTGACTTTACTCATCAAGGATTCTTGCTCTATCATGTAGGTCATAGTGGACTCCAAACTCTTCCTCCTCTACTGTCCATTTGCCAAGCTCACATAAGAAATTTACCACTCGATCCAAAGATTTATGAAAGTTTCACTCATCTCTCTCAAGAGAATGTCACAAGTACGACTTCAAGTACCATGGGCTTGCCCCTCGTGTAGATCGCCACTAATGTAAGCTCACTCGGCTTGAAATGAAGTAAGAATTCTTTTGGGATGTAATGAAGGCTTTTGGGTTAGGGTAGGATACTGTATGGGTAAGTGGTTACACCTTTCCTTAAGCACTCCATTTCTCATTTCTCGGCTCACACTTTGCCCATTCTTCGAGGCACTTTCTTTTCATTTGGGGGTTCGAGAGACTTAACATCACTCTTTCTTGATCATTTCATTCTTTTTCTCCCTTTTTGATTTCTCCATATTTTGGATCATTGCCTCTCTTTGAATCCCTTCAACCCTTCCACGTATTCATTTTTTGCATTTTTCTTTTGTTCTTTTCTCTTCTTGCCTTTTCTTCTCATCATTTCGTTTCTCTTTTGCTGCCTTGATACTTTTTTCAAGTTCCTCGTCTCTCCCCCAAACATATATTTTTAGCCGTTTATTTCACAAGAGTGTTAAGGAAATCTCAGGTGCCAAGATTGGGTCACGACAAAACGGGTACAAGCTTGTAACATGGTTTTCAAATGATAAAGGCTAAAGGCTCAATGGAGTTGAATAGGGATAATGACATTGGTTGGCAATAGAAAAGTCGAATGGGACAAGGAGAGCCTACAATCACTTCTCAAACCAAGCAAAACTTAGGATTTCGCCTTGAAACATATTCGGGGAAAGTTCTAGACCTTTCGCACGGATACTTGGACAAGCAATGATTCATCTCACCCCTCGAGAAACCGATTGTAAATGAGGACATAGTCAAGGGCCTACAATGACCACATTCAAGTGTAAATATCACTATGGTCCAATTAAACCACTCGATGATTGCCAAAGTCAACACAAGAGTCAGAAGGTCACTAACTAGAGCTATTTCTTTCAAAAACCTTGTCTCTAACCATAAGCATGTAGTTAAGTGTGTTGGTGCCAATTGAAGCATGGTTGACTCTCGAGTATGACTTAATTAGGTCTTTTGATTCATTACTACTACTATTATTACCTAAACACAAAAACAGACTCATTCCCTTAAGAAGGTTTTCAGGCCATCCGTTGTTGGGATGAGTCACCTGGTTCATACAATAACTACCTTTGGAAAGAAACGTGGCATTATGAAAACCAAAGGTTTATTATTTACTAAAACATAAAAAGAAGCTACTAAATCAAACTAAGAACTAATAAAGAAACAAAAATAAAGAAGCTAATAAACAAAAAAAATACTGAATATACATAATGAGAGAAAAAGAGAGAATATATACACAATATGAAAACGGAAAATAATATCAAGTTCTTATAGGAAAAATGTCTCACAATATATCAAATATAATTAATAAACGCCACCCCCACATAAGGATAAGCATTGTCCCTAATGCTTAACAAAATAAGAGTAAAAGAGGGGAAAGAGTGAAAAAAACTCCCTATGTCTCCTTGGACATCTCCGTGTCCCCAGCAATGTCACCGCACTTAGGCTCATCTAAATGAATCTCATCATCCTCAACTCTGGGAGTGGCTTGGTTGGTGAACATCTGTAGTGTTAGCAGAACGGTCTGGCTCCTCAGAGTGGCCAGCTGGTGCCATCGGTGCAGATAGTGCTGTAGGATCTAGGCCTGAATGGTGTAGGTTAATCAGCATGTCAAAGGGGAGATCTCTGGCTGTAGCATTCTTTTTACTTCTCTTAGGAGCTTATCCACTAACTTCTTGCTGGCCCGGGATTTTTGCATCTTCTTTACTTTCTTTCCTAGCTCTTCGATCACTAACCTGTGCTGTACAAAGGTAGCCATAATACTGGTCTGGTTCTCCAGGAGCTTCTTCAATGCTCTTCAATGGTCGGGGTAACCTGAGGTGCCTGAACAGAAGATTGGGCTGCAATAGTACTGAATAAGTCAGACAGCTTTGCAGTGGTTGTCTCCATCCAGTTGTTGAGGCTCACCAATGTCTGGGAGACTCAGAGTGCAGAAAGTGGGATAGTAGGCATAGACATTGGCTTCAAAGCCCAAGGTGGAAGTTGTGGTAGGACCTGTAGGTGATGGCGGAGGCATAGCTGCGGCACTAGAGGAAGGCTCGGCCGAAGTAGATGGAATATCAACTGCCTCCGCAACTACCATGGCTAGCTCATCAGACTAGCTTGTGGTGGTGGAAGGCTGACATTTCTCTTTGGGTTGTTCGCAGCCATCAGTGAGTACCAAGAGAAAGGCTTCTTCGGACGCACCTTTATATCATAATCCCTCGGCTCTACCCTCGCATCTGTAAGATATTCTGTAATGGTGTTGGGATACGGGTAGGACGAGTCATCTTGCCGAGCAATCACTGAGATGTTGGCCGACATCACGGCACCCACATTGATAGTGTACCCGACCATGATAGAACCATCTAGAACTGCCCGAGGAATCAGAAGGTAGATCTCATTCTTGCTTGGGTCTAGTCTGTTGGAGACAAAGGTTCGCCACCCCTTCGCCTCGAAACTCAGAGTGCTCCGGTGGATAGGAACCCCAACAGCAATTCATGGTGGTGGTGGCCCTAGTGCTGCTAGAATCTCTCGTAACTACGGCCGGGCTGCATCTCCCATTTCATACTTCTCTAAATATTCCTTTGGCTCAATATCTTCAAAGCCCAATTACGTGTTGACTGTATGATGATCAAATCTCACTTTTAGGTTACGCACTTTGGTTACCTTTGTCCCCTTTTTGATATGCACCACATTGGCGTATAATTCACGGACAAGGTATTCTTTGGCATCCATTACACTCTCAATCAACCACATCCACCCATTGCGTTCCCTGAATTGTTTCAACACTGCTGGGTTGTACCTCTCGGAATCTTTCAACTGAAATTGTCGCTCAAGAGTTATAGACCTCATTGGCCACCATGTCCGAAAGCTGGTGAAGGCAGCCATGCTAACAAGTCGGTCCTCCAAAAACTCTTTCTTCTTCGATCTCTGAAGACCAGCAGCTATAGCATATCCCCCTCTGCCATCATTGGGATATCCTGAACTAGTGTATCTTGCGCCTTAGGGACAGGTGTAGTCGATAGCTTAAAAGCCAGACCAGCACTTTCTGATCCCTCGGAAGTGCTATGAGATGAGGACACTCGCTCGTGAGTTGGTATCTCCCTTGCGGCCTCGACTGTACAGCCGGCTGCTCCTCAACAGAGGCTGAGTCGCCCTAAGATGCTCTCCTAGACGGGACATAAGAGCTCGTCTCGGAGAGATCTGCACATCTCCCTCTGCCGGCTGTAGCTTTCTTTGTAATTGTCCTTTGTAGGCCGAGGGGTAAGGCACTCTTGCCTCGACCCCGAGAATGTTCACCCCTCCCTTTAGAAGTGTTGCCTCTACCTCTAGATCGAACCATTGTCTGTATCAAGCAAAGGCGATTGTTAGTTGCAATTCAATGTTCATACATACGAGGAGATATGCAAGTATACACCAGAAAACACAGTGGGGTTCACAGTTAAAGCATGTTGGTTTTGATACCCAATATTGCCCTCATATTTTTTCCAAATAGTATAGATATTTTTTCAAAATGTCATTTTTGCATCATTACTTAATTTACAAGATTTATACAAATTTTTGATATTTTTCCATGAATTTTAGAGCTTTAAATTTATTTATTTTGCATTTAAATTACTTAAATATTTATTAATTATCTTTTTAAATTGTTTTGTGATGAACTAATCATCCCAATTTATTATTTACACACACAGATACATTTATAACATTTTTTACATCATTTCATATAATTATGTTTGTATTTTTAGCTATTTACGTAATTTTGCAATAATAGCTTATAGTTATGCATAGTTACGTTTTTATTACATTATTTATGCCAAAACAGCATTTTATATTTTTATAATGTTAAGTTATTATTTTCAATCATTTTACTTCAAAAATAATACTTTATTAGTTACTTTTCATAAATTATTTTTTGACAAATTTTGTGTATTTAAACTATGGCCCAGTTTTAAGTGATTTTTCGGAGCAAAAACAGGCCTAGAACATTTGGCCCATTCTATTTTTCCTCCAGTAGCCCTAGACCAAATGACCCCTTCCATATACCTGGACGAGACCTGTTTTCATGACCCGCCCCATCTCCCTTTTAATCCTGGCCGTTGATCTCAGAGATCAACGACTCACAAACCATCTTCCCTTTTGAATCCACTAAACCCATAACCCTAGATATTATTTCCCCATTCTGCCGCCCTTGAATCCTCTCTATTCTCTCATCTCTCAAGCCTAAACCCTAGCCGCCTCACTCAAATCTTTTCCAAATCCGATTAGTCACGGATTTCCTCTTTGATTTACTTACCTTTTATGGATTAACTCGTTGTTTCTTACAAGACTATGGTATTACCAATCTTCCGAATCAAGGAAAATTAGACGTACTCCTCAACACTCAGACGGTTCTTCATCTATATACGTCCATAGCAAGATCATACGTGTCCGATTTGACAAGATTCTTTGGCCAATTTTGTGATTCCAGGCAAAATTAGGGTTTGCCTGATTTTTCTCCTAATTTTGTTCTTAATCGATTCTGCATGCTCCTCTTTCCTTATTTATGTTTGATTTATTGTGTTTCTGTGTACGGCAAAATCGGAGGGTCCAATTTCCCGTCATTAAATCATATTGGAAGATTGCCTCGAAGCCTCGAGGCTACAAAGGTGCGCTCGAGTCTTCTCCCTCGGAACCCATCGACACCCGGTCTTAAGAGGATGATGGTCGGGGCTAGAGTGAAAATGGGAAGTTCCCAAGAAGCGGCTAAGTATGTCGCGGCTGAGTCTGACAAAGCCTAGCCAGGCTATTTTGAGCCCTACTCGGGGCGTCATTTCCAGCCGTCCCGTCTCTGCTCATTTACAGCTAACGGATTCCTTACCGTATAAGTTTCCCCCTTTCTATATAAAGGGGATTTTCACTATTTTGTAAGCAACTGATATTGCACCAAAGATTCTACAAGAAATATAAGATACTCTCTCGACATTGTTGTTCTATCCTATTATTTTCATACTTGTTCCATATTCATTGCTTGCTTATTGCTTATCATTGGCTATAAAGAGCCTTCTTTAATATTATTGCATCTGTTAGCCCTTCCCCGATTTCCCTCGATAGCTCAAGCCCGATCTTGGGACTCGACCTCGAGGCCCCAAATCGACCAGCTCGAGGCTCTGAACAGCTATCTCTTGGTTCAACTACTGCTTTATTTTAGCTCGCGTCTCACCCTCAAACCACACACTCACAACATCAACTGCTCCACGACTAGCATAAAAATAGATCACGTATTTTTAGAGTCCCATCAACAAATTTAATTGTTATTACCATTTTCACGGTAAACAGTTTGGCGCCCACCGTGGGGCTAAAAATAATAGTGATTATTTTCTTGCTAGTTTCGTCACACAAACGCAAGTTATCTTTCATACTTCTTCTTGTCCAAGATCTTCGATTGCAGGTCAAATGTCTGGCTCAGTGAATAGAGTTGAGAACAGGAACCTCAAAAACCACAAAGCGAGGGACATGGTTGTCCCACATGTCAGCGCTCCACCACAAAACTCGACCTGGGCAGAAGAAGATATTCCTCAACACGACGTCCGTATGATTATTGGACGAACTGACACCCCCCAAGCGCCCATGTTCAAGCGGACGAGAATATCCACCACAGAAAAGGGGATGACCCGAAACCACATGCCCGTTGACACTCTTGCGTTCAGCGAAGAGGATCTCGAGGCCATGACAGAACCGCACAATGACGCATTGGTGATCTCGTTTCTTTCAAACAACACCAAGATAAAACGTGTGCTCGTGGACCAGGGCAGTTCGGCCAATATAATTAGATCGAAGGTGGTGGGATGACTGGGGCTGCTCGATCGAGTTACTCCCATCTCTCGAATCTATCACGGCTTTAACATGATCGGCGAGGTAACAAAAGGGGAGGTCACCCTCTCGATCGACACATCTGGTGCAATTCAAAACACAAAATTCCAGGTCATCGATGGCGACATGAGGTACAATGCATTGCTCGGCAGGCCTTGGATACACGGCATGAGGGCAGTACCGTCAACCCTGCACCAGATGATAAAATTTCCCACAAAGGACGACGTAACAACCATATATGGAGAATAGCGGGCGGCGAAGGAAATGTTCGCGGTTTGCCACGAAGTGAGTGCCGGCCCCCGCGGATCCAATTTCTGACGAGCCTAGGAATATACAGGCCCCCGAAGACGATGAAGAAGACTACTCCACCCCTCGAACCTTCATCGCACCCGAAGAATCGGATGCAACTAAGTCAACGGTAGAAGAAATGGAGCATGCCGTTTTGGTCGAACACCTCCCAGACCGTAAGGTATATCTAGGAACGGGGCTAACCCCCGAACTCAGAAGAGGGATCATTCAATTTCTTACTAACAATTTTGATTGTTTCGCCTGGTCCCACTTAGATATGACAGGAATTCCCCCGGAAATAATCTCCCACAAACTAAGCGTCGATCCCAAATTTAAACCCGGCAAGCAAAAGAAAAGACCACAGTCTGAGGTAAAACATACTTTCAACAGAGAAGAGGTAACAAAACCTCTTAAAGTAGGATCCATTAGAGAGGTAAAATACCCCGAATGGCTTGCCAATGTAATAGTAGTACCTAAAAAGGGAAACAAGCTATGAATGTGCATAGATTATAAAGACCTGAATAAGACGTGTCCCAAAGATTCCTTTCGACTGCCTAACATCGATCGTCTGATCAACGCTACGGCCGGCCACTAGACCCTCACACTCGATGCCTACTCGGGGTATAATCAAATCCAGATGAACCCCGAGGACAAGGAGAAAACTTCATTCATCACAAAGTATGGTACCTATTGTTATAACGTAATGCCCTTCGGACTAAAAAAATGCGGGAGCAACGTACTAACGCCTAGTTAATAAAATTTTTGAGCATCAAGTAGGAAAGTCAATGGAAGTATATATTGATGACATGCTAGTTATGTCCCTGCGAACAGAGGACCATTTGACTCATTTGCAGGAAATTTTCGACATCCTCAAAAATTACAACATGAAGCTCAACCCCGAGAAATGCGCCTTTGGGGCGGGTTCGGGCAAATTCTTGAGCTTCATGGTATCAAACCAGGGGATCGAGATTAACCCCGACAAAATCAAAGCCATCGAAGAAATCACGATGGTAAACAATATGAAGGCCGTGCAACGACTAAAAGGGCAGATAGCAGCTTTGGGCAGGTTTATATCAAGATCATCGGACAAAAGCCATCACTTTTTCTCATTACTCAAAAGAAAGAACAACTTCGAATGGACTCCAGAATGCCAACACGCTTTAGAGGAACTAAAACGATATCTAACTAGCCCACCCTTGCTGTATACGCCAAAGGAGGATGAAACACTCTATCTTTACCTGACCGTGTCTGAAATAGCGGTAAGCGGCGTACTGGTTCGAGAAGTGTAAGGTACGCAATTCCCTATTTATTATGTAACCCAAACCTTAGGGGATGCCGAAACCAGGTATCTCTATTTGGAAAAATTGGCTCTCGCACTAATAAGTGCTTCGCGAAAGCTGAAGCCATATTTTCAATGCCATCGTATCTGCGTTCTATCAACGTAACCCCTGCAGAGAATACTTCATAAACCCGAACTATCAGGCCGGTTGGCCAAGTGGGCCATCGAGCTCGGGGGGTATGAAATCAAGTATCAACCTTGAACGGCCATCAAGTCCCAAATCCTAGCGAACTTCGTGGCCGATTTCTCGCCCTCTCTCGTAAAGGGTTGGAAAGCTTAGATGCTAAACGAACTGATGAAAATAAGTTTCGTCGAAAGTCGACAAGTTTGGAATGTTATAACATATACTTTTTGGGTGAGACTAGGGTGATTAACATGATAAGGAGGTTAATTTATGAGTTAGTTTAGTCGTATGATAGTCGTGTGTTATGTTTCTAAGTCAAGCGAGTTGTGGAACAAAAGTTGGCAAAGGTCATCACAAGTTGCATTCATAATGTGCTGAAATTTAGGTCAAATGTATCCAAACTTTTCTCCCAATATTCTTGGAATCAAGGGATGATCTACATATAAAATTGAAAATCTACGGGTCTAGTTTCTAAAACATTAAACCGTTCGTCGATACGACATTGGACTAGAGAGATATTCGCGTTTTCGTGAGACTGCGCCAAGCAGCTCTCAATGGGGCCCACATAGGCGGTTTAAGACATATGGATATATATAAGATGCCTTAGCCCCGTTTTAAGTCGTCATTTTCAGTATATTCAGACCTTAGAACCCTAGAAACACTCTCTCAAGGTTCTCTCATGATCCAAGACCCAAACAAAGGGCAAACTACACAAATCAAGTATCGGGAATCCCATGGCGCTAGTAAGTTTCTTGTTCTTGTTGTTGTTGCTGATTTTTGGGTGGTTCCAGCTCGTGTGGGAGGTTGTTTTAGGTGGTTTATGTTCTGTAAAATACTCTCCGATGGTTTTCATATCAACCCTAGGTTATTTCAAGTCTTGCAAATGGATTACACAATATTTCAACATCAAAAGTGAAGAATAACACCTCTTTGAGGTTGTGTTGTCATTGAGGATAGTTGTGGGCTGTTTTGTGCTGAAATTTCAAGTTGTTGCTGCTGTCTAAGGTGAGTATAATAGCCTACTAATTTTTCTTAAGCTTTCTTGTATGTGGGTTAAGTTGTTAGGATGATAAACTACAAGATAATACTTGGATTAGCTTAAGTCACTTCTATGGTGTTGTATTGCCATTGAGGGCTGTTGTAAGCTAAATATAACTTGGATTTCAACTTGAAGCTACTGTAGGAGGTATGTGTATTGTGTTCTTGCAGGTGCTTAAGGTTATCTTGATGTTGATTAAGTTAAATGGTTGGACTAGACATGAATTAGTGAATAAAGTTTCTAATTGAAGATAGTTGGAGTTGTGGATTATTTCCTTTGTTATAAATATATGGTATAAGTGTGGATCATTGATGAACTAATTCATTATCATGCTAATGATGCTTTTAAGTTAATTTAAGAAGTCTATAAGGGGTGATATGGGTTGTACGGATTCCAATCGAAGCTTGCCACTCGTCGTGAAGTAGTGTGACTTGTTACTGTTATATAGTTTCTTGTTATTGATATTTATATGTTGATGGATTTCTCTGGTTGTTGTTGTTGGTACATGGTATTGGAGGAGGCCCTTGTTACAGGGGAGATGCTGCCCGAATTTATGTAAAGGAGCTACTAGCTTAAGTTACAGACATAGCCTTTGCTCAGCACTGATTTTGAATCTCCTTATACTATGATAGATTGAGTTGACTTGTTTGAAGAGTTGATTGGAAGGGATTAAGTACTTAACGGGTTTAAGGTATGTTAAGGCACTTCGTTCTTTCTTTTGGCATGATCTAAAGTGAAATAAATATGCTACTTCATAACGGATCTACTCCTAGCAACTAAGGTTGTCCATGTTGTTCTTTCCTTATAAAATTATTCTAAGCAAGTGTGTATGATCCTTGAATCCTACTAAGGTTCATATTGAGGGTATGGATGTCCATAATGTTCTTAAGTCACTCCAAAAGGTTTAGAAGGTGATTGCATGAGTGTAGCATGCATTATATAGCATCTATTTTACTCTACCGAGCCGCGCTAAAGTCAGCCGGGTACGGAACCTATTGTGCAACCACTGATCAGTTGGGTTTACCGAGCTCCACGTGGCCGGGTACGATTCTACCGAGCCTTATGATGGCCGGGTACGTTTTTTAACCGCGTCCTCTTTGAGGCCGGGTACGATATGATGATGATGCCCATAGAGGCGTATGTTTTAAAAGTTTATGTATATGTATGGATTATGCATTTCATGTCAGTAGCCCCCAGAGGCACTCAGATGTTACAGGTTGTATCTCCTCTATCTCTCTTTATATTACTATTCTTGTTTATGTTTTCCTGCCTTACATACTCGGTACTTTATTTGTACTGACGTCCCTTTTGCCTGGGACGCTGCGTTTTATGCCCGCAGGTCCCGATAGACAGGATGAAGTTCCTCCTAGTAGGTTATCAGCTCAGCGGAAGATGTTGGTGCACTCCACTTGCTCCGGAGTTGCCTATTTGGTCAGTATGATTTAGAAATGTATTGATTGGTATGGCAGGGCCCTATCCCGAGCTTTATGATTTTATGTACTCTTAGAGGCTTGTAGACAGATGTCAGGTGTATGGATACTTATTTGGCCTTGTTGCCCTATGTTTTGAGTTTACAAATGGTCATGTCGGCCTTATAGACCCGTATGTCACATGTATAAGTTTGTATATCATGTTGGGTCGTCATATGTTGAGTATTCCCTTATGTTTTATTCTTGTTATCTCATGACGGGTTTTCTGGCTCATTTACTCATGATAGTATGATAAGAATGATATGTTATGTCGGTACTCGGTTGAGTAAAGCACCGAGTGCCCATCGCGACCCTTCGGTTTGGGTCGTGACAAAAGTGGTATTAGAGCAGTTTTATCCTAGGGAGTCTACAAGTCGTGTCTAGTAGAGTCTTGTTTATGGGTGTGTAGTGCCGCACACTTATATGCAGGAGGCTGCAGGGCATTTAGGACTGTCACTCTTTCTTCTTACTCTAGATCGTGTGGTAAAGCTCAATTATAAGAGTTCAAACTTCTAAATTCTATTTTATTCGTAACACAAATGATACCTCATCCAAACAGATAGTTGGTAAGAGATTAAATGTTGCTGTGGAAGAGTTGAGTCAATGGAACTCGATTTTGCATCATGCTTATGATGAGTAAATGTAAGGTCTTCAGTAGATTATGTGTGTACTAAGACGCATAAGTTTCTTGATAAGGAGGCCTAAGGCATGAATATCTATCCACCCATATGGTTTAAAAATCAATAAGAGAATCAAAAGTTAGATACAAGTTTCAACAAGTAAAAGGAGCAAGGTGGCGAAGGTTACGAGGTACCAGTTAGTGAAGGTTTTGAGTTTTTATAATTCAGGCAGAGAAATATATGTATTCTGAGTTACCTTCAACAGTAACAGAGGTATGTACAATTGGCCATGCCCATCTCAGTATGTCCTATGGGAGTTGAAAGATATAGTTTACGAGAACAAGGGGATAGCAAGATCCAATTCGGGCTAGAGTAACCCAAAATGGTAGATGGATTATTATCATAAGCTAAAATTTCCAAAGGATAAATATATATATTTCAAAGGTTGTAATAGTTCTCCTTATGAGACACCCCGATAGTGCGATATAGAATAGTACATTTAGATATGAATACTAGAATGTCTGGAAAAATTTAGAAGATTGGCACTGGAATCCTAGAAAGGATAAATATTTACCTTTGTATGGCTCCCGTTCCTAGTAAAGAGAGAATGCTAGTGACCTAAAGAGCTAGTGAGATAAAGCAAGGGGAGCTAAAAGTGAAAGAATGTATTGTTGAAGTTATCAGAATAAAGTGATAGACAAAAATATTAGCCGGAGAATAAGAAGAGAGTAATTGAAGCATTATGAGTAAGATGTGATAAATGGATGATAACGGTAAATCAAAATATGACAGAATGACAGAGTCTATAATCAAGTGAAAGAAAAGACAAGAGGTGACAGGCCTTGAGACAATAATAGAGTATAGGACAAAGGTCATATCCTCATTTCGAGAAAGGAGTTGGTGAGTCGAACGCGATTACCAGAAGGCTAAGTTAGACCCCATATAGTAACAGAAATTAGTATGGTCTAGTAAACAAGATAAAATCGAACATGAATTAGGGACCGAAGGATTTGATAATGGTCGACATCGTGAGAATTTCAGAGATCGTGCTCCAACAATAATATAATAGACAATAGACGAATAACCTTTAAAGGTCATTTAGGAAGTCACTTACCTAAAGCAAGCACTCTGAGCAGAGTTAATCTTAAGGGACTAAGTGTGCCAGTGTATGGCCCCGTGAAAACTTTCACTCAAAACCCGAGAGTTCGTAGTGCCAAGTTAGGAATACGTGTTTGAAATTTGTAAAATTCTTCGCAGCGAGCTTGCTCGCCGCGGTTCAGACCCTTTTGGACTGGTCTATGCACTAAAAAGTCAAGAAATAATATTCTCCAGAAAAGTGCAATTCTGCGGTCGAGCATGCGGTCGCATATCAGGTATGCGGATCGCATAGTCTCCGCAAAGTGAGTCAGTGTGTTGGTCGAATTTGAGGTCAACTGTGCGGTCAATTATGCGCTCGCATAACCGGTATGCGGACCGCATAGTCGTCGCATAATTTTCTTGGGATTTTGTAAAGGGCAATTCTGCGGTGCATTATGCAACCGCAGAACGTGTATGCGGACCGCATTTCTGCCGCAGACCCAGGCAGTGTGTTCAGTTTTTGGGAAGCAATTTTTGCGGTCCATTATGCGGACCGCATGTCTACTTTGCGATCGCAGATCTGACTCAGGGCTCCTATTTTCTAATTATTAAAACACGACCCCATCCCATTAAAATCATCCCAATAGACTATTTCCCTATTATTTTTCACAACATAGAGAGAGAGAGAGAGAGGGAGTCCTAGAGTAAGAAGGAGTAATCTTCATCAATCTCTCTCTAAATCCTTGCCCCAAATCCTTGAAGATTGTCAACTGAAGTTACTAGGTCTTCATCCTAAGAGGTAAGAACTGTACCCTCCTCTATAATTTCGAAATTTCCATTAAAATAGGTAACTAGCAAGTGGGCACATGGGTATAAGGGCTAGTAATCTTGCATGCACAATAGATAATGGAGTATTGGGAGGTTGTGAATTGAAAAGATAGCAATTGAGGTATAAAATGATAGAAATCTTTCACAAAAAGGGTCCTAAGATCACAATGCACCCCTAGTGCTTGATAATATGCTCAAACGAGCTAGAATCCTAATATTGTCCCTAATTCATGGTTCAATTTGTAATTCTTATACAATAGATCGAAGTGCTAAGAGATCCGGAATTTTTTATGGAATAAGGAAAGCATTATTGAGGTATGTATGGATAAAACCCCGTCTTTTAGAAATTGAGCTTTATCGGTGGTTGTGTGAATACGGTATGATTAAAAATTGAATTGTTGTATTGATTGTTATTTCACTTGAATTGGTGTTGCAACCTCACATGCATGGAAAGTATGTCTCAATATGATCAATATGCTATTCTTGACAGCTCAAAAAGGTGCAAGGACTATGGATCATGAATTGAAATGCTTAGACTTTAAGTTGAAATCGAAGTTGCTCTTGTGTGCACTTATTATCTTGAATTGCATATCTATCATTGAAACTGGGAATGGTGTGAAATGTGGCATAGTTCCAAATATATGATGTGATAGTTGTGGCCCCATGTGCCTATGGAACGATATATGTTAAACAAAGGTTAAATTGAGATGATTGACAGAAAAGGGAAACGCCTTGGTAAGGCGGCATAGCCAATCGGGCCGAGATCGGACGCCATGCCGCACACATAGTGGTAGTATGTTGATATTGAACCCGGATAAAAAGGGAAGAGAGATTGTGATTGAAGTGTATGTCTCAAATGAGGCAACCTAGCCTATCGGGTCGAGACCGGACTCCGCTCAAGCTAGCGGTGGTATAGCGAACAAGGTTGAACAATATGAAATGCCCCACACTAAAGGCTATGGAAACATGATGTAAAAATTGTATGATTCCTTATTATTGATAATGTTGTGATCGTTTAAAGCTTTTGGGTTATATTGTGATTTCCTTATCTTTGTATGAAAGTTCTTTCTAACTAGATGGTGTTTAGTTATACATACTAGTGCTATTCGATGACATTAACGTCCCTTTTGCCGGGGGCGCTACGTCTTTAAATGGATGTAGGTGTTTCTATAGCGGGCAGTGTTGGTCACAGCTAGTGCCGCATCATCCCTTCAGCTGACTTGGTGATCCCCACTTCATTTCGGTGTCCTGTTTCATCTGTTTATCATGTACTTTGTATTTGAGGTATAGCCGGAGCCTTGTTGCCGACATTTTTCAGTTTTATTTAGAGGCTCCGTAGACAGGTTGTGGGTAGTGTCGGGTATTGGAATTAAAATAGAAATATTGATGTTTGGCAATGATGTATAAACTTGTAATGTCTTCAAAATTGTGAATGAAGTTGCTAATGAAAAAGAAATGGAAATCGTTAATGACATGTTTATAGAATTTGATTAATGGAGGCCATCTCCTATTTATTCATGAATTAGTTTGGGTAGAATGAATCCTAACAGGCTTGCTCAGTCGGGTTCACTCGGTTGAGCGCCAGTCTCGCTCCTCGGATTTTGAGGCATGACAAACTTGGTATCAGAGCCTAAGGTTTTAAAGTGTCCTAGGATGTCTCAGAGCCGTGTCTAGTAGAGTCCTTCTTATCGGTGTGTAGTCGACCACATCTGTAAGTTGAAGCTATTCGGACATTTAGGAATCTCACCCTTCTTTGATACTCAAGATCGTGCAGTAGAGCTCAAGATAGGGAGCTAATTTCCATTCTTTGTCTAAATCTCAAGATGAGTAATTCATGATTTTGGAAAGATTAAGGAGGGAATGACCCCACCATTGAATCTGAGGGATATTGCCCAAGCGTTTGTTAGGAGAATGTATCGAGCCATGGAGGGACTGGTAGAACTTGTTGCTAAGGGGAGTACCCTTGTTCCTATTAATGTCTCTGCATCACCAGATCATGTAGTATATCAATATGTTACCTACGTACGTTAGGGATGTGGAGTCGAGGGGTATCGATTAAGCTATTGCCCTACCAACCTAAAGTCATTAAGTGAGTCAGATCAAAATTTCTACTCGTTGTATATGTACATCCATATTGAAGAATTCTCATAAACAAGGTCTTAACAAGGTGTTGAATAACAAAACATTGCATGTATCGACTCTTTGAACAAGACGCATTATTCGTGAATCCACTCTATTACAAATCCTCTTATTTACATTCTTGTGGAATCAAGTTCTATAATTGTGTCCTTGAATGGGGTTATGACAATGACTCTAGGATTAATACTTCCGACTTGCATTTCCTAAATTCTTAACAAGGGACTATACCTGATAAATTTCTTACAGAATATTTTATTGAAATGGACAACATCTGCCCACTTGTGCCTATGCATGCACCGTCGTAAAGTTTACCTATGTGTTGTCGAGTTCCATGTAAAGCATCCCAGTGTTACGATCCTTCTCGAGTCACTCTTTTACTCAGTTGTGTATATGGCTTATATGGTTTGAACAAGTCAATCTACTCTCTTGCGAATATCATCATAAAAGCTTCTCACTATCTAGTAACATAAGAGCATACCTTAACACCTATCACATGAGTGCATGTCAATCGAAATGGTCACCATGTGCTTAAAGTCTCTCTGAAAATTGAGATCCTCACATCCCCGTCATAGGGAGATCTTGTGTCGCCATAACTTTCGTGTCCACTTGGGACATCCCGCGGTAAGTAGCTCACCTTGTCCTAGTATTGTGGTTGCTCGTGGCGTGTTCGTATATTGCAGTTGGGAGTTAATATAGCAGAAGCATGTCCAGCTTATAACAAATGTTTATTTTCTCTTTACACCTCCACAACATGTGTTAACTGTGTTCCTTAGTTAGTGAATTCATTGTGCTAGTTTCCCAACACTTGTTCGATAACAATGAGAGAACATATCCTTCTATGTGTCATTGTAACACTTCCTTTCTCGTAAGGACCCTTACTAGGCTCTCCGTCAAGACCAAGCACACCTTTGGAGGTTATCTTATCGTAGCACAACGTTTGTTTCTCTTGTCTTTCTGTCTTTCATTAGCATCTAGGTATTTCTCAAGTCAAAATCCATGGAGAACTCATTATGAACATCTGCAAACCTTCCATAATTATTTTATACTATCTCATTGGGTTCCCACCTCACTTATAGTTCATTAAGGGTTGATAGCATGCCGCAATTGCTGAGATTTAATGATCTCCTTTCGATAATGGATTATCTACATATGTGCTAGTCCAACGATCTGCTTATCAGTCTAACTCTCGCCTTTGGTTTTGGGTTGACCAATGAGCAATACACCTAGTAACACATTCGTATGCCAAAACTTTTCTCTCAATCAAGTCTTATAGCGTCTCCCAATTTGGCTGGTAATAGTTGGTTGTGTAGAAGTGTGCTATGGTGCTTCATTGTGAAGTTGAGTTGCTAAATATAATCGGATTTTTGAATTCTGGAGCTATACATCACGTGACTACTTACAGAGATCTTCTTTCAAAAAGTGTAGCTTCTCGTAATCGCTTTATATTACCACCATTCCTAGTGGTTACAATGTAAAGGTTACTTCCATAAGGCTCTCTAACTTTCTTTTAATTTGTCTTGCATCATGTGTTGTTTACCCGTAATCTTCAATGCGATATTATCTCAATGTCTCGACTATTTATCCAACTATATGATCTAATTTAATTAACCTCACTTTTATGTACTCTAGAAGCGCTCTGAGAGTGGGCAAATTTCTCCTTTTCTACAGACTTCTAATGTTTTCAACTTGGTTTAAGCTTGTTGGTTCCAAATGGTGCTCATTAGTTTTGCTACCCTACTATCTATTTCATCTGATAACTCTCATTGTAAAAATTCATTTATGTTTCATGGCATCAAAGAGGAAGTCTTATAGCATTAAGGATGGGAACATATTCTTTTTGTTAGAATAAATAAACATTGCTAGTATTCCTTGTAGATGCTTTTCTAACAATCATCTACATGCTCTACTTGTCCCTATGACTAGATAAGTTAGGTTACTCCTCTCTGATAAGTGCATCAAGACTTCTCACCCTTTCATAATTATTCATACGGTCGCTTCGAGGCCTTATTCTATACCAGCTCGTAATGATTTTAAGTAATTTCTTGCCAATGTTGACGATTCTCTAAGACTACGAGGGCTTGTCTCATGGGTTCCAAAAGTAATGATTTCCCCTAAGTTCAAGCTTATATTTCCATGATTTCGAACCAAAGTGTGTCCCCTTTTCAAAAGTCTTAAATGGGTCGGATTGGATGGGTTACGTGGCCTTCTGCTCACTCGGCTTCTAGGATTATTGACAACGTCATTGTCATGTGCAGGAAATTTTGCTACCCCTGGTATTTCACCTCCTTAAGGAGGATAGGAGTTTTAATTGTTTTTCCTCCTGGAGCGTTATGTCAACCATTAAAACCCCTCTAACCAATACATGATTTCACCCCTACGGTAGGAGTTCCTAGCTATATGGTTTCACTCGTGAAAGGTTGAGATTAAATGCCTTTAGATTTTTGCACATATCATGAGCGTATTGATTTGGAAGACAAGTAGTCATATCTTTTGTTCTCTCATACAGGATCAATTATCCGGAAGGGATAAGCCGTTTCAAATATGATAATCCCATTAGTGTTCAACTTATTTCCATCCTCATGGGCTTGTGTAATCCAACTTCATGTATTTTGAAACCCATATCGCATTCAAGGTGCCAGAGTTTTCTCATTCTTGATAAACGGATTTTCCCTACACTCCAGGAGAGGAGACGACTGGGTCACTTACTTGAATATTCCTCCTTAATAGTTCCTATTACCAATGTACGAGTTACCCCTATGCCTTATTTGTCTAATAATTGATGTAGTCACCTGGAGTAAACCATGTTAGCATTATTAATAGAAATCCTCGTGTCTCTTAGTATGTAACCTCATGAAATACTCTGCTCGGCGCATAAATGGATTCCTGAATAATTCCAGCCCAATCTTGAAGTCCGTTGCTCCTTACTGTATTGGATCTATTTGGTATTAAAGGTTGAAACACGTCAAAGTCACCCTGTGATCACACACATTCAGTAGGTAATTTTATGGTCAATTTATTATAGCACATCTTAGAGTAATTGTGAAGGTCACCACGAGTTTAGGTGATTGCATAGAGAATTAGAATTCAGGAGGGTGAACCGGTTATTCTCAAAATTTTCCCCTGTAGATGTTATGTGAATTGATGATGAAGGGTACGTAAGCGCATGTCCCATTAGGTCGCACTAGGAGTGTGATGTTTCCCCATAGTTGTTCCTCATGAGTTTGTGTTTTCATATGTCTATGTCTAAGAAGGTAGGTGGTGATCATTTGTGTATCACCCTGGTGTAAATTATTGAAGTGAATGTTAATGGATGGTTAGCTTATGCGAGGTATCTAGTTGTCACCCTTGTTAGATATGTTTGGAGGTTGGAGTTGTTTCCGTGAATATGTTGTGGAAAAGCCTATAAGTATAAGAGGCCACCTTGAAGGCCGAAAGTATTTTGGAAGGAAAATATTTTCGGTTGATTGTGTATCAATAAGCTTTGACTTGAAAGGGTGTTATGATCTAAAACGTGCAGTCCATGTTCTGGTGTCATTATGATAATGTAGTGCTTGTAATGCTGAGGTTCGTGTTATTGATATATACATTGTGGTGCTTTATCGAGTTGTGAATGTATTTTTAGGATGGTTTTTGGTGGTTCTCTGGTAGGTATATAGTCCTAGTTACACAGGAAACTCTGCGAAATTTTTAGAAAATTAGAAAGTTAGCCATGTTCGGAGCTATTGAGGTGTTCTATGATTGTGAGAAACTGAGATTACATGAAGAAAATTTGTTAATGTGTGAACCTTGATCCTCATTCGAGGACAAATAATCTTAAGTGGGAGAGAATGTAAGGCCCCGTGAAAACTTTTACTCTAAACCCGAGAGTTCGTAGTGCCAAGTTAGGAATACGTGTTAGGTTCGGACCCCTTTGGACTGTTCTATGCACTAAAAAGTCAAGAAATAATGTTCTCCAGAAAAGTACAATTCTGCGGTCGAGAATGCGGTCGCATATCAGGTATGCAGACCGCATAGTCGCCGCAAAGTGAGTCAGTGTGTTGGTCAAATTTGAGGTCAACTGTGCGGTCAATTATGCGATCACATAATTGGTATGCAGACCGCATAGTCGTCGCATAATTTTCATGGGATTTTATAAAGGGCAGTTCTGCGGTGAATTATGCGACCGCAGAACCTGTATGCAGGCCACATTTCTGCCGCAGATCCCAGGCAGTGTGTCCAGTTTTTGGGAAGCAATTTTTGCGGTCCATTATGCGGACCGCATGTCTACTTTGCGATCGCAAACGTGATCGCAGATCTGACTCGGGGCTCTTATTTTCTAATTTTTAAAACCCGACCCTATCCCATTAAAATCATCCCAATAGACTATTTCCCTATTATTTTTCACGACATAGAGAGAGAGATTCCTAGAGTGAGAAGGAGTAATATTCATCAAGCTCTCTCTAAATCCTTGCCCCAAATCCTTGAAGATTGTCAACTCAATTTACTAGGTCTTCATCCTAAGAGGTAAGAACTTTACCCTCCTCTATAATTTTGAAATTTCCATTAAAATAGGTAACTAGCAAGTGAGTACATAGGTATAAGGGCTAGTAATCTTGCATGCACAATAGATAATGGAGTATTGGGAGGTTGTGAATTAAAAAGATAGCAATTGGGTTATAAAATGATAGAAATCTTTCACAAAAGGGGCCTAAGATCACAATGCACCCCTAGTGCTTGATAATATGCTCAAACGAGCTAGAATCCTAATCTTGTCCCTAATTCTTGGTTCAATTTATAATTTTTGTACAATAGATCAAAGTTCTAAGAGTTCCGAAAATTTTTAAGGATTAAGGAAAGCTTTATTGGGGTATGTATGGCTAAAACCCCGTCTTTTAGAAATTGAGCTTTATCGGTGGTTGTGTGAATACGGTAAGATTAAAAATTGAATTGTTGTATTGATTGTTATTTCACATCAATTGGTGTTGCAACCTCATATGCGTGGAAAGTATGTCTCAATATGATCAATATGCTATTCTTGATAGCTCGAAAAGGTGAAAGGACTATTGATCATGAATTGAAATGCTTAGACCTTAAATTGAAATCGAAGCTGCATATGTTGTGCCATCTATGTGAAGTCTCCTCCATGCCTACAATATTAGTTGCTCTACTTATTATCTTGAATTGCAAATCTATCATTGAATCTGGGAATGGTGTGAAATGTGGCCTAGTGCCAAATATATGATGTGATAGTTGTGGCCCCATGTGCCTATGGAACGATATATGTGAAACAAAGGTTGAATTGAGATGATTGATAGAAAAGAGAAATGCCTTGGTAAGGCAGCCTAGCCGATCGGGCCGAGATCGGACGCCATGCCGCACACATGGTGGTAGTATGTTGATATTGAACCCCGGATAAAAAGGGAAGAGAGATTGTGATTGAAGTGTATGTCTCAAATGAGGCAACCTAGCCGACCGGGTCGAGACCGGACTCCGCTCAAGCTAGCGGTGGTAGAGCGAACAAGGATGAACAATATGAAATGCCCCACACTAAAGGCTATGGAAACATGATGTAAATATTGTATGATTCCTTATTATTAATAATGTTGTGATCGTTTAAAGCTTTTGGGTTATATTTGTGATTTCCTTATCTTTATATGAAAGTTCTTTCTAACTAGATGGTGTTTAGTTATACATACTAGTGCTATTCGATGGCACTAACGTCTCTTTTGCCGGGGGCGCTACGTCTTTAAATGGATGTAGGTGTTTCTATAGCATTCAGTGTTGGTCACAGCTAGTGTCGCATCATCCCTTCAGCTGACTTGGTGAGCCCTACTTAATTTCGGGGTCCTGTTTCATCTGTTAATCATGTACTTTGTATTTGAGGTATAGCCGGAGCCTTGTTGCCGGCATTTCCATATTATTCTTCAGTTGTATTTAGAGGCTCCGTAGACAGGTTGTGGCTAGTGTCGGCTATTGGAATTAAAATAGAAATATTGATGTTTGGCAATGATGTATAAAACTTTTAATGTCTTCAAAATTGTGAATGAGGTTGCTAATGAAAATGAAATGGAAATTGTTAATGACATGTTTATAGAATCTGATTAATGGAGTCCATCTCCTATTTATTCATGAATTAGTTTGGGTAGAATGAAACCTAACAGGCTTGCTCAGTCGGGTTCACTTGGTTGAGCACCGGTCTCGCTCCTCGGATTTTAGGGTGTGACAACCAGTTACACTAGGTGTCACCTTCATGCGTAAGAAATTTAGTTATCCCGGGTACAGAAGGTTACCATAAGGCGATTAAGGTTCATTGATAATGTGAAAAAGAGCCAAAGATGAAGCGGTAAAACATCTATAGGTAGATCGTCGTAGTACTAAATCTTAGTACTCCCTTAAAGGGGGGAATATGGTATTATGTCGGAGTTAAGCGGTTAAGGTAACTATGGAATTGTAAAGGAAAAATGTGCTAAAAAGGATAAAGGAATGATGTTGCATTTATTCAGTTCCTACGGATATGTTGCGACTCTAGAACATTATGCAAGCACGACACCGGGGAGAAGCAGTAGAAGTTTTCGGCCAGCATGTTATTGATAAATAAGTGTGAATGGACACTTGATACATCAGGAGCTACTGGCGAGAGGTAAGTTAAGACAAAGGACATAACCCAAGAGAGATTACGCAGAATATAGATATGAGAATGGACCAACGAGTAGTTAGTAGTTGATTGAGGAAGATCCTAGTTATGGCTAGACAAGAGGATACAGACAAATCAGCAGATTGTGCAAGATAACCGTAGTGAACCCCAACATAGTGAATTCAGTCTCGAAGATATGATGTCGTAGTCCTTAAGAAATATTTAGATAGGAGTTGGGGTTATTAAAGGTATCATATAAGTGTTATGAAAATAAAGGACGGTGCCACTGGGAAAACAATCAAAATTTTCAGCTCAGAAGTAACCCTACGAGCACAAGGGCGCAGAGGTAAGTAACTAAGGATTATATAGGCGAGTAGGAACAACGAAAATTTCCTTCGGGTGTACGATATAACAAGCTCGCAACTTTACAAGAGCCAGAAGGTCTCCCTAAGTACTACAACGAAAGACTGACTGAGGAAATAAGGAAGAAGGTTTCCACCTAAGCATAGTGAGCTAAAGAGTAAATGTTCTTGTACCAACAGTCTCACTACAATATTGTATACACTCCATAAGAAAGTGGCACCTATCATGGCTAATGAATGGAAAAAAAAGTCATCAAAGGTGATGTTTGAGATCATACGAGGTATAGGAAATTACAGTATTCGTAGGCAATAAGACAATCCAAGTATTCATGCAACAAGTGGCAGAACGACCGGGAAAAGTAATTGCTTACATTTAAAGACAACTAAGAAGGCACAAAAGGAATTCTGTGGGGTAGCAAGTTAAAGGAAGGATGTGAGTAGTACAAATAGATATTTGTAGGTCGCAAGCTAAAGTATAGCAGAGTGACAAGATTTTAGGTATATGGGAGTAAGGATAAGAAAAGGCGAGTTAGAAGTTGACAAGAATAGGTAAGACCTCAGTATTAAGCCCATCAAACAAGAGAGATGATGGTTTATGTATGTTATGAAAAGCTCAGTATAGCTTGAATTAACACAGAGGAGTCTAAGACTAGGAGCATTTAGAATAGATGGAATGCTGCCCTGGTCGTAATGTAAGGGTGTAATTGTGGTAAATTATAAAAGGATGATATTTAGGCCTTCATTTGAGTAATGATTCAAAGAGAAGAGATTTCATGGATGGCATGTGATTAGAATACCCCCATAAGACGAATCACATTGGAATGCTATGAAATACGGTTATTGAAGTATGGTATCGTCCGTAGGTGGATAAGGAAAGCCACTTCAGATGTTCCCCGATGAGACATGAGACCTAGTGACAATGTATTACGTAAGAGGTTTCAAGTTGTCAGTGGTGGATTATAGATCAACATTAAGGTGAATCAACAATATATGGATAAAAGTTCCAAAGTATGAGAGGAGATTATGATGCCATTGTTTAGATGAACAGTAATAAGGAAGCATTAAATGACTTAGATTTATACATATAGGAAAAATGGTGAGAGAGTAACCTGAAGTCGGGTAGCAGACCTCGGTAACAATAAACTGAAGTAAGAGTTAGGATATAGTATGACCTACCTAGATGTAGTAAAACTATACGCATAGATAACCGAGGCTATAAAGCAAGGTATAGCAATAGTCGTAAGTTCGACAAAGTACCAAGCGGAGAACTTTAGTACACTTATAGATGCCTAGAGGCACATCTTGTCATAGTTCTGTATATGTTCACAAAGTGAGCCCTAGAGATTTGATAAAAGCTGGAGGGAAAAGGAGAGAAGAGTCGCCTAGTCACACATACATGTACACAGTTGTACATGATGCATGACAAAAGGTAACAACAGTTACGACATTGGAAGAATTCCGACCACATGCCGTGGTATGCGAAAGAGGCCTAAAGGGGGGAATACCCTGGCCCTTGGATTTATTTACAAAATAGTTTCCTATATGTCAAACACAATATTAAAGTATTTGAAATAGCTACAAGTTATGAGGCTGATAAATGCATCAGCCAACATTCGAGGACAAATGTTCCAAAGGGGGGAATGATGTTACATCCCATGTTTTCGTACATGAGAATATGTCGTAAGCTAATTGATGTAAGCTCGAAAATGAGATCGTTTTTGAAAGTACATAATGTAAGTTCATCATTTTATCTTGGAGGTTACAAATCTTTAAGATCATGAATAACAAGTACCAAAAGGATTAAAAAGCTTAGACGCTAAACGAGCTGAAGAAAATAAGTTTCGTCGAAAGTCGACAAGTTTGGAATGTTATAACATATACTTTTTGGGTGAGACTAGGGTGATTAACATGATAAGGAGGTTAATTTATGAGTTATTTTAGTCGTATGATAGTCGTGTGTTATGTTTCTATGTCAAGTGAGTTGTGGAACAAAAGTTGGCAAAGGTCATAACAAGTTGCATTCATAATGTGCTGAAATTTAGGTCAAATGTAGCTGAACTTTTCTCCCAATATTCTTATAATCAAGGGATGATCTACATATAAAATTGATAATCTACGAGTCTAGTTTCTAACACATTAAACCGTTTGTCGATACAACATTGGACAAGAGAGATATTCGCGTTTTCGTGAGATTGCGCCAAGCAGCACTCAATGGGGCCCACATAGGCGGTTCAAGACATATGGATATATATATGATGCCCCAGCCCCGTTTTAAGTCGTTATTTTCAGTATATTCAGACCTTAGAACCCTAGAAACACTCTCTCAATGTTCTCTCATGATCCAAGACCCAAACAAAGGGCAAACTACACAAATCAAGTATCGGGAATCCCGTGGCACTAGTAAGTTTCTTGTTCTTGTTGTTGTTGCTGATTTTTGGGTGGTTCCAGCTCATGTGGGAGGTTGTTTTAAGTGGTTTATGTTCTGTAAAATACTCTACCATTGTTTTCATATCAACCCTAGGTTATTTCAAGTCTTGCAAATGGATTACACCATATTTCAACATCAAAAGTGAAGCATAACACCTCTTTGAGGTTGTTGTCATTGAGGATAGTTGTGGGCTGTTTTGTGCTGAAATTTCAAGTTGTTGCTACTTTCTAAGGTGAGTATAACAGCCTACTAATTGTGCTTAAGCTTTCTTGTATGTTGGTTAAGTTGTTAGGATGATAAACTACAAGATAATACTTGGATTAGCTTAAGTCACTTCTATGGTGTTGTATTGCCATTGAAGGCTGTTGCAAGCTAAATATAACTTGGATTTCGACTTGAAGCTACTGTAGGAGGTATGTGTATTGTGTTCTTGTAGGTGCTTAAGGTTATCTTGATGTTGATTAAGTTAAATAGTTGGACTAGACATGAACTAGTGAATAAAGTTTCTAATTGAAGATAGTTGGAGTTGTGGATTGTTTCCTTTGTGATAAATATATGGTATAAGGGTGGAATCATAGATGAACTAATTCATTATCATATTAATGATACTGTTAAGTTAATTTATGAAGTCTATAAGGGGTGATATGGGTTATATGGATTCCAATCGAAGCTTGCCACTCGTCATGAAGTAGTGTGACTTGTTGTTGGTATATAGTGTCTAGTTATTGATATTTATATGTTGATGGATTTCTTTGGTTGTTGTTATTGGTAAATGGTATTGGAGGAGGCCCTTGTTATAGGAGAGATGCTGCCCAAATTTATGTAAACGAGCTAGTAGTTTAAGTTACAGACATAGCCTTTGCTCAGCACTGATTTTGAATCTCCTTATACTATGATAGATTGAGTTGACTTGTTTGAAGAGTTGCTTGGAAGGGATTAAGGACACAACGGGTTTAAGGTATGTTAAGGCACTTCCTTCTTTCTTTTGGCATGATCTAAAGTGAAATGACTACGCTACTTTATAACGGATCTACTCCTACCAACTAAGGTTGTCCATGTTGTTCTTTCCTTATAAAATTATTCTAAGCAAGTGTGTATGATCCTTGAATCCTACAAAGGTTGATATTGAGGTTATGGAGGTCCATAATGTTCTTATGTCACTCCAAAAGGTTTAGAAGGTGATTCCATGAGTCTAGCATGCATTATATAAAGTATCTATTTTACTCTACCGAGCCGCGCTATAGTCGGCCAGGTACGGCACTTGTTGTTCAACCACTGATCAGTTGGGTTTACCGAGCTCCACGTGGCCGGGTACGATTGTACCGAGCCTTATGATGGCCGGGTACGTTTTTTTACCGAGTCTTCTTTGATGCCGGATACGATATGATGATGATGATGCCCATAGAGGTGTATGCTTTAATAGCTTATATATATATATATATATATATATATGTATTATGCATTTCATGTCAGTAGCCCCCAGAGGCACTCAGATGTTACAAGTTGTATCTCCTCTATCTCTCTTTACATTACTATTCTTGTTTATGCTTTCCCGCCTTACATACTCGGTACCTTATTGGTACTGACATCCCTTTTGCCTAGGGACGCTACGTTTCATGCCTGCAGGTCCCAATAGACAGGTTGACATTCCTCCTAGTAGGCTATCAGCTCAGCGAAAGATGTTCGTACACTCCACTTGCTCCGGAGTTGCCTATTTGGTCAGTATGATTTGGACATGTATTGATTGGTATGGCGGGGCCATGTCCCGACCTTTATGATTTTATGTACTCTTAGAGGCTTGTAGACAGATGTCAGGTGTATGGATACTTATTTGGCCTTGTTGGCCTATGTTTTGAGGTTACAAATGATCATGTCGGCCTTATAGACCCGTATGTCACATGTATAAGTTTGTATATCATGTTGGGTCGTCATATGTTGAGTATTCCCTTATGTTTTATTCTTGTTATCTCATGACGGGTTTTCTGGCTCATTTACTCATGATAGTATGATAAGAAAGATATGTTACGCCGGTACTCGATTGAGTAATGCACCGGGTGCCCGTCGCGGCTCTTCGGTTTGGGTAGTGACAAAAGATACAAGCGCATCAGCTTCGGCTTTGATCCTAGAAAGTGCGGCAACCAACCCTGAATGGAGACCTCTATACTTATCGCTATCCTCCTCTGCATCCCGGAGCTGACGACCGATTGAAGTCACCTTCCTCTGGAGGGCGTCTCTCTCGAAAGTTATATCCCCTACATACGGTCTAATCTCAGAATTCTCGGCATCTTTGGCCCGAAGCTCCTCCTTCAGCAAAGCGTTTTCCTTCTCAAACTGCACAAAGCAGATACAAGATGCTAAAGCACTAAAAACCAACAAAAATCAGAAAATAATAAACAGAAGACGGATAGACCTGTTCGGTAAGAGAGGCTTTCTCACACTCGCGGCGGGTCGCCTCGTCCTGGTATCGGGTGAAAACCTAGCTATAAAGCACTTTGGCCTAAGGCCACGAAAAAAGTTAAGTTAGAAAAAAACAAAGATCGGAAGCAGCCCAGAGCGGCAGATAGAGTTAACGGAAGTTACCCTCTCACAAAGTCTGCCCATTTCGTCAAAAACAAGTGAAGAATCAACCTCAGGACCTCCCCTGCGAGCTATTGGCAATAAATCAGACGCATCTCTGCTTCCAACTGGTAACCCTGCATCGGGGGGCCCTTCGTGCGGGCCGCCCCGCACACCCCGCGATGGAAGAACCATCCCCCGAGGAGAATCAATCACGGCCATGACGTCGGTATGATCTACCCCCCATTCACCCAGGGCCTCAGGGCCAGGCCTCTCCGAACTGTCTATCAAGAGCACCTCGACTCGAGCAGAATCCGGGCCACCCGCTAACTAGGGGGTAGTGCTTGATACTCCGTCTATGGTCTCCCGACATGAAACTGAACTACAACGTCACCAAGCTCCGGTTCAGAAGCCTCCGTCCCTACGGCCCAGGGATCGGCCAAGTTTAAATGCTCCTCGGGAGCCGCCGAGAAGCTACTCTACCCCTCACCTTCAGCTCGAAGGTTTTCCACCATTTCCGGATTCAGAGCTGCCGGGTTGACCACATACTTTTCCGCCTTAACCTTCTTTAATTCCGGCGGCCCGCCAAACAGATCACATTGCATTCTCTACCTCAAGCCGGGCACCGGGGCGCTCCCTTCGGCAGACAATGCTTCCTTTGCCAACGGGGCCTCCCCCAGACCTATAAAAATGTAGAGGCGAAATACAAAAAATGGGGGACAACAAAAATAGCAATTTGGATAAAAGAATGCGGCCGCATTAGGTGTCGGAGCTTACCATGATCCTTGGCCTCCCACCGAGCATGGGATAAATCGCGCCACACTCGCTCGACATATGGTTAGATCGAGTACATGCGATCAACCCAATCCTGGAGATCCGGAACCGCACCAGGAGAGGTCGCTACGGCTGAAATAATACGAGAAGAAAGCTTAGATACTTGGAAAGACATTGTCAAAAAGAAGCAAAGGAAGTCTAGAAAGCCCATCTACTTACGCCGCTCGTTCCACCTCTCGGGAAACGGCATCTTTTCCACCGGAATCAGGTCGAAAGTCCTCACTCGGACAAATCAGCTTACCCATCCTCCATTCCCGTGTTCATCGGTGTAGGCTAAGAGAGACCTCGGGGATTAAATCCCCACGGAGAAGACGAGGGCTATACATCCTGATCAGGTGGTTCAGGGTAAAGGGAATTTTACCGACCATGTTTGTGTAATGCCTGATCATATAAAGCACGCGCCAGAACGAAGGATGAACCTGGCCAAGGGTTACTTGATACCGCTGACAGAAATTGAGAATTACGGGTTCGATCAGGGGCGAGGACGGCCCCACCGGCCCTAAGGTGAATGGATAGGTATACACATTCAGAAAGCCGGCCTTGTATGTTATAATATCTTCTTCCCGGGCAGGAACCTCCACAAGTACAGTATCTCCCCAGTGGTAGTCGATTTTCACCCTCCCAGCGTCCGTCATTGAGCTGATATATCGAGTCACGGGTTTACAACACTCTGGCTTCGAGGAAGGTCTTTCGACCTTGAAATCAGAAGTCACCGCAAAGGGTTCGGGGACACATTCCTCAACACGGGGAGGTGTGGCCACTTCACCTTGAGATAAAAGCGAAGATGATGAAACCGAAACCTTATGAGAGGTAGAGGCGGAAGTTTTTGCCATTGCTAGAAGATTCCGAAAGGAGAAGAAGAGTGCAAGAACAAAGAAGGAGCAGGCCTTTTCTAGGTTTGTAAGTGCGATGATTTAAAAGAAAATAAGAAGGAGGAAAGAGGAGTATTTATAAAAGCTCTGCGTACGCATTAAAGAAGGCCAAAAGACAAATAGTTGCCATAATCAATACGGAGATTTTCAAGGGCTACGTGCGTGTCGCGCCCCAGCATCTCGCGACCGATGCTGATCACAAAAACATTTGAAGACGAAGAAGCTCATATTCGTTTCCTATCATTTAGAGCTAGAAAACGCGAAGACTATCTGTGTACGGCAAAATCGGAGGGTCCAATTTCCAGTCATTAAAGCATTTTGGAAGATCGCCTCGAAGCCTCGAGCCTGCAAAGGTGTGCTCGAGTCTTCTCCCTCGGAACCCGGTCATAAGAGGATGACGGTCGGGGCTAGAGTGAAAATGGGAATTTCCCAATAAGAGGCTAAGTATGTCACGGCTGAGTCTGACAAAGCCTTGCCAGGCTATTCCGAGCCCTACTCGGGGCGTCATTTCCAGTCGTCCCGTCTCAGCTCCTTTACAGCTAACGGATTCCTTACCGTATAAGTTTCCCCCTTTCTATATAAAGGGGATTTTCACTATTTTGTAAGCAACTGATGTTGCTCCAAAGATTCTACATGAAATATAAGATACTCTCTCGACATTGTTGTTCTATCCTATTTTTTCATACTTGTTCCATATTCATTGCTTGCTTATTGCTTATCATTGGCTATAAAGAGCCTCCTTTAATATTATTGCATCTGTTAGCCCTTCCCCGATTTCCCATGATAGCTCAAGCCCAAGCTCGAGACTCGACCTAGAGGCCCCAAATCGGCCAGCTCGAGTCCCCAAACGACTATCTCTCGGTTCGATTACTGCTTTATTTTAGCTCGCGTCTCACCCTCAAACCACACACTCACTGCTCCACGACAAGCATAAAAATAGATCACGTATTTTTAGAGTCCTATCAACAAATTTAATTGTTATTACCATTTTTACGGTAAACAATTTCCTTGTTCGGATGTTTGATTTTACCTTCTATATAAACCCATTCCCGATTTCCCCTTTGGATAGACTTCATTACTGCTATTACTCTCACTATTCTCTTCTTTCACTGGTTCACTTACTCTAATACACTCGGATATTTTCTGAAATCGTTGAATTCTTGGCTGGCTAAAATCCAAGGCCATAATACTATTAAAACGATCTCCTCCGGTGCAGGCACTGCTCGGAGCCCTTCTCGAGGATCTTGTGAACTCTAAAACTTTAGGGATTTGGGATTCTCGGAGCCCTTTAGTAGGCTTCAGTACATGTAATATGCTTTCATTATGGGAATGGATTACAGTCTTCTTAAGTGCTACTAAACTAATGTGCGTTCCCTACCTTGTCCTGTATCTCTATGTCTATATTTTAGACCTTATTGTGTTATTCTTGCCCAACATATAAATTTCTGAGGCTGTATTTATTAGCTAAGACGTGTTTCCATGCCATTTAAGTTCTAATGTATGTTTGATTTGTCAATGTTATGTCTTTAGGATTGCTTCTAGGGCAAATTTCTATGTTAGCCTCTCTCGTGTCTAGGTATTTGGTATGAATGATCATGCTCGCCTGTCCTATTCCTCTTAAGTGATATATATTCTCATGAGTTTTGGCACTATTGTGGTATGTTGTAGACCATGCTATTATGTTGTTGATGTACTGTTTGTAATCATGTTAGGCTCCCATGTTAGAAATCTTCATGTGAAATTTCTATCCCTCTGACAATAATTATTATTAATAAGGTTCACATGTCTAAAGTGTTTTCTGACAAATTCTGGTTAATATCTTGTGCTAAACTTGATTTCTGGAAACTTAGCATGTGTGTGTTTATCTTGTTAAATCAATAGAACTCCTTCTTAAGCCCTCTTAATGTGTGACTGTGTTACACCTTTTCCTTTGTTGAATTATTTCTATATATGGTGTTAGTTTATGTCAAACTTGCTATGTGAAAGATATCAACCTAGTTGGCATCTTCAAGCCCTCTTTTTTGACCAATCTTGTTCCCCTAGATTCTAAAAATGATGATATGTTTGTGTAAGCGTGTCCATACGAGGTATCACTGTTAATAGACTTTAGAGTTGTCAATTGGTTTCCATGTATGGTTCCTCCCTCTAAGTCTGGTACGAGTCTGTGTATGGCGCTGGGTTGTGCAATTGATACACTCTCACGCTTGAGGTGTGTTTTGATCTAGGTCTACTGTTCGTGAGAAAAGTGAGCTCGGTGAAGGCCCAGGTGTTACTGGGTTATTTCTCTTTTGGGCCTGCTCTATTTATTTGGCCTGTAGTCTTTCAATATGTAATATTTGCACTTGTGTTCACTATTTTGGGCTCATAATAATTTACAAACAAAACAGTTGGGGAAATTAGTAAAAGGGGGATAGGGTACTCTAATTCTTACATGGATGGGAAGAAAGCATCACTACTAGAAATTCGGTCAAAACCGTTCAAAAAAGCAGACCAAAGTTGATCGGCAATGTCGAAGAACCGTCCAAAACGTGACCATTTACGTATGGACAATATTTTGAAAGACGGAAGGGCATACAACCAAAAGTTGGTTGGAAATTACCGACCAACTTTGGTCGGTCAATTAAATTTAAAACAAAAATTGCCAAAAAAGCCGACTAAAGTTGGTCGGTTTTTTCCGACCAAAGTTGGTCGGTATTTTAATTATCTAACTAAAAAATGCACCATCTAGGAATCGAATCGGGGTCTTTACTGTGGTAGGATACTGTTCTACCACTAGACCATTGGTGCATTTTCATTTAAGACTTTCGTTTGTTTCATTTATATTCTTAAATTGAATTTTCGTATGAAAATAACCGATCAAAGTTGGTCGGTTTTATTGAAATATAAAATTACCGACCAAAGTTAGACGATTTTTTAAAATGACCGGCCGAATTACCCGACCGATTTCGGTCGGTTTTATAATAATAATTTTAAATTAGTTTAAATGAAAAACCAAACGAAGTTTGTTTGTTTCCCGAAATATAAATTTTGCGGGACTCAAAAATAATTTCTTGCATTTTTGCGCCAAAGAAAATCGACCAAAGTTGGTCAGTTTCGTAATATATATATATATAGAAATTGGAAAACCGACCATGTCACGACCCAAAATCCACTAAGGATCGTGATGGCGCCGGACACCACTGTCACACTGTCAGGCAAGCCAACACCATTTAACTAGTCAATTCTCGTTTTAGTATTTTCAAAATCATTTCCGCTAAACATTAAATAATGAATAATAAACTTCACTGAATAAATAATGATGTCTTTACAAAATTTATCACAAGTGCATGAGCAATTACTAGGAAATCTAATAAAGTAGAATAGTTGTTCGGAATACAACTTGGACAGAAAGTAAATATAATACGCTGAAAGAGACTCTGCTGGATGCGGGTCGTCTTGAGAGATGCAGCTCGCCTAAGTCTCTGTATCATCCATGTTACTACGTCCATTGGGCCACCAGAGGTACATGTGTCTGTGCGACAAAAATGCACAACAAGTGTAGCATGAGTCCAAAAACAACGTGTACTCAGTAAGTATCCCGCCTAACCTCGAAGAAGTAGTGACGAGAGGTCGACTTCTACACTTACTAATGGTCCAATAATATCATTTCAATAAAGAAATGAATAAGTATGAAACAGAGCAATTATATGAAATAAGCATGTATAAAACACATAGTAACATCCCCCTTCTTCTTTATTTTACTCAAGTTTTCAGCTAGCAAGTTCCCTCCGTAACTGGAGCACATATATAGATATGGTGGATTTCCTTAAAGAAGTTGTCATAATTCAAAACAGGGAAAAATCCCCCAGGTTCACTGCCTTCTAGCCAAATGTCACGCACGATTACATGAGGATAGTATATAT
>NC_032000.1:48621307-48665923 GCF_001879085.1 Nicotiana attenuata | reverse complement strand
ATATATATATATATATGTATATATAAATGCCGAGGCGTACGGCCCGATCCAACATAAAAGTAAACTGTGCACTGCCGAGGGTCGACAGCGCGAACCATAGATGCATCAACTAACCTGCCGAGGCAATCGGCCCGCTCCCATGAGAGTAGTAGAAGTAAATACCCCGCTCGCGAATCATACGTGCGACGCGGTCAAATATAGATTTATTAATAAATCAAAATCCTTTTCTTGATCCTTTTCAAAAATAGAGACAATTCGACGTGAAGCTTTTAGGGTAATTTCCCCCGCTCGCAAAACATACATGCGACGCGGTTTCACATATATTCCTTAAGTTATTATAAGGTTCCTCAATTCTTTTCGAAAATACTAAGTTTAATGAAAACGCTTAAAATCCTAAATTCCTCAATTTAAATTCCTTTCAACAGAATTTATTACGCAACCTCAATCTTATTTCTTCTCAAAGCAAGCAATAAGCATAAATCAACAACAATATCAACAAGGCATGATGTAGCATAAAAACTACCCGGACATAGGCATAATAGTAGCTACACACGGACTCTCGTCACCTCGTGCGTATGTAGCCCCCACAAGTAGGAGCACATAATTAATTACTTCACCTATGGGGTTAATTTCCTCTTACAAGGTTAGAAAGGAGATCACCTCGCTCCGAAGTTACATAACCGACATTCCACGCCCTTTCGATGACTCAAATCGATGCCGACGCTCACAAAATTAGCCAATTAATGGGCAAACCAATGAAAATATATCATAATACTTATTACAATTCAATTTATATAAATTCTCAACTCCGCATTAAAAAGTTGACAAAATCGCCCTCGGGCCCACGTGCCTGGATTCCAAAATTTTTCGAAGATAAATTTTACTCATAACCTCACAAACTCAAATATATAATTTTCTCTCAATTTCATGCCCAAATTTTTGGTCAAAATTCCAAAATACCAATTTCTAGGTTTTTTACTAAAACCTCATGTTTTCACTAATTTCCCATGAATTTCCATGTTAAAATATATATATAATCCAAGTATTTAACTTGCAATATGTGGGAATCACTTACCTTGACATAGATGACGAAGATGGATCTCCAAAATCGCTCTTAAGTCGTCTCTCATGGAGGAAATGAGATGAGCCAAACCCATTTATTCAAACTTATACACTGCCCAGGCGATCCTTCTTCGCGTTCGCGATGAAAAAAGTTCTCAAGAGTCATTTCCAAACTCTTCTTAGATAGCCTCTAGTATATTCGCCATAACGGTTTGTACAAAACTCCAAATGACAATTGGTTTACTCTTTGAAAACTAGACACCAAGAACTACAACTTCCATGTTTTGGTCTTCTCCCAATTCCTTATAGATTTTGAGATATAAGCTGCCAAAGTCAGCCATGTGCAACACAAATTTCTTCTTCATCTTCGCGGATAGCCTGTAGTGTACCAGCCATAACATTTCGTACACAAATCCAAATGCTAAATGGTTTAGCTTTATGAGAACTAGACACAAAGGGATACAACTTCTGTTTTTGGATCATCTCCAAATTCCTTATAGATTGTGAGATATGAGCCTCCGAAATCAGACCTGCATAACAGAGGTTTCCTTCTTCGCGAACGCGAGAACAACTTTGCGAACGCGAAGAACATAATCCCTGAAGCCAAATCCTTCTTTGCGAACGCTAGTGGAGCCTCGCGAACACGAAGAACAACACCAAACACCAACATCAGCTATAGCAAAACAACCCGAAATGATTCAAAATCACCCCAAAACACACCCAAGGCCCCCGAGACCCCATCTAATCACACCAACCAGTCCCATAACATAACACGGAGCTGCTCGAGGCCTCAAATCACATCAAACAACGCTAAAACCATGAATCGCACTCCAAATCAAGCTTAATGAACTTTAGAATTTCAAACTTCTACAATTGATGACGAAACCTATCAAATCACGTCCGATTGACCTCAAATTTTGCACACAAGTCATATTCGACATTACAGACGTACTCCAACTTCCCGAATCGGAATCCGATCCCGATATCAAAAGGTTCACTTTTGGTCAAACTTCTCAAAAACCTTCAAATTTCTATCTTCAGCCAAATGACTCCAAAATGTCCTACGGACCTCCAAATCCACTTTCGATCGCGCTCCCAATACCAGAATCACCATACAAATCTATTCCTAGACTCAGAATCCCAAACAAACATCATTAACACTGAAATGCACTTCATCCAAAATTTATGAAATTCACCCATAAATTATAACTTCCACAACAGGCGCCGAAACGCTTTCGGGTCATCTAAAACCAGATTCGGACATAAGCCCAAGTCCAAAATCATCATACGAACCTGCTGGAACCTTTAAATCTTGATTCCGAGGTCGTTTACTCAAAAATCCAATATTAGTCAATTCTTCCAACTTCAAGATTTTGAAATGTGAATTTTCTTTCAAAATCCAATCCGAACTTCCCGAATTTCGATTCCGACCATACATACAAGTCATAGTACCTGAAGTGAAGCTACTTATGGCCTCAAACCGCCAAACGACACATTAGAGCTCAAAACGACCGGTCGGGTCGTTACAGACCAACTTTTGTCGATTTTTTGTCGGTCGACCATGGTCAGTTTTTGTCGAATTTCTAGTAGTGCTTGCCTATAGGATCGATGTGGTCAATTTGCTATTTGCTTCACATGCTTTTAGTTTCATGTGTAGAAAGCATGCCTATAGGAGTAACGCGCACACACCTCACTTAACTTATCAAAATATGTTATTTCAAGTATCTGCTATACATGTTTCTATGTCTATTACCGTGCACACATACACAACATGCCTATAGGATGCGATAGTACATGCCTCACTAATCTAGATACCATGTTTATAGGACTTCAAATAATCAATTAGTCAAATCTCTGCTATTACTTCAGTACACTGGCCATCTAGATATTATGACTACAGGATTCAAATCTTTTAAAATACTATTTCTATGGCTTATTATTCTGAACACCTAGATAACATGCCTATAGGAATAAATCTGCGTTCAAATATCAATCATTAGGGAACCTGACTATAATGTTGCTACTCCTTTAGAAAACATGCCAATAGGATCAAACACGAATAATTCTGAGTTTGCCAATAGCTTTCACTGCCCCATTGCGCGAATCATTTAGAAATCTTGCCTATAGGATTTACAACATTTTAATTTGCTTGCACGTTGCCGATATATAACGTTGAAATTAGAATCACACAGAGATCCTGCCAATAGGTCTTGAACAATTTAACATGCCTTGACTCCAAACCTGCCTACCTATAGTAGTCCGTTTAAATAATATGAACATCGTTAGTATAATCTATAACGTGTCTGCCTAATTGACAGTGTGCGTACGTGTCTATGTGAGGAGGTGAATCTGAGCCTTTGGTGTTGATTATGTGTAGTCCTATTTGTTTTGAATGCGCGCCAAGTTTTCTCATTTTGTGTAGCCTAAGTTGAGTCTAGAACCACCCAAATAGAGGTCCAATGCCTCCTGGACCATAGACATGGGACGGGTAGCGCATGTATAGGGTACGACTTTAAATTGAATTAGAACGCTTTTTGGTAAACAACTTCAACATAGTAATCAGGTAGCAGGAGATAATAGTCGGTGCCCACCGAATAATATGAGCAACTCCTATAAAAAGGAAGTTGCGAAGTATTATTTATGTTGCACGGGGTGATCCTTTAGGCTAGAAATACTTAGGACCCCCCTTTCCCTATATACATGCTCCCCCTTTCCCTATATACATGCTATGTACACTTAGTCATTTAACATAGACTAATGTATTTTTACCCTTGTAATCTAAGGATTTGTACCAATTCCCATGTGTTATGATAAGACTCTTCGACTTCTATATTTTCCTTTGTTTATTTGATCACCTAGCCTAATTACATAATCCACATAGTTTTAAAGTTCAGTCAGGACCCATTGTTGTGGACCTCGAAGAGTGCCTAACACCTTCTCTTTGAGGTAATTTGAGCCCTTACACGATATTTGGTGATGTTGACTATTCTAACCAGAGTTATTTGCAAATTGGTTCCCTAATGCACCTTAAAAAATCGTTAGGTGGCGACATTCCTCTTTTAATACCTCCTTTTAAAAGAGTTGTCACACGTCAAAAGCCGTTTTTGCGAGAAAATGGGGCGTGACAGAATGGCGACTCTGCTGGGGATTTACACTTAGGCTCTTACCATAATGAACTTGACTTTTGTGGATTACTTTCTTTGTTGCATGCACCTCCCTTCCTTTCTTCACCTTTACTTCTTTAAATTTTCTATGACATGCACTTCCCTTTCCCTATTGACCTTTATTTGTTCAAATTTTTTATGACATACACATCCCTTCCCCTATTCACCTTAACTTGATGTGACCGCTTTTCATCTTGTCTAAAACTACCATATCATGCCTTTCCCATCCCAATTTCCTACTTGCTTTATTACATTCCCGCAATATTTTTATAAACTAAACTGACTTCTTCCTTTTGTCTTTCTTCTATATTCTTTCCATGTTTACTTTTGCTATCTCATTTACTAATTTTACATATTCTATCATGCAAATACTTGGCAACATGTTATTATCTCTGCATAAAGCATGCTCCACATCATACTCCACTCGTGCCAATTATCAACATAAAGGCGCTTGATGAGTGTCTGCTAATAAGTAGGGATTTTGACCACTTATTTGCTCTCTTTTACTTGCGTTTTAGCTCAAAAATTCTTAAAGGTAATCCTGGAAACTAATATAATGTGCTTACTTGCAGGAATATTGGAAAACGAGCCAAAGAAGTTAAAATCAACTCATAAAGGAGTCAAAAGTGAACAAGAACCAAAACGGAACAAAAAGGCTAGCAGTGCGGACCGCACAATTCTAGTGCTGCCGTAGAAGGGAGATTCGGAGAGTAGTAATTGGGCTAGCACGAGTGTGGAACGCACCGAAATTGTGCGGCCGCAGGAGGTTTACTGCGGCCGTAGTCATTATTATGTGGTCCGCATGATTGAAGAATCAAAGAGCTGTGTCAAGTTCAAAAGCAGAAGAGTGCAGACCGCATCACTTTTGTGCGACTGCACCCACTTTTATGCGGACCGCAGAAGCCTGAAGTTCCAAGCCCAAATTCTTAAGACTGCGGACCGCACGATAATTGTGCGGCCGCAGATGCCCATTGTGCAGACCGCACCAGAATTATGCGGCCACACAACCTTCGTAGTGGCATTTTTGTCCGATATTTTCAGCATTGTATAAATAGAACTTTTTTGACATTTTAAGGTTACGTTCGATATTCAGAAGTGCAGCTGAGCTGTTTTCTTTACTTCTTTGAGTAATTTTGTACTACATTAACTTCTAAACATTATATTTTCTTTATCTTATCAATTATTATGCATTCTATCTCAATTGCTTCTTGTATTTCTTTATTTTTCATGAGTAGCTAAATCTTTAGCTAGGGTTGTGGCTCAACTCTAATGTGGTACTTAATGTGTATTTAATTTTAGGGCTTGTTTGTGATTGTGTTAGTGATATTTAGCTTTGTTTATGCTTGAATTCTAGAATTAATGATTGCAAACATTGATTCATTCCTATTTGACCTAGTCTTTACTTGATAAAGAGAGACTAAGTTTAGGAAAACTTAGCTAACAAGGAATTGGGGTTAACTCAAGAAATTGATAGACCCAATTAAAGGCTCAAATCTAGAGATAGTAGGACCCGACTTGAGCATATATCAGTTGATTTGTGCAATACCCATTTGGGCTTGAGAACCCAAATTGAGCAAAATCACTCAAACTACCGAGAGGTATAGAGTGAGCAATTGCGTGTGATTGCTATACTATGATCCCGATTAATCAAACTTGCCCAATAGTTTACAACCCGTTAGGTAGCCAACTAGGTGGAAGTCACGACCCTAGATCCTTTATCATTTGAAAAGGCAACTAAAACAAAAAACATAATCCTATAGCTTATTACTTGAAATCAATAGCTAAAGCAGAAACAGAAACAACCAACAAGAATGTGGAAGTGCGAATTGAGGCACATAATACAATTGCACTAGGTGTATATCTAATCCCATTTCTAACTCCCTGAGGATTTGACCCCGACTCGCGATGGGATTTATTATTTCTCCGACCGCCTCACTACCTAAACTTGTGGTGTGAGTTTGGTCGAGATCAATTTTTTGCGCCGTTTCCGGGGAGTTAAACGGATTTAGCTATATATGTTGGTTTTTGTGTGCTTTGTCTTCTTTTTCCTTCCGAGTCACTAATTTCGTGTTTGAATTGATTTTAGGTAAGAAAATGGATCTCAACAACGAGCCCATCGAAAATGTGTCATTGGGTGGGGGGGGGGGGGAGTGGACGATGATGCCATAGATGAGGTTCATCTTGACCCTCAAGCTAATAGACAAGGCTGCCCGCATGACGATAATGCGCCCAGCCCTCCCCCACCCACCATGAGCGGCAACCCAGTGAAAATGACCAAACGAGGGTTATAAAAGTGTTATAGTCCCGCCCCGCATTAGGGCGGGCAACTTCCAAATCACCAACGTGAAGCTTACACTACTTGAGCAACGGGGATTCTTCACCGGTTCTCCGAATCAAAATGCCTACAAGCATCTCAAGGGGTTCTTCAATACTTGTTGGGGGAGAAAGCAAATAAATGTTTCTGAGGACGCGCTGAGGTTGAGGCTATTTCCCTTTTCTCTAAAGGGAAAAGCATTGGACTGGTTAAAAAGGTTTCCCAATCATTCCATCCACACTTGGGATGAGTTGGAAGAGAAGTTCATTTCCAAATTTTTCTCTTCGGGATATATGGCAACGCTTTGGGATGAGTTTCTTGCTTTCAAGCAAGAACCCAATGAGCCATTGCACGAGATTTGGGAAAGATATCGTACCATGGTTAAAGAGTGCCCGAACAATGATATGACCGAGGACATGATCCAACAGACCTTCTACGGGGGGATCAACACAACTAATCAATGTGTGGTTTACCAACTCGCCGGGAGGAACTTCATGAACATGCCATATGCCGAAGCTTGTGAAATTCTTGATGAGATGGAGGATACCTCTTCTACATGGAAAAGAAGAGCCAATGTTCCGCAAGGTAACCCTAATGTTATTCACCTACACAAGGAGCTACATGATCATGGGCAAGTTATTGCCGAGTTGACAACTACCATGAACCAATTGGCCAAAGCTCAGCTTCAACAAGTTCAAGGGCCGAAACAAGTGCACGCAATGAATGGTGTGAAAATGATAGTAAACAAAAGACGGCAACAAGGTAAACAAATGCAAAACCGTCCGGAACAATTTATGCAAGATGATATTGGTTATGATCAAGGTGATTCATTCAATGAGCAAGACAAAGAAGGTCAATATGTAAACAATTATCTAGGCCGAAGAAACAATGCTTAAGGGCAAAATCAACAACAATGGAGGTCACAAGGGAACCAAGGTAATCGAAACAATCAAAACCACAAAGGCAATTGGAGTGGTGGTAATCCTAATCAAGGGAATTTAAACAACCATAGAAATCAAGGCAATTGGGGTGGAAATAACCAAGGAGAGTGGAACAACAACAACAATAGGGGACGGGTTTTGAAAGGCCCCCGATGTTCCAACAGCCGAGCAACCACCTCCCTATCCTTCTCAAGGCCCAAGCTCTTCTTCCAATGAGATGGGTAGAATTGAAAACATGTTTAAACAGATGATGGAGAAGAATGCCAACTCCGATGCTCAATTAGCCTCGCACAACACTTCTATTCGAATTTTGGAGGTTCAATTAGGCCAAATCTCACAATCTTTGAACACTCATCCTAAAGGGGCACTACCTAGTGATATGGTGGTAAACCTGAAGGGTGGGAATAATACGGGACATGCTAACTTGGTGACTGCTAGAAGTGGAAATGGTGGAAATGCAATCACCTCAAACCAAAGAAGGATTGTGGATGAAGATGTTGTGTTTCAAGAGGATAAAATCCCAAGCAATGTAGTTGAAGCTAATGAAGAGGTGAGAATTGATATAGATGAAAGTGTGGAGGAGACGCAAGAAGAGGTGAACCTGTCTAGGGAATACGTGATTGACATGCCGAAACCGGTAGTGCCAAAGGCTAACGCACCAATGCCGAGGCCCCCTCTTCCATACCCTCAAAGGCTTGCAAAGCGAAACAGTGAGAACCAATTCAAAAAGTTTATTGATATAATGAGAGTTTGTCCATAAATGTGCCATTGGTTGAAGCATTAGAACAAATGCTGGGATATGCAAAATTCAGGAAAGATTTGGTAACCAAGAATAAATCAGCGAATTGTGAGACCATCAAGATGACTTATCAAGTTAATGTTATTGTGCACTCAATGGCTCTGAAATTGGAAGATCCAGGCGCTTTAACAATCCCTTGCACCATCGGGAGCACAGATTTTGCCAAAGCATTATGTGATTCGGGGCAAGTATCAACTTGATGCCCTACTCGGTGTTTAAAACTTTGGGATTTGGGCAAAAAAGACCCACATCCATGAGGTTGCAAATGGCGGATCGGACAATGAAGAGGCCTTTGGGCATTATTGAAGATGTATTGGTTCGAGTTGACAAATTCATCCTCCTAGCAGACTTTGTGATTCTTGATTGTGAAGTGGACTATGAGGTGCCTATCATTTTGGATATACCTTCCCTTGCTACATGGAAGGCTCTTATTGATGTGGAAGCTGGTGAGCTCACTTTTCGGGTGGGTAAAGAAAAGGTGGTTTTCCATGTGTGCAAATCAATGAGGAAACCGAATAGTAATGAAGTTTGTTCGTCCGTGGATGTGTGACGGATGTGATTGTTGATGATTCTAGTGACACAATGAATGTTGAAGACAAATTGGAAGCCGTTTTGCTCAACCATGATGATGATGATGAGAGTGATGGCTATGTGGAGTGTGTGAATGCATTGCAAGGCATGGGGTCGTACACTTATGAACCCCAAAATCTATCTTTTGATCTTGAAAAATGGAAGACTTCTCCAACAAAGCCCTCAATCGAGGAGCCTCCTACGCTGGAGTTAAAGTCATTACCCCCGCATCTCAGGTATGAATTCCTCGGCCCTTCTTTTACTTTACCGGTTATCCTTTATTCTTGCTTAACTGATATGCAGGTAGAGCCCACATTGGAGGTGCTACAAAGGAGGAAAAGAGCAATCGGATAGACTTTGGCGGATATTCGGGGCATAAGTCCCGCCTTTTGCATGCACAAGATTATTTTGGAGGAGGGCGCCAAGCCCTCCGTTGAACATCAAAGGAAACTTAAACTTAATGAAGCAATACAAGAGGTGGTGAAGAAGGAGATAATAAAGTGGTTAGATGCCCGGGTTGTTTACCCCATTTCTGATAGCTAGTGGACCTCTCTAATGCAATGTGTCCCAAATAAAGGGGCCATGACTGTGGTAACAAATGACAAAAATGAATTGATCCCAACAAGAACCGTTACCGGGTGGAGAGTGTTCATGGACTATAGAAAACTCAACAAAGTCACTCGGAAAGATCATTTCCCGCTACCATTTCTTGACCAAATGCTTGATAGGTTGGCCGGACGTGCTTTTATTGCTTCCTTGATGGATACTCCGGCTATAGTCAAATTCTTATTGCTCCCGAGGACGAAGAGAAGACCACTTTCACATGTCCTTATGGTACTTTCTCATTTTCAAGGATGCCTTTTGGGTTGTGTAATACACTGGCGACTTTTCAACGCTATATGATGGCTATTTTTACCGACATGGTGGAAGATACTCTTGAGGTATTTAATGATGATTTTTCTGTGTTGGGAATTCGTTTGAAGATTGTTTGAATAATTTGGACAGGGTATTGGCTAGTTGTGAGGAGACAAATTTGGTGTTGAATTGGGAGAAGTGTCACTTCATGGTTGAGGAAGACATTGTCCTCGGCCATAAAATTTCAAAACATGGTTTTGAGCTCGACCAAGATAAAATTGAGGTGATCTCCAAACTCCCTCCTCCTACATCCGTGAAGGGAGTGAAGAGCTTCTTGGGTCATGCGGGTTTCCACGGCCGATTCATCAAGGAATTTTTCAAGGTGGTGAACCCATTATGCAAACTTTTGGAGAATGCCAGGTTCCATTTAAATGAAGATTGTATGAAGGAATTCGAGTTCTTTAAGTTCAAGTTGACTACTACTCCTATTATCACCTCATAGGATTGGAGCTTGCCTTTTGAGCTCATGTGTGATGCTAGTGATATTGCGGTTGGAGCAGTGTTGGGGCAAATAATCAACAAAATAAACCATCTGGTCTACCATGCTAGCAAGACCATGAATGATGCCCAAGTCAACTACACAGTGACCGAATAGGAGTTATTTGCTATTGTTTTGCCATGGAGAAGTTCCGGCCGTATTTGATGGGTACTATGGTGATTGTTCACATCGACCATGCGGCACTTCGGTATTTGATGAGCAAGAAAGATTCTAAGGCAATGTTGATGTAGTGGGTGCTACTATTGCAAGAGTTTGATTTAGAGATTCAGGATCGCAAGAGTAGTGAGAATGAAGTGGCGGACCACTTGTCCCGATTGGAGGAGAAGGGGAGGCTAAATGATGGCCTTGAGATCAATGATTCCTTCCCCGACGAGCAATTGTTAGCCATTTCAATTATCGGGATGCCATGGTTCACCGATCTAGCCAATTATCTTGTGACAGGCATTGTACCGAATGAGTTCTCTTCAAACCAAAGGAAGAAGCTCAAACGGGATTGCTTGGGAGATGATCCAAATGCTCAGCAACCCAGTGGTCCCTCAGCTAGGTGATGATGAGATACAACTTGAGGCTAAGATTGCAGATGATCCTATGCAGACTGAGACCACATAGGGAGTTCTCTTAACTCTCTACGCTTTCCCTGTTCTTATTTTTGTTAAGCATTGGGGAAAATGCTTATTTTCATTTGGGGGTGGTCTATTTTGAATATATGACATTTGGGTTGTAATAACTCTGATACTATTTTTATTTTCATCTTTATTTTCCTTTGGTGTGTATATATTCTCTCTATTTGATGTAAATATTCATTTCCGTTATGTATATATTCATTTGACATCAGTTTATATATTCATTTATCTCACGTTCCGTAGTTTATTTCATAGCTTCTTTAGTTTGCTTTTCCTTAGTAGTATAACTTCTTATTTACTTTAGTAGCTTCTTTTTAATTTGCTAGCTTCTTTTTATATTTGGAATGAACAATAAGCCTTTGTTTTTCTTAATGCCACGGTTATTTTCAAAGGTGGATGTGTGAACCGGGTGGCTCTTCCCAACGATGGAAGGTGTGACAACCTTCTTACGGGATTGAGTCTGTTTTCTTTTATGTTTTGATAAATATAGTAGTAATGGATAAAAGGGGTCTCAAGCATGATTCACTTGGTACCAACACATTTACCTATGATCGTATGGTTAAAAACAAGTTGTTAGTAGAAAATAACTCTAGTTATGACTCTTTGACTCTTGTGTTGACTTAAGCATTCATCGAGTGGTTCAAATTGAGCCATTTGTGATTCTCAATCTTAGCTAGGGTTGTTGTGGGCCCTTGACTATGTTCTCTTTAGCAATCCAGAAGCGTGAGGTAAGATGTTTAGTTACAAGTCTAAGTACCCGCGCTAACAGTCTAGAACTTATCCTAAATGTTTTTCTAGGCGAAATTCGAAGTGTAGCTTGGCTTGAGAAATGATTGTAGGCTCTCCTTGATCCAAATTGAAATTTGAAATCTTCCATAGCCTACCAATGTGATATCCCTAGCCAACCCTTTTGAGCCGAAGACCTTCTTCTTTCAACAACCATGTTACAAGCCTTTATCCATTTTGTAATGACCCTCTCTTGGCACCCGATCTTTCCTTAGCATTCTTGAGAAATAATTGGCAAAAACGTAAGTTTGGGGGGAGATGCCAGGAGTTTGAAAGTGATAAAAGGTCCAAAGAAGAGAAAGAAATAAAGAAAAGGGAAGGCAAAGAAAAGAAAGAAAGAACAAAAAGAAAAATGCCAAAAATAAAGTGAATAAAGTGAAGAGTTGAAGGAAATTCGAAAGAAAACAAGGAGGAAACGTTGAAGTAAATAGAAGAGGAGAGAAATGAATGTCATGGTTGTCGCGCCCCCTTTTTCTCGCAAAATCGGGTTTATGACATTTTGGTTGAGACAACTCGTTCCTTTTGGGAAAGGAGTTTGTATTTTTGAAGAGTCGCCACCTAACGATTTAAGGTGCGTTAGGGCACCTAGAGCTTTCATTTATAACTATGTTTGATAACCAAAGACAGGGTAAGGGCTTGAAATTATCCTAAGGGGAAGGTGTTAGGCACCCCTCAGGATCCACCAGTGTGGTTCCCAGCCAAACATCTTTTGTGGATTTGTACAATTTAGCAAATAAACAAGTATGGCTCAAATGATAGGGGATTTAATTTTAAGTACACGGATGTTTGAAAAAACAATTAATGAAAAGCTAGATTTTGAAAAGAGTTACAATCTAAGCATATTTGCGAATGTAAAGGGGTCTCCTAGGTTTGTTTATAATATGGATCACATCAATGCAATACCCAGTATGACACTCCTCAAAGAGGGGCTACACATGGTATTAACACACCAGTCATCATATCCATATCTACCCTTTCCCGCCCCATGAAGGTAATTAAAGCAAGGGTTGGTCTCGACCCCTATTGCATGATGTTACCCGTCCCTTCCTATCAGTCCCGGAGGAATATGACTCCTATCCTATAAAAGGGGGGTTCTAGGCAGACCCTCAAGTTTAAAGGTAAAATACTAATGCGACATATAATGAACAGATAGGACTTCAATTGAAGGGGGGCATGGAAGACAAATAAAAGGCTCAGATATACCTCCACACATAGTACGCACAAACATCATGACCCATACACAATTAAGGTCTAAATTCAGATCCTAAGCAGAGTCAGATTTATTACATAACTCAGAGAGGAAGTCCTAATCAGGCTTGCCTACAGATATTAAGCTTGTTAACCAATAAGCCGTAAACACAAAGGACAGTTTCCAGTTTTATAGAGGTTGATTACCTAAGGCTTGGATAGGAGTAGGATAACGCACAACAATTACCAGAATTATTAAAATAGCTTAGAAGTTATTTTTACCTAAAGCATGTTGTTCTAAATGTTGGAAAGATATACAGGGATTATGACCAGTTTAACTTAAACAGGATAATAAAGCGTGAGACTGTTTTATGTCATTTTCATGCATCAGTAGTTTAACTAGGTGTGACTGAGCGATTGTGAACGAGATCCTAAAACAGGGTATCTAACATGCACATATAAAAATGCATAATGATTTCAGGATATGCAGAATTCCTAAAGCATGATTTCTAAATGCCTAGAAAGTTACAGCATGATTTCAGGATGTGCAGGAGCAACAGTTTTATGTTAGTGCTATTATTTAGCCTAAAGCAGGATTTCTAAGTGATAAACTAATGTCAAATGAGATGCTGAAACAGTAAACCTAAGAACATGATATCTAATGCATGACATGCTTTGAATGTGTTGGTCTTAGACATGGATTCTAATGCGCATACAGGAAATGTAAAGCTAAGGCATGGTTTCTACCCATTGATGTTGATAACATATATAACTACCCTCCCTTTTTCACTAGCCAACCCCAATATTCGTCTACAACTAATTATTAGAGACCAATATTGAAGTGAATTACATAAGTAAAAAAAAAGAAAATAAGAAGTTACACTATAGAGAGCTTGAAAATGGGCCCCAGATTTCCAAAACCTCAAATGGCAAGATTGTTTTTATAGCCCTTCTCATATCCGGGTGTGTCAGAGTTCCTTAAGGACCTCAAGGGATCCCGGGCAGTGCTCACACCCACATTTCATAGACAAGACAGAGTAAGTGCAGTGTGAAAAGGCCAGCTTTTGTGTGCCAAAGTTCAGAGGGAGCTCAAGGGTCCCAAGGCGAGGCTCACACAAAAGGGGCAGAACATAGTGGTCTAAGAGTAGAGTGAGAGTGCTCGACATAGTTTTGAAAAGATTTAAGCAAGAAAACAGTTTGAAAAGAGACTTGTTTGAAATAGTTTTGTAAAACAACAGGGGAGTTATTCAATAGGACATTTTTTGAAAAGGGAGTAGAGTAACAAGCAATAGTCCAAACACAGCACCCAAAATAAATTCATACATAACCAAGAAACATAGGGCCAAGGCAGGTTCAGCAACCACAAACAGGGGTAGTCGGATTTGGGGACACATAGGTCACATAGGTAAACACATAGTTGCAGGAGTACTTAAGTATAGAATCAGCAATATGCTAGGGGGTTACGGAACTTTAGAATTAACACAGAATCATGTAACTTGAGGATAGCCAACTACTTCGCACAGAGAGGTTCATGCTAGAAATCAGTGAAACTTAAGTAAGGAAGGGCCGTATTGGGGTATACTAAGAGGGGGATAACATTTCATAAACATGCTGAGTCTAAAGGAGGGGACACATTCAGAAGCATGCTGATAAAAAGATGAAGTTAACATACTAGTTACAAGTTGAACAACAAAACCTTAAGTGAAAACATACTAGAAACAGGATGAACTGAAGCTGTAAAAGAAACATATTGTTTTTGAAACTTGAATTGAAATCAGAACATACCAGTAAAGAAGATAGTAAACACAAAGTGAGGAGCAAGAGAGTAGAGTAATCAGCCTTGGCTTGCAGTCGGCTGACTTAGAAGAATAGCAAGTAACCGGAGAAAAGAGAGCAGAAGAGTGTTTTTTTTTATGAGAGAGAGTTTTTGAACCAATGTGTTCGTGTGTTGTGTTAATGAAAAGCAGGGTACTTATAGATTGAATAACTGGTAGAAACTAAGGCAAGAAAGCAATAATTATGGAACTAGGTATATATTAGTATCAAATCAGTATAGGTACTTACTTTAATTAAGAAGATTACAATTCAAACGGTAACAAGCAGTGATAAAATAATGAAAGAGATCACATAAGACTGGAACATAGCACATAAGGAAATATTTTCAGGCATAGTAAGTATAGAACAAGTAATTAGGCTAGGTTCAGAAAATCTAATTAAGGAATGAACTTAAGAATCGATTGACAGCATAGTCGACCAAAAATAAGGCAAGAAAATATCTTAGAGGCTGAAAATCTGTAAGGAAATCATCACAAGAAATCAGTGAAAGGTGCCAATTACAGGAAATTAGGGATTCAAACAAGGTTACTACTGATTAAGGGGAGATTACCACAAGTCTCTATGCATACGCGGAATAAACACATAATAGGCAACAAGACGCAAAAATCAGGAACCCTAACGAGCACAGTAGTACAAATCACATAGAATCAGGGCTTCAACTAGAAAAAATAGCAATAATTAGAGGAATTGATAGAATAATCGTAATATAAGCGGATGAAGCAAAATTCAGAAAACCTAATGAACATAATAGGGTAAAATTACAGAAACTCAAAATGCTCATAAGAAACAAGCACACATACGAATTAAATCATCAGAGAGAGACTCAGAACCCAGGATTAAGACCAAGGGACGTAGGGTTTTCAACATAATGAATCAGATAAAAGGAAAAACTTAAATAAACCGTGTAAACATAGTAAAAATCATAGAATACTGCTGAAAATCAGAGGAAAAGTCATTTTGAAAAGGGGTTAAGAAACCCTAGTTTGAAGATAAAAAGCCGCTTTTGAAAAACCAGAGAGATTCTCAAGAAAACAACAAAAATAACTCAAAATACACTCAGATCTATGGCAGATCTGAAGAGTCAAGAGATGAGTTAGGGTTTCAGAGAGAGATACCCCAGAGATGGAGAGATTCCGGCTTAGAGGCCATGGATCTAACCGGAAAATAGAAAAATCTTACTCAGACGGGCCAAGGGTAGCCCGAGAGCAGTGAGCACAGACCCTAGGTGTAAGTCGAACAGCCATTGGTCCTTCGAGAGCCTTAGGGTAGCAATAATTCGGCATGGGGGAGAGCCATAGAGGCTAGGGGTCGTGGTGGAACCACCATTGATACCGGTGAGCCAACGACCGGCGAGTAGAAGCTTAGGTTTTAGCAGAGAGAGCTTAAGAGAATGAGAGATGTAACGGCGGAGAGAATGAGAGGGAAATGAGGGTTTGGGAGGTAGTATATTAGGTCAATTAAGGTAAGGACAGATCTGGTCAGTTGATCAAAATTGATCAACAGTCCAGATTAAACAGAGATTGGGTCGGGTAGGATAGTGGATTGGGCCTTAGGGGTATTGGGCTGATTTATTCAGCTTTGGGTCTGGTTTAATTTAGGCTAGAATTGAAATGAAATTAGGCTATCTGTTAAATACCCAATTCAAATTAATTAAAATAATTTACAAAATAGCTAATAATTATATAAATTGAATTTCATGCACAGAAAATAATTAAAAATGATTATTTAATATTTTAAAATACAAATGATTAATTTCTGGTCAAAAAATAGTATAAAATCATATGCTTGGGCTGTAATTGCAAAGTTATTGCAATTGTAGCGAAACGATGCCAATTTGGCTGATTATGAAATAATTTGGTTTAAATAGGACCATAAATAATAAATTAAATAAAGAAATGTTTTTGAAATCGCTTGTGATGCAATTCTATAATTATCTATTGGAAATAAAATGCTGCGTAAATTAATAAAATATAGGAAAATTATGAAAAAATACCAATTGCTATTGCTGCGTGATTTCGAAAGTATATATGCAATTTACAAATATTTTTGGGAAAAATTGGGTATCAACAGCTGCCCCTCTTTACCTGGGAAGGATGAAAGAGTTGTCGAGTAAAGATATGGTGTCCAATTTTGATCGAGCGAAATGGTTTGAAGAGTTTAGGCCGCACCTATGAGCACGTGATTTTTGCCCTATATGAATTATCCTAGAAATTCAAACAAAATGATTTCTTTCATTATTTTGAAATTTTGTGGATTTTTGTGATATTTTATGTTAATTGTTTGCATATTTGTTTGTGCATTTCTATTAATGAAAAACAAAAAAATATGCTTGGCATGTGCATTTAGGGCTTAATTTCATATTTTAGGATTAATTAGTAATTAAGTTACTTTACAAAGAAGAAAATAACAAAAATAGTTCATTTTGCATTTTTAACTCTTAATTTTTGAATTTGTCATGAGTTTCCTTTAAATTAGGACTTAATCAATTTTGAGGAAATAATTAGTTTAATTTTGGGAATAAATCAGGTCTTTATTTTAATTTTGCATTTTACAAAATCTGAAAAAATATATAATAAAAAGGAAAAAGAGAAAATTGAAAAGAGAGGAGTTTAAAGAGATTTTAATAGGTTATACAAATGTGGGCCGATTTTTAATAACACCAGTCCAAAAACAAAATCCCTCCCAAAAACCAGTTCAAAACTGGCCCGAATCCAAAAGTCCACCCGGTCCAGTTCATTGTCCCAAAACGACGTCGTTTAGGCCCTTTTAATCCTGACCGTCTAGGTTGTTTGATCTGACGGTCAGGAACTGATTAATTTTGATATATGAATGTCCAAACGCGTGACCCCCCCCCCCCCCACCCCCTTCGTCTCTCATCGATCTCACACCTCACAAACCCTAGAGCCGCCGCCCTGATATTACTCTGTCAAGCCCGCCGGCGGCGACGACTGAAACCACTCCATTGACACCCAAAAACACACCACAGCACCTCTTCCTCTTCCTCATTCCCAATCTGGGCTCAGTTTTCTTCAATTCCCGTCCAAGCTCCTCGAATCTTCAAAACATTAGCCGACGCCTCCGCCGCCCATGGCGGCGGCGCCTCCAAACCCAACCAAAATCACACCCTATGGCCTCCCCACCCTCCTCTTTCTAAATCTACAACCAATAACCTTCAAATCTTACCCAAAACCCTCGGATTTTAGATCAAAACCGGACCAGAACCCTAGTTTCTCAAGGATTGGGGGTTACTGATTTCTGGGCTACAATAGCCCTTAATCATGTGTTTTCTCATGAAAACACATGATTAAGGATGGTTGTAGTCCAAATATTTCCTAGAAGCTGGTTATAGTTCGAGTTCAAGTCGAGTTTTCTTTAGGTATTTTTTCTCATACATCTTTGTGGTAGTTCTTTTGTGATTTTATTTTTTGTTTTGTTTTGTTACTTTCATTCAGTATTCTCTTCTGTTATTTTATTTTTGTTTACGTGCCTGATTTGAAATAATAGATATAGGGTTCTGATTTTTGTTTTAGATTGTAATCACATGGTTTAATTTTGTGTTTGTCATTTGCTTTTGTTTGTGTGATTTTATTGTTTTACATGATTTAGTTGTTTCCGTTTATTATTTTAATTGTTTGTTTTTAACTATTCGTTTATTGTTTCTACTAGTTAATAATAAAATTAGTTTTAGGACCTACATTAATTAGATTTGGTTTAGTTCAGATATTTCTCTTAGTTTGAGTTCAGTTCTTTTGCCTTTTGTTAGCAACTCTAATTAGTAAATAGGGATTTGGGCTCTTTTTGAAGTCAGTAAATTATTTGAATTGGGTCACTTGGCCCAGATTCTTAGTTGGTAGATTTAGGTAAAATTCAGGGACACTAAGGGTATATTGGGTAGTTCAATTAGGGAATCCCTGCAATAACTGAAATATAATCCACTAGAACCTTCTAGATGGGGGTTCTAATTAAAATTTCAGGAATTGGATAGAATAACATGGGCAATAAGTCAGTCCTGCAGGGACTTTTAAGCTAAAAATGAAATTAAAAAGAGGGGGCAAGGGTGCAAAAGAAAATCTGAAAGTTGCCTTAGCTTTGGTCTATAAAAGGGCAGTACCCTTGCCTTGCAATACAAGTTCTAGAGACCCCAAAATTTGAAATTCAAAAATCCAAATCATATGCTTAGAAGTTTAGAGAGAAACAACTCTCTGAAAGCTCAAGTTCAGATAAAAAAAAACCACTGAAAAATAAAAAATTCTGTTAGGAAATAGATAGTTCAAATACAAAGCATTAGGTCCTAGAAATCAAAAAAAAATCTTGAAAATCAGCAAAATATAGTATAGAAATCATTTTCAGATATGTTTGCTTGTTCGATCGCACTGGTTCATCAAGTTTGATCATCAAATTCAACTAGTTGTTAGTTGTCAAAGCTGTTTTGGAATTTACTCCACTGCACTTGATTTTTCCTGGGTTTTAAACATGGAATCTGTTGAGATCTGCTGAATTTGCACCTGCTGTTGCATTTCTGCTTAGTTGACCTCTATTTCTCCACATTTTATTCTAACTTCCAGGTACACTCCCTGAACATTTGGTGATGTAGTATTTGATTTCAGATTTGAAATGGAAGCTCAATTGCGTCTTCAATTTTGTTTCAAGCCAGTTACATCCTGTTCTGTTATCTGCATTAACTCGTATGTATAGTTGAGTCAGATTCTGTCTATGTAGTTAAGTTCTCATGTTGTACCTAAACATGGACTGTGAGTTATACATTTGTTTAGTTTGGGCTGTTGGATTAATTCAGGCAGGATTTATGTTCAGATTCTCCATCTTCAATGCTAGTCGAATTCTATAACCTCAAATGTTAGATGTTGATTCACTGTTCAGTCTAGTTATTCTGCTTTGGATTTGGGCTATTAACATGTTCATGTATAACTATAATTAGTACACTGTTTGGAATACTAAATAGGTATGTCAGTAAACTTTGAAGGTCATAATAGTTGAACTATGTAATCGAGTTGTTTAGTCTATACACTTGATGTTTACATTCATGATTATTTCGTTGAATTCAATCCCTGTTGCCATTTTTTAAACCCTTAGTGATAAATGAAGTGTAACCCACTGTTGATATCCGGAAACTCACCAGTAGATAGATAGATAATGAAATCTGAGCTTTAGAATTAAAAATCAAATCTGATCAGTTTAGATGTCAGTTGTTTTGGGTTTTATTGAGATGATTAAGTTTAATGAGGTCCGAAATTCCATGTGTAAAGGTTTAAAAACAGAAACCAACATTTCAATATAGAGATTGCTAATGTTCAGGTAAGTGTGTTTGGATTTAAGATTGTCAGGCGTTGATTTGAGTAAGTTTGAAATAGCTCCACTACTTGGAAATTGTTGAATCCAATTGTTAAGTTTGGGCCTGAAATCCATCTGTACGAAGCCCAACATGAATCTAACTGTGTAGTCTTTCTTCCCGGGCTCAGCTTGAAGCCTAAAGAAAATTGTTGAGGTTTCGAATTATATGAAAGTCATGGACCTAAAGTATAGTAGTTCTTAAACAATACCAACTAATTAGGGTCCTTTAGAGACAATCCCTTAATAGAGAACCGTAGCCTCTTTTAGGATAGCCTTAAATAAAAATGAGGTGCGCTGCGCCAAATAAAAATACATGAATTGCGTGGCCCTCTTTAAATACTTACATAAAAATATTTTAGACCTCGAGACGTGCCATTTAGCGAAGTTCATGGATTCCCGCAAAGTTAATAATACGCTAGTTGCTTTAGGCCCGACATTTAATAATATTACCTTCCTAATCCCGGGTGCACATTTATGTGACCCAAATCCAAATCTCAACGAAGTTGAAGCGAGTCAAAAACCACGGGTGCATTTATGTGACGTGGTTCGAGACGTGTTTTCACGACGTTGCAATTCTCTTTTAAAAAATAATAATAATAAAAACGGTTCAAAGTTAACAAGCACATAGATTAAAACATGTACTAATATCAAATAAATAAGCCAAATTTGATAGTTGAGTGACCGTGCTAGAACCACGGAACCTGGGAATGCCTAACACCTTCTCCCGGGTTAACAGAATTCCTTACTCGGATTTCTGGTTCGCGGACTGTTAAACAGAGTCAATAATTTCCTCGATACTGGATTCAACCGGTGACTTGGGACACCATTAATCTCCCAAGTGGCGACCCTGAATTTTTAATAATAAATCCCGTTTCGATTGTCATTTAATTGGAAAAACTCCTTTACACCCTTGCGGGGTGTAGGAAAAAGGAGGTGTGACAGCACCCTGGCTTCTGAGCTGCCTACATATCCCTAGTTTTACAAGAATGAGGCCATATGCAGTTCCGTATTCATCGGCGAAGTATACCGGTGAAGTCATCTCAAGAGCAGACGCAACATCTAGGGCCTGATGAGTGAACGGTTTACGGGAATGGTGAGGTTTGATATGGCTGGGAAAGCTGGAGTGGGATCGCTCCTGCTGGGATAGCCGTTGCTTGCAAGGTTACCTGCAAATAGAAGCAATGCAAGCGTATATTGCGTTAATTAAACATGATGCAAATTCCCGTCGGACCATAAATGTTGTCTTTCGACAGTTAGGAATGGCGTCCTCAGACCTTGATGTCCTGGGCCATGGGTTGTTTGGTGCAGGATTCGGAGGCCATGAAATGATGTTCTCGGGCCATGAGGATGGTGCCTCTGAACCATGACGCCTTTGAATAATGATATGCAAAAGATTGAAAGAGATCATCAAGCCATGACATGGTGTTCTCGGGCCATGAAGATGGTGCCTCCGAACAATGACGCCTTTGGTCGAGTTGGCAATATTTCAGCCCATGAAGGATGCAGCAGTATGATGCGGACAAGACAGAGCTTAGCCTTGCGAATTGAAGGGCAGATCTTAGCCCGTAAGAAAAGCGAGATGAATAGTGCTTGAGATAGCACTTAGTTTTGAAGAAAATTGGTGGCAGAGCTTAGCCTCGAAAGGCAGGAAAGTAGCCTTATGCAAAGATGCGAATGCAGATGGAGGTAGAGCTTAACCTCGGAAGGCAGAATGATAGCCGTATGCAAGAATGCAGATGGAGACAGTGCTTAGTCTCGGAAGGTAGAATGGTAGCCTTATGCAATGCAAATGCAGATGGAGACAACGTTTAGTCTCAGAAGGTAGAATAGTAGCCTTATGCAAATTGGAAGGCAGAATAGTAGCCTTATGCAATGCAGATGCAGAGGGAGACAACGTTTAGTCTCGGAAGAATGGTAGCCATATGCAAGAAACAAAATAACAAATGACAGTAGAGTTTTCTTAGTTGATAGCAGATTGCGGCATTGTGGTTACTGGGAGCATTGTGACTACGGAGCATTACTGGTGTGTGATGATAGCAAATGTTGGCATGTGCAACGGTTCTGAAAACAATGTTTGTCCTCTGGGCGTACAGTATGTTTAAGGATTTCGCAATCCTAGTGCCTGCATCTAAAGAAAAATCATGAGTTTTGTGGGGGGGAGGTTAGTTCGTATCCCCGCTGGCTTTGTTTGACTCGTTCGGCTTTGATCTAGTGGTACCGCCTGTATCATTGGGGTAGCGTTGCTAAACAAAGTAATTTCAATACTAAACTTGCATGATTTTGTAAAAGTATGACACAAATGTATAATAAAAAAAAGCTTTTAGATGAACCGACGACTGTGACGTAGTTCAGGACATTGCAACCTTTCCTGCTACGGAATTTTGAGGGTCCTCCTCAAAATTCTGCCTCGGTTTGATGGGTTGACGTTTCTGACTATTGCTCGTGCAGCGATCGGCTGAAATTACTTTGGAATTTTGAGGGTCCTCCTCAAAATTCTGCCCCAGTTTCCAATTGCGGGGGGAAATGAAATTTTTGTTGAATTTCATATAAGAAAAGCATAAAGATTGCACATAGTAACGCTTGACTGCATCTGAATTGATCGGCTTTAGCTAGACTTCTCCGTCCATTTTTGCAAGTATGAGGGCTCCTCTTGTCAAAACCTGGTGAACCATGTATAGACCCTGCCAGTTGGGAGGGAACTTCCCTTTGGCCTCATCTTGATGCGGAAAAATTTTCTCCAACACTAATTGCCCCGGTGTGAACTGTCTTGGCTTGACTCATTTGTTGAAGGATCTGGACATTCTGTTCTAATAGAGTTGACCATGGGTGACTGCATTCATTCTCTTTTCGTCTATATGGGTTAGTTGCTCATATCGACTTTTTACCCACTCTGCGACACCGAGCTCAGCTTCTTGTATGATCCTTAGGGAAGGAATTTCTACCTCAGCGAGAATGACAACCTCTGTACCGTAAACCAGCATATAGGGGGTTGCCCCGGTTGATGTGCGGACTGTGGTACGATATCCCAGTAGAGAAAATGATAACTTCTCGTGCCACTGTCTATGCTTCTCTATCATTTTCCTCAATATCTTCTTGATATTCTTGTTGGCAGCTTTTACAGCTCCATTCATCTGAGGTCTGTAGGTTTTGGAATTCTTGTGTTTGATCTTGAAGGTTTCGCACATAGAATTTATCAAGTCGCTATTGAGGTTGGAGCCATTATCAGTAATGATTGACTCTGGAGTTCCGAATCGATAAACAATGCGGTCGCGGACAAAGTCTGCCACGACTTTCTTGGTCACTGCTTTGTAAGATGTTGCTTCGACCCATTTGGTTGAATAGTTGATGGCTACTAGGATGAACTTGTGTTCATTCGAAGCGGCAGGCTCGATTGGTCCAATAACGTCCATTCCCCAGGCGGCGAACGACCATGGTGAGCTTGTTGCGTTGAGCTCATTTTGAGGTACCTTTATCATGTCTGCATGTATCTGATAGCAGTGGCATTTTTGGACATACTGGATGCGGTCTGTTTCCATAGACATCCAAAAGTAACCAGCCCGGAGTATCTTCTTTGCTAAGACAAAACTGTTCATATGTGGACCGTAGGTCCCAGGATGAATTTCCTCTAGTACCTTGGATGCTTCCTTTGCATCTACACATCTTAATAATCTTAAATCGGGAGTCCTCCTATACAGGATTCCTCTGCTGTGAAAGAAGTTGTTGGACAATCTCTGAAGTGTGCGTTTCTGAGTAGGATTTGCAAGTTCTGGGTACTCTCCTTTTGCCAAATATTCCTTGATATCATGAAACCAAGGCTTTCGGTCTGCTTCTTCTTCAACATGGGCACAGTAAGCTGGCTGACTATGGATTTTCACTGGAATAGGATCAATGAAATTCTTGTCTGGATGCTGTATCATAGATGACAGGGTAGCCAATGCATCGGCGAACTCATTCTGGATTCTGGGAATGTGTTGGAATTCCGTCTTCGTGAACCTCATTACTCAATTCCTGTACGTGGTGCAGATACGGGAGTATCTTGGAGTTCTTGGTTGCCCATTCACCTCGTACATGATGTATAAGTAAGTCTGAATCTCCAATCACTAGCAGCTCTTGAACGTTCATGTCAATGGACATTTTGAGTCCTTAGATGCAGGCTTCATACTCGGCCATATTGTTGGTGCAGGGGAACCTGAGTTTGGTAGACACCGGATAATGCTGACCGGTTTGTGATATTAGGACTGCTCCAATGCCAACTACTTTGAAGTTTACGCAATGTCTTCTCCTATGAATGATACCTCTTCATCAGCAAAATACGTTTTCAGGGGTTCGTATTCTCCATCCACGGGGTTTTCAGCAAGGTGGTCTGCTAGTGCCTGTCCCTTGACAGCTTTCTGAATTACGTAAACAATGTCGAACTCACTCAACAGGATTTGCCACTTGGCCAGCTTGCCAGTGGGCATGGGCTTCTGAAAGATGTGCTTCAAGGGATCCAGTCTCGATATGAGATATGTAGTATAGGCACAGAAGTAATGTCTCAGTTTCTGAGCTACCCAAGTCAAAGCACAACAGATGCGTTCCAATAGAGAATACCGGGCCTCGTACTGGGTGAACTTCTTGCTGATATAATAAATGGCTCGCTCCTTCCTTCCTATTTCATCATGCTGCTCTAGAACGCAGCCAAAAGATCCATCTAACACTGCAAGGTTGAGTAATAAAGGTCTACCTGGCTCAGGCAGGACTAAGACTGGTGGTGTTGACAGGTACTACTTGATTTTGTCGAAGGCCTTTTGGCAGTCATTGGTCTATTCGGTGGCGGCGTCCTTCTTAAACATTTTGAAGATTGGCTCACAGATAACCGTAGACTGTGCTATGAATCGGCTGATGTAGTTAAGCCTCCTCAAGAAACTCATCACATCTTTCTTGTTCCTTGGTGATGGTAGTTCTTGAATGGCTTTGACCTTCGATGGATCCAGTTCTATTCCTCAGCGGCTCACAATAAACCCAAGCAATTTCCTAGCAGGAACCCTAAATGCACATTTTACGGGGTTTAATTTCAGGTTGTATTTCCGCAGTCTATTGAAGAACTTCCTCGGATCTTCTATGTGGTCAGTGGCCTTCTTGGACTTGATAATAACATCATCCACATATACCTCGATCTCCTTGTGTATCATATCAAGGAAGATAGTAGTCATGGCCCTCATGTAGGTGGACCCTGCATTCTTCACGCCGAACCGCATCATCTTGTAACAGCACACTCCTAATGGCGTAATAAAAGCCGTTTTCTCAGCATCTTCCTCATCCATCCAGATCTGATGATAACCAGCGAAGAATCTACGAATGACTGTAGCTCATGCTTGGCGCAATTGTCAATCAGGATGTGTATATTTGGCAAAGGGAAGTCGTCTTTCGGACTAGCCCGGTTGAGATCCCGGTAATCGACACAGACTCTGACTTTCTCATCCTTCTTTGGCACTGGCACAATGTTGGCTAACCACGTCGGGTATTCTACTACCCTGAGAACCTTAGGGTTGATCTGCTTGGTGACTTCTTCCTTGATTTTCAAACTCATATCAGGCTTGAACTTTCTGAGTTTTTGCTTTATCGGCAGACACATTAGATTGGTTGGCAGTTTGTGAGGCATAATAGACGTACTCAGAACAGTCATGTCATCATACGATCAGGCGAGTATGTCCTCATACTCCTTTAGAAATTATGTGTATTCTTTCTTCTCTGATGACGACAGGTGAATGCTGATTCGCGTTTCCTTGACATTTTCTAAATCTCCTAGGTTGACAATTTTGGTCTCGTCCAGGTTGGACTTAGGTCTGTTCTCAAAATTCTCTACTTCTTTGACAATCTTGTTAGGTATGTCATCTTCCTCTGATTCCATGTCCGCTTGTTGCATTGTCTCATTGCACGTCACAGTCATTGGTTCATCAAGACAAGTAATAGTAATGTTGTATAGGTAAGGTAATGAGAGAAAACGATAGCAATAAATATTAATTCATAAGAAAAAAATCAAAAATGCTTTTGATGAATTGAATAATTGTTTTGAACATCGAAGATCTTATTGCGGGAAAAAATGCAAAAAGAAAATCATTTAGTAAATAAAACAGTGAATAATGCTTGTTTTAGCCTTGCTACCCCGAGGCTCGTTGGGATTTGGTTGTCCTGATGGTCCAATTCTTGAGATGTGCCCCTCTGCTCATAGCCTGTATGGAAGGGCCTTCCTCCCCCTCCTCCTCGAGAATAACGCAACACTCCATATCACTATCCTTTAGAAACAAGTTCTTCACTACTGCAAGTGCTTCTTCTTCATCTGACCCATAAATAATGTCGGCCTGTTGGAAGGTCCGCTCCACATGCGGTATTGGTTGCTCTAGTGGGTAGTAAGGACCGCGCCATGGTGGCGACCAGCTATTGAATTCTTCCCAGGTGTATTCATATCCCAGACCGAAGGTAGTGCCATGTTTCTTGAGTTTTATGGGTTTAGAGATTCCTTGGAGGTTCTTGCCGAGCCCTTTGCCAGGCTCGTACCCATTCCAACTCAGTATACTCTCGATTTCGCTATCCCATCATTTGTCTTTGTCAATAGCATTGACCCGTTCAATGTGATGGTAAGTTTCTCCACCCAACTTACGTCTTCCCTCGATTGCCGAAATAGTCTTGTGACAGTATATAGGGTTCGTACCGTCGCCGTGAATGATCACTTCCTGGTGATTCCATTCGAACTTTACTACCTGATGCAGCATCGATGCTACGGCCCAAGCAGCATGGATCCATGGCCGTCCCAGTAGCAAGTTGTAAGACGCTGGTACATCTATTACCTGGAAATCGACCTCGAACCAGGTTGGTCCCATCTGCAGGCATAGACTAATCTCACCAATGGTAGACCTCTGAGAACCATCGAAAGCTTTCACATTGATTGCTTCATTCTTTATCTCGTGCAGCCCTTTACCCAACTTCTTGAGCGTTATCAGCGGACAAATGTAAAACTAAACCCTCCATCGTCAGGATTCTGGTGATGAAATAATCTTCTCATTGCATGGTGATGTGTAGTGCTTTGTTGTGCCCCAGCCCTTCAGGTGGCAGCTCGTCCTCATAAAAGGTGATCGTATGGCTTTCCAGCACTTGTCCTACCATATTAGCCATTTCTCCGCTAGTGATGTTATTTGGTACGTACGCTTCATTCATAACCTTCAACAAAGCATGCCTGTGCGTCTCAGAATTTTGCAGCAAAGAGAGAATGGATATTTGCGTCGGCGTCTTGTTCAACTAGTCGATGACCGAATACTCCTTGGCCTGTACTTTCCTCCAAAGGTCGTCCGGACCTATCTCAATGAGGGGTGGCCGATTGGAGGCCTGCTTTCTTGATTCAGCTAGATGTTCAGGGGTATAAACTCTACCAGTTCTTGTCATAACCTGTGCTGCGACAGTTTCTCAGTCCTGACCTTGCCCTTCCTTCTCGCTTCGGCTGTATAGTCCCAAGGTACAACATCTGTATAGAAGGGTGGCGTGGTTGATATTGCCACTGGGATCAGCATGGCTATCCTCACTTCGAATGGAACATGTTCCTTGGGTGGCAAGATTGCAACCTCAAATGGTGCGGGTACATTTGTCGGAGACACGAATTCAACCTCAATTGGTACCGGTGTCTTTGCGGGTGGCGTTGCTTCAAACTCAAGAGGTATAGACATATTCACCTCAGTGTCCTAAGACGGTTGGATCTGGACTATGATTGGATTGAGAGTAATTTCCGGTTTCTTTGGGTCATCACCTTCTACGATCAACTCGATCGATGCATCGGGATCCTAGTGATTTCTTCTACTTCAATCATGTGGATACTTCCACCCTTATGGTCTGGCAGAGGATTGTTGCAGACGTTTGGAGTGTGGAAAATACGGTTTCTTTGGGTCATCACCTTCTACGATCAACTCGATCGATGCCTCGGGATCCTAGTGATTTCTTCTACTTCAATCATGTGGATACTTCCACCCTTATGGTCTGGCAGAGGATTGTTGCAGACGTTTGGAGTGTGTTCCTTTTCCACAATGATCTTGTTATCAATCAGAGACCGTATCTTGTCTTTCAAAGAGCGGCATTCATCGATGGGTGTGCCCTTTCATGCCGGAGTGGTATGCACAGGACTTGTTTGGGATAACCCATTGAGAAGGATTCTCAGGGGTTGCAGCAGGGATGGGGGTGACATAACCAACAACTTTGAGCTTCTCATACTGCTGGTCGATGGGTTCAGCGATGGCGGTATATTATTTTGGAGGTTTTTGATCAAAATTAGGTCGAGGTCTAGGGAAGTTTTGGTGTGAATGGGGTGATTGATAATGGGATGGTTGAGAATTATAAGCGTGGTAGACATGAGTGGGTTGGGAGTATCTGGGTGAAGTAGGTTGATATATAGGGGGTGGAGATGATTGATTAGTTGGTGGCGGAGCTTGGTACGAGGGTGAGGGTGCTTGGTAATTTGGGGTTGGCTGGTATGTGAGTGGAGGTGTTGGTTAAGTTTGGTATTTGAGGGGAGACTTGGTCCTTTGTGCAACCATCACGGCCCCCACGTCCCTTTTCATGGACACACCACCGGACTGTAAAGCCTTATTCGTAGCTTGCAAGGCTTCGAAATTTGTGACTATACCACTTTTAATACCCTCTTCAATTCTTTCACCTAATTTGATAATGTCGGAGAACTTGTGGTTCTCAATCATCATCAACCGCTCATAATACTGTGGGTCCTAAGCCCGAACAAAGAACTTGTTCATTTTCTCCTCTTCTAAGGCGGGTCTGACCTTAGCAGCTTCGGACCTCCAGCGAGTAGCATACTCGCGAAATGTCTCTGTGGGCTTCTTCTTCAAATTCTGGATATAGAACGCGTCTGGTGCGTTCTTTGTATTAAATCTGAATCAGTCCATAAAGTCGGAGGGCCATGCTCACCCAGCTTGACCATTTCTTGGGATCTTGGCTGATGTACCAAGACAATGCATCTCCTTTCAAAATCCTCATGAACAGCTTCATGCGGATCCTTTCATCCTTCCCTACTCCAACCAGCTTGTCGTAATAGGTCCTCAAATGGACCCTTGGATCACCCGTACCATCAAACATTTCAAACTTAGGAGGTTTGTACCCCTCGGGCAGTTCGACATCAGGTTGTATGCAAAGGTCCTCATAGTTCAGCCGCTCGATTCCTTTGCTTCCCCCGACGCCCTGAATCCGGCTGGTCAGTTTCTTAAGTTCCTCGGCCAAGTTCCTGATAAGAAGATCCTTTTCATCAGACTCGGGTGTGTATCAGATGGATTGGGTGGAGTGTGGCATGGTCTCCACGTAGATAGGATTGTTATGGTGGTCAGGTGTATGGGTGTGGAAATGGTCGTTTGTGGAGTTTTAAGGTTCTGGGATGAGTAGTAGAGTGTTTTTTGGGGTATGGTAGGTGTTACATTGGTTCTTTGGTGGAGCAGCGTGATGGTGAGGTGCGGGATGATTCTGCTATTTTGGGATATTTTGAGGAGGTGTAGGGTTTTGAGCGTTGGGGAAGTTGATGTCTGGGGCGTTGAGGGAAAATAACAGGTTTGCCTGATTTCGACCTGATCGAGCTCTTCCTAGAATTTCAACAGTTTCTGTTCAAGCTATGACACATTCTCATTAGGAACCTGAATACCCTGGCCATCAGTGGCCTCTACTCGTTCAGTTGTGTTCTCCTTCCTGATGTTGTTTAAATGTTCCATTTTGTTCTTGCATTTGTTCTTGCCTTTAGAGGGACTAGGAGGAGGAGTGGGTGGAGGGCCCCTGGATCTTGTGAAATAAGATGATGATGCCACAGTGCACGAACTAACCTTTGGGGAGGGGAATAAAAAGAAAGAAAACAAAATAAAAACAAAAGGTAATCAAGTCAAAGAGGATTATAAAAAGTATTGCAATATTTAAACACATAATGCGGGGATGTAAAACGTGTCCTAATATGGGAATCTCTTTGTGCCCGAGGTAGGCCTAGCGACAAATTGATTTGGAGAACTTAGAATGCTAAATGCCTCATTTTATTGATAGAAATAGGCGAATCCCAAAACGACACTAAATAAGCAAGAAATAAAGGTCACTAATGGCCATTGGCCTTATACATTCATAAAGCGAAAAAGTAAATTCCTATCTATTTGGTCCCAGAAGGACCTTCCCCAGTCTTGACATCCTTGGCTCCTTCGAACAGCTTCCCCAATTCGCATAATCCCAACAATAGGTATGCTCGGCTAGATGTCCACCTTCAACCTTTTGACAGTCTTCAACCCTTTTGAGAAATTTTCCATATAGTTCTACTATGCCTCGCTCTAAGTATCCTAGCCTTTTGTTGGCACTGATAGCCATGTCTTTCCATTCCTCAATCAGCTTCTTGTTGGACTCGTGTATCTCGCGGTGTTCGCTCTCACATTCACAGATCCTTTAGCGCAGCTGGTTGCATTTGACTTGCGCCTCGGCCTTTTTATCTATAATTCTGTGGCCTTGAACGAACCCTGGCTTGCCCAGACCATTCCAATTATCTTCCAACCAACCAAAACAGAAAGGGGTACAACCGGCATGATATCTGTCTGGCTCAATGGTGTATTTCTCCATTACGATCCTGTAGTGCCACATGTGCTGGGCTTGGCACTTGTGGGGACTATCATCATTTTGGAAGTCAGCTCGAAGATGGCTCATCTTGTCGATCCTGTGAATGACTTGCATCCTACCTGCTTGCCTCATAACTCGAAGAGGGACGTAAGGGTATGTTCCTCTTAGACCAATCAGTATCAGGAAAGGTGCATCTCTGGACCGGGCGATGAACTCCTCTGTCGGAAACCACTCGAACATCCACTGAACCTGTTCTTCAGTCAGGTTATAAAGAGCTCGACCCATTCTTTGGCATTCTCAGGCTGAGCGAACATGTCGGGGATGTAATTCATTCGCTTTGGATGGTGGAAAGCGATGTGGTCATCCCAGGCTCTTCGCTGAATTTCTTGTCGGTATTCGCCCTTTTGCAGATGTTCCATGAGCCAAAGCTGAAGTAGTAGATTGCAGCCTTCGAAGTGTCTCGCTCCTTGCTGACACTTCTCTAGGGCTCGGTATATGTCTGCAATGATCATGGGTACAATGCTGAATGTATTCCCAACAATCCCCTCCATTAGGGTCTTGGTTACCATAGCCAGCCTAGTATGGATTCTCTCTTTTTTCATTGGAAACACGATCAGACCCAGAAAGCAAAACATGAAGACAAATACCCTACGATGGATATGTCCCAAGGATGTGATGGCAAACTCATCATGGTAGGTACGGTATGATTGCTGTGACCGTACCTTTCATACAGGTAGTCAAAAGGGATGTACGATTCCTTTAGGCATACCAATTCTGCATTCTCCTTCAAACCCATCACTTTTAGGAAACCCTTGCCTGTGCGGTTCTCAGGCATTAGCAAACCCGGGGTTTCCCACACTAGAACGACCAGTCCTCATATCTTTTCCAGCAAAGGTGTCATTTCGATGTCCCCAAAGCGGAACACGGCCCTTTCACAATCCCAAAATAAGGTAGCAACCTCTATTATCATGTTCTTAGGCTGGATCTCCAGGAGGGATTGTAGATTACCCAGATATTTTCCGACGAGGGTTTTGTCACTAGAATGTAAATCTTCCCACCAACTCAGCAATCTTGGGTGGATATTGGTGACCATGCCAAATCTGGGGAGTTCGTGCCTCATGTTTCTGCAAGGCATACAAGGTTAGGCCCTTACTCCCACCAGACTCGACTATTTAACATCAACAATTAGCATGAAGCATTCAGTTCTCCAAATAAATGCACAGAACGTGATGATGTCCGTTTGGGTTTAGGGAAATCCAGTGGACTTTTGGACAAGGCTATCTTAAAAGCTATTGTGCAGACAACACTTTTAGCCTGGCTAGGTTTGACCATGATGCATGCAACAAAAATAACATAGTAAGGTTTCTATGGGGTTTTAGACTGGTACCCTTAAGCAGACAACTCAAGGGGGAAGGCACGGAACCGTCGACTGCGCCGCTGATCGACTTGTTTTACCGCAAATAAGCCTTTCCAAATTTAGGAGGTAATGATATAGGAAGGGCGCAACCTCTCATCAAGCGTTGCTATAGTATATTGTTTGGCACGAGTGGAGTATGATGTTGAGCATGATTATGCAATAATTAAAAGCATGTTGTCATGTATTTGCACGTTAAGAAAGCGATAAATACAGCAGTTTTATAATTTAAAACGGTTATAAAGGAAGGAAACAAGAAAGATACGTCAGTTTGCTTTTGAAGAAGAAATTGAACACTTAAAGGAATTAAACAAATAATTGCACATAGGGGGTACAAATTCAAAAAAACGGTCTGAAATGGTAAAATCCTAAAAATCCCCAGCATAGTCGCCTTGCCGCCGCGCCCCCTTTTTCTTGCGAAATCGGGTTTATGACAATTTTGTTGAGACAACTCGTTCATTTTGGGAAAGGGGTTTGTATTTTTGAAGAGTCGCCACCTAACGATTTAAGGTGCGTTAGGGCACCTAGAGAGTTCATTTATAACTACGTTTGATAACTAGAGACAGGGCAAGGGCTTTAAATTATCCTAAGGGGAAGGTGTTAGGCACCCCTCAGGATCCACCAGTGTGGTTCCCAGCCAAACAGCTTTTGTGGATTTGTACAATTTAGCAAATAAACAAGTATGGCTCAAATAATAGGGGATTTAAGTTTAAGTACACGGATGTTTGAAAAAACAATTATTGAAAAGCTAGATTTTGAAAAGAGTTACAATCTAAGCATATTTGTGAAAGTAAAGGGGTATCCTAGGTTTGTTTATAATATGGATCACATCAATGCGATACCCGGTATGACACTCCTCAAAGAGGGGCTACACGTGGTATTAATGCACCGGTCATCATATCCATATCTACCCTTTCCCGCCCCATGAAGGTAATTAAAGCGAGGGTTGGTCTCGACCCCAATTGCATGCTGTTACCCGTCCCTTCCTATCAGTCCCGGAGGAATTTAGGACTCCTATCCTATCAAAGGGGGGTTCTAGGCAGACCCTTAAGTTTAAAGGTAAAATACTAAGGCGACATATAATGAACAGATAGGACTTCAATTAAAGAAAAGCATGGAAGACAAATAAAAGGCTCAGATATACCTCCACACATAGTACACACAAATAGCATGACTCAAACACAATTAAGGTCTAAATTCAAATCCTAAGCAGAGTCAGATTTATTACATAACTCAGAGAGGAAGTCCTAATCAGGTCTGCCTACTGATTTTAAGCTTGTTAACCAATAAGCAGTAAACACAAAGGACAGTTTCCAATTTTATAGAGGTTGATTACCTAAGGCTTGCCTAGGCGTAGAGTAACGCACAACAATTACCAGAATTATTAAAACATCTTAGAAGTTATTTTTACCTAAAGCATGTTGTTCTAAATGTTGCAAAGATATACAGGGATTATGACCAGTTTCACTTAAACAGGATAATAAAGCGTGAGACTGTTTTATGTCCTTTTCATGCATCAGTAGTTTAACTAGGTGTGACTGAGCGAGTGTGAACAAGATCCTAAAACAGGGTATCTAACATGCACATATAAAAATGAAGAATGATTTCAGGATATGCAGAATTCCTAAAGCATGATTTCTAAATGCCCAGAAAGTTACAGCATGATTTCAGGATGTGCAGGAGCAACAATTTTATGTTAGTGTTATTATTTAGCCTAAAGCAGGATTTCTAGGTGATAAAATAATGTCAAATGAGATGCTGAAACAGTAAACCTAAGAACATGATATCTAATGGATGACATGCTTTGAATGTGTTGGTCTTAGACATTGATTCTAATGCGCATATAGGAAATGTAAACCTATGGCATCGTTTCAACCCATTGATGTTGATAACATATATAACTACCCTCTCCTTTTCACTAGCCAACCCCAATATTCGTTCACAACTAATTATTATAGACCAATATTGAAGTGAATTACATAAGTAAAAAAAAAGAAAATAAGAAGTTACACTATAGAGAGCCTGAAAACGGGCCCCAGATTTCCAGAACCTCAAATGGCAAGATTGTTTTCATAGCCCTTCTCATATCCGGGTGTGTCAGAGTTCCCTAAGGACCTCAAGGGATCCCGGACAGTGCTCACACCCAGATTTCATACACAAGACAGAGTAAGTGCAGTGTGGAAAGGCCAGCTTTTGTGTGTCAAAGTTCAGAGGGAGCTCAAGGGTCCCAAGGCAAGGCTCACACAAAAGGGGCAGAACTTAGTGGTCTAAGAGTAGAGTGAGAGTGCTCGACATAGTTTTGAAAATATTTAAGCAGGAAAACAGTTTGAAAAGAGACTTGTTTGAAATATTTTTGTAAAACAACAGGGGGAGTTATTCAATAGGACATTTTTTGAAAAAGGAGTAGGGTAACAAGCAACAGTCCAAACACAGCACCCAAAACAAATTCATACATAACCAAAAAACATAGGGCCAAGGCAGGTTTAGCAACCACAAATAGGGGTAGAGGGATTCGGGGACACATAGGTCACATAGGTAAACACATTGTTGCAGGAGCACTTAAGTATAGAATCAGCAATATGCTAAGGGGTTAGGGAACTTTAGAATTAACACAGAATCATGTAACTTGAGGATAGCCAACTACTTCGCATAGAGAGGTTCATGCCAGAAATCAGAGAAACATAAGTAAGGAAGGGTCGTATCGGAGTATACTAGGAGGGGGATAACATTTCATAAATATGATGAGTCTAAGGGAGGGGACACATTCAGAAGCATGCTGATAAAGTGATGAAGTAAACATACTAGTTACAAGTTGAACAAGAAAACCATAAGTGAAAACATACTAGAAATAGAATGAACTGAAGCAGTAAAAGAAACATATTATTTTTGAAACTTGAATTGAAATTAGAACATACCAGTAAAGAAGATAGTAAACACAAAGTGAGGAGCAAGAGAGTAGAGTAATCAGACTTTGCTTGCAGCCGGCTGACTTAGAACAATAGCAAGTAACCGGAGAAAAGAGAGCAGAAGAGTGTTTTTTTTCTGAGAGAGAGTTTTTGAACCAATGTGTTCGTGTGTTGTGTTAATGAAAAGCAGGGTACTTATAGTTTGAAAAACAGGTAGAAACTAAGGCAAGAATCAAAGTTCAGCAATAATTATGTAACTAGGTATATATTAGTATCAAATCAGTATAGTTACTTCCTTTAATTAAAGAGTTTAAAATTCAAACGGTAACAAGCAGTGATAAAATAAGGAAATAGATCACATAAGACTGGAACATAGCACATAAGGAAATATTTTCAGGCATAGTAAGTATAGAACAAGTAATTAGGCTAGGTTCAGAAAATCTAATTAAGGAAAGTACTTAAGAATCGATTGACAGCATAGTCAACCAAAAATAAGGCAAGAAAATATCTTAGAGGCTGAAAATCTGTAATGCATTCAGCACAAGAAATCAGTGAAAGGTGCCAATTACAGGAAATTAGGGATTCAAATAGGGGTAGTACTGATTAAGGGGAGATTACCACAAGTCACTATTCATACACAGAATAAACACATAATAGGACAGAAGAGGCAAAAATCAGGAACCCAAAAGAGCATAGTAGTACAAATCACATAGAATCAAGGCATCAACTAGAAAAAATAGCAATAATCAGAGAAATTGAACGAATAACCATAATATAAGTGGAAGAAGCAAAAATCAGAAAACCTAATGAACATAATAGGGTAAAATTGCAGAAACTCAGAACGTTCGTGAGAAACAAGCACACATACAAATTAAATCATCAGAGACAGACTCAGAACCCGGGATTAGGACCAAGGGACTTAGGGTTTTCAACATAATGAATCAGATAAAAGAAAAAACTTAAATAAACCGTGTAAACATAGTAAAAATCATAGAATAATACTGAAAATCAGAGGAAAAGTCATTTTGAAAAGGGGTTAATAAACCCTAGTTTGAAGATAAAAAGGCGTTTTTGAAAAACTGAAGAGATTCTTAAGAAAATAGTGAAAATAACTCAAAATACACTCAGATCTATGGCATATCTGAAGAGACAAGAGATGAGTTAGGGTTTCAGAGAGAGATACCCCAGAGATGGAGAGATTCTGGCTTAGATGCCATGGATCTAACCGGAAAATAGAAAAATCTTACTCAGATGGGCCAAGGGTGGCCCGAGAACTGTGAGCACAAACCCTAGGTGTGAGTCGAACGGCCATTGGTCCTTTGAGAGCCTTAGGGTAGCAATAATCCGGCATGGGGGAGAGCCATGGAGGCTAGGGGTGATGGTGGAACCACCATTGATACTGGTGAGCCAACGACCGGCGAGTAGAAGCTTAGGTTTTAGCAGAGAGAGCTTAAGAGAATGAGAGATGTAACGGCGGAGAGAACGCGAGGGAAATGAGGGTTTGGGGGGTAGTCTATTAAGTTAATTAAGGTAAGGACAGATCTGGTCCGTTGATCAAAATTGATCAACGGTCCAAATTAAATAGGGATTGGGTCGGGTAGGATAATGGATTGGGCCTTAGGGGTATTGGGCTGATTTAATCAGGTTTGGGTCTGGTTTAATTTAGGCTAGAATTCAAATGAAATTAGGTTATTTGTTAAATACCCAATTCAAATTAATTAAAATAATTTTCAAAATAGCTAATAATTATATAAAACAAATTTCATGCACAGAAAATAAATTAAAATGATTGTTTAATATTTTAAAATACAAATGATTAATTTCTTGTCAAAAAATAGTATAAAATCATATGTCTGGGCTATAATTGCAAAGTTATTGCAATAATAGCCAAACGATGCCAATTTGGCTGATTATGAAATAATTTGGTTTAAATAGGACCATAAATAATAAATTAAATCAAGAAATGCTTTTGAAATCGCTTGTGATGCAATTCTGTAATTATCTATTGGAAATAAAATGCTGGGTAAATTAATAAAATATAGGAAAATTATGGAAAAATACCAATTGTTATTGCTGCATGATTTTGAAGGTATATATGCAATTTAAAAAATATTTTTAGGAAAAATTGGGTATCAATAATGATCAACAAAAAGTGACATTGCATCTCTCTAGTCCCCCCGAGGAAAAAAAATGACTCAAAGAGTCGAGAAAGTATGAGCCGAAAATAGAAAATAGAGTGCTTAAGGAAAGATGAAACCATTCTATTCCAACAAGTCCTACCTTGATCCAAAAGCCTTAATTGCATCCCGCAAAAGCCCTACATGATTGCAAGTTGAGTGAGCTTACATTAGTGGTGATTTACATAAGGGGCAAGCTTATGGTACTTAAAGCCGGACTTGTGATGTTCTTTTGAGAGAGATGAGCGAACTTTTCACAATCCTTGCTTTGAGTGTTATATTCTAAAGTGAGATTTTCTAATGGAGAGTAGAGGAGGAGGAGCATGGAATCCACAATGACCCACATGAAAGAGCAAGCTTCCTTGATGAATAGAGTCAACTCTTGATGATCTAGTGTCACACTAGAACTATGGTACTCAAAAAGTCATATCATTGTGTTGTTGATAATTCATATGTGTTGTGGGTAATTGTTGGTCCCAATTGATTTGTAATTGATTCACCTTAGGCTAGCTGAAATATCCCTTTTTCTAGCGGAGGTGCGAATTGCCTTATTTGCTTGAGGACAAGCAAAAGCTTAAGTTTGGGGGAGTTGATAAGTAGGGATTTCAACCGCTTATTTGCTCTCTTTTACTTGCATTTTAGCTCAAAAATGCTTAAAGGTAATCCCGGAAACTAACGAAAAGTGCTTACTTGCAGGAATATTGGGAAACGATCCTAAGAAGTCAAAATCAACTCATAAAGGAGTCAAACGCGAACAAGAACCAAAACAGGGCAAAAAGGCTAGCAGTGCGGACCGCACAATTCTAGTGCGGCCGCAGAAGGAAGATTCAAAGAGTAGTGTTAGGGCCAACTCAAGGAGCGCGGACAGCACCAAAATTATGCGGCCGCAAGAGGTCTAGTGCGACCGCAATCATTATTATGAGGTCCGCAAGATTGAAGAATCAGAGAGCTGTGTCAAGTTCAAAAGCAGGAGAGTGTGGACCACATCACTTTTGTGCGGCCGCATAATCAGAAGTGCGGCCGCACCCACTTTTATGCGTACCGCAGAAGCCTGAAGTTCCAAGCCGAAATTCCCAAGATTGCGAACCGCACGATAATTGTGCGGCCGTAGATGCCCATTGTGCGGACCACACCAGAATTATGCGGTCTCAAAACCTTCGTAGGGACATTTTTGTCCGATATTTTCAACTTAACATAAAGAGAACTTTTTGTCATTTTTAGGTTAAGTTCGATTTTCAGAAGTGCACCTGAGCTGTTTTCTTTACTTCTTTGAGTAATTTTGTACTAGATTAAGTTCTAAATATTAGATTTTCCTTATCTAATCAATTATTATGCATTCTATCTTAATTTCTTCTTGTATTTCTTTATTTTTCATGAGTAGCTAAATCTTTAGCTAGGGTTGTAGCTCAACCCTGGTGTGGGTACTTAATGGGTATATAATTTTAGGGCTTGTTTATGATTGGTTAGTGATATTTAGCCTTTTTATGCTTGAATTCTAGAATTAATGTTTGCAAACTCTGATTCATGCATATTTGACCTAGTCTTTACTTGAGAAAGAGAGACTAAGTTTAGGAAAACTTGGCTAACAAGGAATTCGGGTGAACTCAAGAAATTGATAGCCCCAATTAAATGGTCAAATGTAGAGATAGTAAGACCCGACTTGAGCATATATCACTTGATTTGTGCAATACCCATTTGGGCTTGAGAAAGCCAAATTGGGCAAAATCACTCAAACTACCGAGAGGTATAGAGTGAGCAATTCCGTGTGATTGCTATACTACGATCCCGATTAATGAAACTTGCCCTATATTTACAACTCGTTAAGTAGCCACCTAGGTAGAAGTCACGACCCTAGATCCTTTATCATTTGAAAAAGCAACTAAAACCAAAAACATTGTCTTCTAGCTTATTACTTGCAATCAATACCTAAAGTAGAAACAAAAACAACCAACAAGAATGTGGAAGTGCAAATTGAGGCACATTATACAATTGTACTAGGTGTATAACTAATCCCATTTCTAACTCCCTGAGGATTCGACCCCGACTCGTGTTGGGATTTATTATTGCTTCGACCGCCTCACTACCTATACTTGTGGTGTGAGTTTGGGCGAGATCATTCGCGCTCTTCTGAAAATTACCCTTTGTTTTAAATTGGAAAGGCTTATTTACGGTAGACTAGTCGATCAGCGGTGTAATCAACGGTCCCATGCCTTTCCCTGTCAAGTTGTCCTCATGGAAGTACCAGTCTAGACCATTCTAGAAACCCTACTCCAACTTGGAATGTACATGCATCATGCTAAACCTAGTAAGGGTTGAAGCATTATTGACGTAACAACCCGCTAAGATAAACTTTATCCAAAGTCCAACGGAATTTCCATAGTCCCAATAGACACTATCATATTACGTACATTACTTGGAGAAAATATGCCAACATGTTGATCATTATTGCATAAGTAGTCAAATTTTGAGGGGAAAAGGTCTAGTTGTCTGCAGAAAATGAAGCACGAAGTCCCCAAGTTCGGTATGGTCCAAAACATCCCACCTTTGCTACTTGACCGGTGGAAAGACCTTGCACGTTGCGATAAGAATCATGTGAGAAGAGTACTTGGTGACCTGCCATCCTTGCTAAGCATTTGGCCAAACAGAGCATTGATTAAGGCCGCTACCATGTTCTGGGACGAGAAAAGAGCCGTTTTTCAATTTAGCAATATAGGAATGACTCCTCTCCTAGAGGAAATAGGAGGCTTTGCTAAGTTGACATGGGATAGCCAGGGATAACTAGTACCAGAGAATCACACCCCTCGCGATTTTCTGAAGATGTTGGGTTTTATGAAAAATGATGAGCTGCTCTGTTTAAAGAAATCATACATCCCCTTTGAATTTCTTTACAAGCATTATGGGAATAGTAAGTCGTATCGTATTCATCATGATGAACTTGCCATTACTTCCTTGGGTTGGACGCACCATCGGGTTTATGTGTTCATCATCTGCTTTTTGGGGGCGAGGAAGGAGTCATACTCGCGTAGCCATGGTCGCCAGGACCTTGATGGAAGGCATCGAGGGACAAACTTATACCAACATCCCTATGATCTTAGCTGAGATGTACCACGCTCTAGATCGGTGCAAGCATGGATTTTGACACTTTGAAGGTTGTAATCTGTTACTACAAGCCTTGCTGGTGGAACACTTTCAAAGGGGAGGGTATCGTCAAGAGCTTCTGTGACGGCTGTTGAATGACGACATATCTTACCATCACCCAAAGAAAATGACGTTTATCCTAGATAGGTTTGCACAACCTGGAAATGTTGTAAGTTAAGTGTGATTCTTCAGCAATCTGACGGACGAGCGGGTACATTGGACCTTTGAGTGATTTCATAGCAGTGAGTTCATCATCAGGTCAATAGGGACTACTTATCTAGTACTGATCGGGTTGCAAGGCATCTACCCTAACGCTCTCATAAAGGTAATGAGGCAAGTAGGGAGAAAACAGGTCATACCTCAGGTTTCCAACAAGATGTAGTACAAGGCAGATTTCAAAGGAGACGTCATTCCATTCATGTTCGAGGCACAACATATGTGGAACCGAAAGGTCATTGTAGAAAAAGAAACCATCGAGGTAGACAGGTATCACGTCGATAATATTTACTACTATCTATCATGGTTAGAGGACGACGTAGCGGGAGACGTCAGGCCAGGAGTCAATCTGAAGGAAAGAATCATTGATGAAGTAGGTGAGGCACAGGTTAAGTATAGAAGGCTACACAAAAGGGTTTTCGAATCTGAAGCTAAACATCTGTAACAACACAGAGTAAACATGGATGCGATAAAGGATTGGAAGGAGATTGCCACTAAGTCAACAGAGAGATTGGAATACTTGGAACAAGGATTGATGGAACTCGAGGGGAAGATGAGAAAGAGACTCTTAGATTGTCAAGGCACGGATGGCAGTGAAGGAGGACATCTAGCAAAAGCTTACTTACTATTGGATATGCGCGATCTAGGGAACCTGATTGTTGGGGTCAAAAGAGCCAAGCATGGAGAAGGCCTTTCCGGGACCAAGTAGACTAGGAAATGATGTTCTTTACTACTTTCTAGCTTAGCTTTAGATTTTGATTGTAATAAGGCTAAATGCCATTATTAATTTTTATTATTGTCGATTTAATAAAGGTTTGACTCAACCCCGCTTCTCCACTCTTCTTCGTACTCAAAGAACTTTGTGAAATCTCTCTGAAATTGTACACAAATTCTCACCAAGCAGTCGAAATTCGCCAAATCACATTGAAGAAATGGCAAATTTTCTGGTTTACTATTCATTTATTGCCGTAAGCGTCCCTCGCCACCACCGCAAAGTAGCAATTAATCTCCATCACTAGCGACAATTCATCTCCATCACCGGCGACACTTGAATCTACATTTGTGAAATCAAGAAAAATCCTATCCTTGTTCATTCTCTACAGATCCAGATATTTATTCGGGGCTAAATTTTAGTTCTTCTTGGTTTTCTTCTTCATATTTCCCACCTTTCCCCTTAACCCCATTTACTTTAAAAAAGTAATCTTTTTAACTTTCTGAAGTTCATTTACTTTAAACAAACAAAAACCCCAAAAAGTCATTCATTTTTCAATTTTCAAGATTGTTAGTAGCATCTTGAATTGCCGCCATTTTACATTTTCCATTTATGCATTTTCTTCACTGTTCACGTTGCCGGTAACTCCATTATCGACGAGATTCCTGGGCTTTTGCCTTTCGACTACACAACACTTCCACCGTGGCTTAACGAATCAATTCTCCAGATCGTCACTTCCATTTTCTGAGAAATCTTGGTATCTTTCATATAAAATTTCTGTCGACATTTCCGTGATCTCAAAAGATATAAAATGGATTTTTGGCTTTAAGGATAATTTGTAGAAGATATTGGTTTTCATTTCTGGGTTTTTTGCTACCCTATTCTCTTGGTTCCGTAGGTGTTTGCGTATTTTGCAGGTATCACTTTTGGGAGGTGCACGCGCACAAGCAGTAGAGTAGCAGCTATACGCCGGGTTCCGCAGCATCGGGAGTATACCAAGTCGAGAGTTCCAGGTTCTATCGTGGGAATTGGTACCTCCCGCCTCTTGTTTCTCTGTCCCCCGTGTTAATTACTTTATTAGCATAGCATTTCGTACTAGTCTAGTCAGTTTAGTGGGCTTGTAGTTACTATTTGCTCCCTTTGTTGTTTTGTGTGGTGTTTTTCTTCGTTCCATTTTTAGACCTTTGTAGGTATAGAGACTATGGTTAGTAATGGCAGAGTAGGTTCATGTCCTCGGGGAGGTCAGGTGGTAGGGAGGGGGGTAGGGCAAGGGTCGTGGGTGAGACGGGGCCCAAAGGGGGTAAAGGGAATAAGGTAGCTTGTAGGTTGAGTGTTGGATCGTGGAATATAGGGACGTTGACGGGTAAGTCTACAAAGCTGGCGAAGATTATTTAGAAGAGGAGGATCAATATAGTGTGTGTGCAGGAGACTAGGATGGTAGGATCGAAGGCGAGGAATGTAGACGGGTATAAATTGTGGTTCTCCGGAGTCATGAAGGGCAAGAACAGAGTGGGAATTTTTGTGGACAGGGAGCTTAGAGATTCGGTGGTAGAGGTTAGACGGGTGAATGACAGATTTATGTCGATTAAGGTAGTAGTTGGAGGGAGCACTTTGAATGTCATTAGCGCTTGCGCGCCGCAAACGGGCTTGGACGAGGAGGTAATACGGCGCTTCTGGGAGGCGCTGGATGAGGTGGTGCGGGGTATTCTGCCTACGGAGAAGCTATTCATAGGAGGTGATTTCAATGGTCATATTGGGTCATCTACTGGTGGCTATGGTGAGGTACATGGTGGCTTCGGCTTTGGTTATATGAACGGGGCTGGTACCTCACTGTTTGATTTCGCTAGAGCGTTTGAGTTGGTGATCGTGCACTCTATGTTTCCGAAGAGGGAGGAACATTTGGTTACTTTCTGGAGTATGGTGGCTAAGACTCAAATTGACTATCTCCTCCTCAGGAGGTATGATAGGGGGTTGTGTGAGGATTGCAAGGTGATCCCGAGTGAGAACCTCGTAACTCAACATAGGCTCCTAGTGATGGACGTCGGTATTTTGATGAAGAGGAAGAAGAGGTTTGTACAGGGTATCAGGTGGGGAGCATTATCTAAGGATAATGCACAGGAGTTGGAGGGGCGGCTGACAAATATGGGTGCCTGGAAGAGTGGTGGGGACACTAGCACTATGTGGACGGCGACGGTGGACCATATAAGGGAGGCAGCAAGAGAGGTGTTGGGAATGTCGAAAGGCTATTATGGTGGGCACCGAGGCGACTGGTGGTGGAATGATGTGGTCCAAGGTAAAGTGGAAGCCAAGAAAGTGGCGTACACTAAGTTAGCGGAGAGCACCCACGAGGATCAGAGGAGAGCGAACAGAGAAAGATATAAGGAGGCTAGGAAAGAGGCAAAAGTAGCGATCACAGAGGCTAAGACTGCTGCTTTTGGTCAGCTTTATGAGGAACTTGGGGGCAAAGGTGGGGACAAGAAGTTATTTCAGTTGGCCAAAGCGAAAGAGAAGAAGGCTCGCAACCTAGATCAAGTGAGGTGTATCAAAGACGAGGATGGTCGAGTATTGATGGAAGAGGCCTATATTAGGCAAAGATAGCAGTCGTACTTTCATAAACTTCTAAATTAAGTGGGGGATGGAAACATCATGTTAGGGCAATTGGGGCACTTCGAGAGCCACTGAGACTTTAGGTATTACAGGCGCATTAAGGTTGAGGAGGTTGTGGGTGCGATAGGTAAGATGAGTTGGGGCAAAGTGACCGGACCTGACGAGATTCCAGTAGAGTTTTGGAGATATGCGGGTAGGGCAGGCTTGGAGTGGCGGACTAGGTTGTTTAATGTTATCTTTAGGACAAAGAGGATGTCTGATGAGTGGCGGTGGAGTACAATGGTTCCGGTGTACAAGAACAAAGGGGATATCCAGAATTGTAACAACTATAGGGGGTATCAAGTTACTAAGTCATACCATGAAAATTTGGGAGAGGATGGTGGAAAGGAGGATAAGGAGGGCGGTGTCTATATCGGAAAATCAGTTCGAGTTCATGCCGGGCCGTTCTACTATGGAAGTTATCCACCTTATCAGGAGGTTGGTGGAACTATACAGGGATAGGAAGACGGATTTGCATATGGTGTTTATTGACCTAGAGAAGGCATATGACAAGGTCCCTAGGGACGTCCTTTGGAGGTGTCTGGAGGTGAAAGGTCTGTCGGTGGTTTAAATTAGGGCGATAAAATGTATGCTGGAGCTATGACTCGGGTTAGGACTGTAGGAGGTGACTCAGAGCCTTTTCCAGTGGTTATGGGATTACCCCAAGGATCTGCGCTCAGCTCGTTCTTAATTTCTCTACCGATGGACGAACTGACACACCATATCCAAGGGAGAGGTGCCATGGTGTATGTTGTT
>NC_032000.1:48617103-48618182 GCF_001879085.1 Nicotiana attenuata | reverse complement strand
TCATAGTAATTTAAGGAAAGCTTAAACGAGGTATGTATGGCTAAAACCCCGTCTGTTAGAAATTGAAGTTGCATATATTGTGCCATCTATGTGAAGTTTTACCCATGCTTATAATCTAAAATTGCTCTTGTGTGCACCTACTGTCCTAAATGGCAAAGCTAATATTGAATTGGGAATGATGTAAAATACGGCCTAGTGCCAAGAATGATGTGATAAGTTGTGTCCCCAAGTGCCTATGAAATGATATTTTTGAAATGAATTGATTAATGAGAAGGGAACAATGCCTTGGTAAGGCGGCCTAGCCGATCGGGCCGAGATCGGACTCCGCCCTAGATAGCGGTGGTGTTGTGAATGAATTCCAGAAAAAGGGGAAATGAGATTGTGATTGAAATGTATGTCTCAAATAAGGCAACCTAGCCGATCGGGTCGAGATCGGACTCCGCTCTAGATAGCGGTGGTATTGGAAACAAATGATGAGTAGTATGGAATTCCCCAAACTAAAAGCTATGGAAAAATGATGTGAAAATTGTATGATTCTTTTCTTTGATAATGTGGTGATCGTTTAAAATGTTGAGTTATACTTGTGATTTATTATTCTTGTATGAAATTTCTTTCTAACTAGATGGTGTTTAGTTATACATACTAGTGCTATTCGATGGCACTAACGCCCCTTTTGCCGGGGGCGCTATGTCTTTAAATGGATGTAGGTGTTTCTATAGTAGGCAGTATTGGTCGCAGCTAGTGCCGTATCATCCTTTCAGCTGACTTAGTGAGCCCCACTTTGTTTTGGGGTCCTGTTTCATCTATTTATCATGTACTTTGTATTTGAGGTATAGCCGGAGCCTTGTTACCGGCATTTCCATATTACATTACTCTTCAGTTGTGTTTAGAGGCTCCGTAGACAGGTTGTGGGTAGTGTCGGGTATTGGAATTAATGTAGAAATATTGATGTTTGGCAAAGATTTATGAAACTTGTAATATTTTGATAATGATGATTTAAGCTGCTAATGGAAATGAAATGGAAGTTGTTATTGAAATACTTATTGTGATTAATGGAGTCCATATCCTATTTATTCGTG
>NC_032000.1:48107039-48233140 GCF_001879085.1 Nicotiana attenuata | reverse complement strand
CAGCTAGAAGAACAACGAAAGGAGCAAGAAAGTGGGGAACGGGGCTACAACTCTCAAAACGAGCGGCCGGGTCGTTACATCTCCCCTCTTAAATAAATGTTCGTCCTCGAATACGTCTAGAAGCATACCTGGAGCCATAAATTGGTGTGGATATCTGCTCCGCATCTCCTGCTCGGTCTCCCAAGTAGCCTCCTCCACGGGCCGACCTCTCCAATGCACTTTCACCGAAGCTATATCCATTGACCTCAACTTTCGAACCTGCCTCACCAAAATAGCCACCGGCTCCACATCATAAGTCAAATTACCATCCAAATAAATCGTGTTGAAATCCAAAATGTGAGATGGATCGCCGATATACTTGCGGAGCATAGAAACATGAAATATTGGATGCACACTCGACAAGCTAGGTGGCAAGGCAAACTTGTAAGCCACCTCCCCAATCCTCTGAAGTGCCTCAAAAGGCCCAATGGACCGAGGACTCAACTTGCCCTTCTTCCCGAACCTCATAACACCCTTCATGGGTGAAACCTCCAGCAGAAACTTCTCCTCAACCATGTAAGACACATCGCGAACCTTCCTGTCGGAATAACTCTTTTGTGTTGACTGCTCCGTGCTAAGTCACTCCTGAATCAATTTAACCTTGTCCAAAGCATCCTGAATCATGTCAGTACCCAATAGCCTAGCCTCGCCTGGCTCAAACCAACCCACCGGAGATCTACACCACCTCCTATATAAAGCCTCATATGGAGCCATCTGAATACTCGACCGATAATTGTTGTTGTAAGCAAACTCCACGAGCAGCAGAAACTGGTCCCACGAACCACCAAAATCAATGACACAAGCGTGTAGCATGTCCTCTAATATCTGAATAGTGCGCTTGCACTGTCCGTCCATCTGAGGGTGAAATGTTGTGCTTACCTAAACCTGAGTGCCCATCTCTTGCTGCACGACTCTCCATAACTATGATGTAAACATGGTGCCATTATCTGAAATGATGGAAACTGGAAAATCATGCAGGCAAAGAAACTCTTTGATGTAAATCTCAGCACACATATCTGAAGAATAAGTAGTACTCATAGGAATGAAGTGCGCGGACTTGGTCAGCTGATTCACAAATCACCCAAATAGCATAGAACTTCCTCGAAGTACGTGAGATACCAACTACGAAATCCATGGTGATCCGCTCCCACTTCTACTCTGGAATCTCTATCTTCTGAAGCAATCCACCCGGTCTCTGGTGCTCATATTTTACCTGCTGACAGTTGAGACACCGAGCTACAAACCCAACTATATCCTTCATCATTCTCCTCCACCAGTAGTGTTGTCTTAAATCCTAGTACATCTTCGCGGCACCCGGATTGATGGAATACCGCGAACTGTGGGCCTCCTCAAGAACCAACTCCCGTAGCCCATCTACTTTGGGCACACATATTCGGCCCTGCATCATCAACACCCTATCATCTCCAATAATCACATCTCTAGCATCCTCATGCTGAACCTTGTCCTTGAGAACAAGTAAATGAGGGTCGTCATACTGGCGCTCTCTGATGCGATCAAATAAGGAAGACCGAGAAACCACACGAGCTAGAACCCGACTGGGTTCCGAAATTTCTAATCTCATGAACTGGTTGGCCAAAGCCTGAACATCTACTGCAAGAGGTCTCTCCCCAATAAGAATGAATGCAAGACTTCCCATACTCACTGCCTTCCTACTCAAGGCATCGGCCACCATATTGGCCTTTCCCGGATGATACAAAATAGTAATATCACAGTCCTTTAGCAGCTCCAACAATCTGCACTGCCTCCAATTGAGATTCTTCTATTTGAACAAGTGTTGGTGGCTGTGATGATCAGTAAATACCTCACAAGACACACCATAGAGATAGTGACTCCAAGTCTTCAACGCGTGAACAATGGCAGCCAACTCCAAATCCTAAACATAGTAGTTCTTCTCATGGGGCTTCAACTGACGCGAAGCATAAGCAATCACTCTACCCTCCTGCATCAAAACACACCCAATACCGATCCGAGAAGCATCACAATATACTGTATAAGAACAGCAGCTGATGATAGAACTAGAACTGGAGTTGTGGTTAAGGTAGTCTTGAGCTTCTGAAAGCTCGCCTCACACTTATACGACCACCTGAAAGAAGCACCGTTTTTGGTCAATTTGGTAAAGGCAACGCAATAGATAAGAAACCCTGCACAAACCGATGGTAATAACCAGCCAAACCAAGAAAGCTCCGAATCTCTGTAGTTGAGGACAGTCTGGGCCAACTCTGAAAAGCCTCTATCTTCTTCAGATCCACCTGGATACCCTCACTGGGCACCACGTGCCCCAAGAACGCCATTGAACTGAGAAAAAACTCACACTTGGAGAACTTAGCATAAAGCTTCGCCTCCCTCAGCCGCTGCAACACAATCAACAAATGCTGGGCGTGCTCTACTGGCTACGAGAGTACACCGGGATATCATCAATGAATACAATAACAAACGAGTCAAGATAAGGCTGAAACACACTGTTCATCAAATGCATGAATGTTGCTGGGGCATTGGTCAGCCCAAAAGATATCACAAGGAACTCATAATGACCATAACGGGTCCTGAAACTTGTCTTAAGAATGTCCGACTCTAGAATCTTCAACTGGTGATACCCTAACCTCAAATCAATCTTGGAGAACACTCTCGCTCCCTGAAGCTGGTCAAATATATCATCAATACACGACAAAGGATACTTGTTCTTGATTGTGACTTTGTTCAACTACCTATAATCAATGCACATCCTCATAGAACCATCCTTTTTCTTCACAAACAGAGCTGACGCACTCCAAGCTGACATATTACGCCTAATAAACCCCTTCTCAAGGAGTTCCTGAAGCTGCTCCTTCAACTCCTTGAACTCAGCAGGTACCATACAATACGGAGGAATACAAATGGGCTGAGTGCCCGGCACCAAGTCAATACCAAAGTCAATATCTCTATCGGGCGGCATGCCCGATAGGTTTACAGGAAACACATCCGATAAATCTCACACCACCGGAACAGAATCAATAGTAGGGGTCTCTACACTGACATCCTTCACAAAGGCCAAATATTATAAACAACCCTTCCCAACCATCTGATGGGCCTTCAAGTATGAAATTACTCTACTAGGAACATAGTCTAAAGAACCTCGCCACTCAATTTGTGGCAACCCCGGCATCGCCAACGTTACAATCTTAGCGTGGTAGTCTAAAATAGCATGACAGGGAGACAACCAATCCATACCCAATATCACATTAAAATCAACCATACTAAGCAACAAAAGATTTACTCAAGTCTCCAATCCCCAGATAGTACTACACACGATCGATACACATGGTCCACAATAATAGTATCACCCACCGTAGTAGATATATGAATAGATGAAGCTAAAGACTCATGAGGCATATCCAGATAATGAGCAAAATACGAGGATACATATGAATAGGTTGAATCAGGGTCAAATAATACAAAATCATCTCGGTTACATACTTAGACAATACCTGTGATCACTATGTCTGAAGCAATATCATCTGTTCTGGCATGGAGTGCATAGAAATGGGCCTGACCACCACATGATTGGCCTCCCCCTCTAGGGCGACCCCTAGCTGACTGAGCTCCACCTCGAGCTGAATAGGCGGGTGGTAAAGTAACTGGTGCTGAAGTTGTAGGCTGGCTCCTCTGCTGTGCTGGACCTCCCACTAGGCGGGGACACTATCTCCTGATATGACTAAACTCTCCACACTCTTAGCAACTCCCAGTGCTGGTGGTGGGGACTGAAGGGAGCCCCGAATACTAGGATAACTGATAGAAGAACCTAGCAAAAACAAGCCCTAAACCAATGGAGCACGGGACGAACTCTGAGCTGGAAGGGCACTGAGTGATGAGTGTCCATGCTAAGAAATGTGAGAACCAAGGGAAGATAATGCACCACGATGAACTGGACGAGACGTCTGAGCATGCCTATATGGACGACCCTTGCCGTGGTGGAACTGACCTCCAGAAGGAATACCACCAAAACTACCTCATCTACGAGACCTCTTGGCCTCCCTCTCAACTTGCTCCTGGCGGTGAACCGACTATATCTCCTGAGAAATGTCCACAAGCTCTTCAAATGTAGCACCAGACACCCTCTCTCTAGTCATAAGCGCCCGCAACTGAAATGTGAGGCCATCAACGAACCTCCTGATCCTCTCCCTATCAGTGGGAACTAGCCAAACCGCATGACGAGCCAACTTAGAAAACCTCCAGGGAACTAAAAAGTAGAGAACGAGACCCCACTAGTCTCCAAAATACCTACTGTACGGAGTGGATCCTCTGACATCTGTCCAAGAAACCCTGAGCATCCTCCGACTCTGCCCCGCTAAAGATGAAAGTTGAAGTCTACCAAACCTCTCTAGTCTCTGCTGCTCATCATCAGTCGTTGCAGGAAACACATGGGTCTAAGTAGCTGCCATCGGCTGGGCTGGTAGTGCCTCTAGTTTTTGGAGTCCCTGCATCACCTGCTCGGGTGTGCGGGCGGCGGGAGTCTGAGTACCTCCCTTGGCCTGAGAAGTGGCTGTTGCGGGGGGAATAGAGACTGCCTGAGCAAGACTGGTGCACAAGGTCAATATCTAAGCCAAGGCCTCCTAAAGGCCTGGAATCACAATAGGAACAACTAGTAACTGAGCTGGCCCCACTGGCGCATCCACAACTAGGACCTGATCCTGAACTGGGGCAACTAGAGGATCTGCAGGTCCTGCGCTAGCTGCTGCGCGAGCTGCACCTCTGCCCCTACCACGGTCATTAACACGACCTCGGCCTCTCGCAGCCCTGACTGGTGGTACTGGTGGCGGTCCGTCCTGCCCAGTAGCACGTGTCCTCACCATCTGTGAGAGAATAGAATAACAAAAGATTAGTTACTAGAATAATAGAAGATGTGAAGTTTCCTAAGGGTTCGACTACCTCTCGAAGATAAGTACAGACGTCTCCGTACCGATCTGCAAGACTCTACTAAACCTGCTCATGACTCGTGAGACCTATGTAACCTAGGCTCTGATACCAACTTGTCACGACCCAAAAACCTAATCCGTCGTGATGGCATCTATCGTGGTACTAGGCAAGCCGACATTTTCAAAACGATTTCCACATTTAAGAGAAATAAATTAAGACATTTACAATAACCGGAATTTTTCATAAAAACGGGGTAAACCCAAAACATAAGTGCGGAAAATAGCCCGACATTGGGGTGTTATTAAGTCATGAACATCTAAACAACCAGTCTACAAGCAGAGTCTACAACAGTCTGTGCCAAAATACCAATACGGGAAAGAAAAGATAACAAGAAAGGAGAGATAAGGACTGCGAACGCTGGCAACTACCTCATAAGTCTCCGATACTCAACCACGCACGAGACAAACGTCCACCATGTCCGGAAACACCTGGATCTGCACACGAGGTGCACGGAGTAAACTGAGTACATCCAACTCAGTAAGTAACAATAATAAATAAGGAACTGAAGATAGTAACGAGCTACACAGTTGTCACACCTCCTTTTTACCTACACCCCCGGAAGGGTATAAAGGGAGTTTTTCCAATTAAAGGACAATCGAAACGGGATTATTTTATTAAAAATTCAGAGTCGCCACTTAGGATATTTTATGGTATCCCAAGTCACCGATTCAAATCCCGAATTGAGGAAAAGATTAACTCTGTATTACAGTCCGCGAACTAGAAATCTGGGTAAGGAATTCTGTTAACCCAGGAGAAGGTGTTAGGCATTCCCGAGTTCCGTGGTTCTAGCACGATCGCTCAACTATTATTATTGGCCTATTATCTGATTTTATTACAAGTTTTAAACCTATTGCAATTTTAACTTTATAGCCGCTTTTATTCCTTTTCTAAGGAAGATTGCAACGTCATTTAAAATATGACTTGAACCACGTCACATAAATGCACCCGCAGTCCGCAACACATTTTATCTAACGTTGAGATTTGGATTTGGGTCACATAAATGCGCACTCGAGTTTAGGAAGGTAAATTATTAAAAAGCGCGCCCAAAGCAACTATGCATTCTTAACTTTGCGAGGGCCATGGAAATTCGCTAAATGGCACACCTCGAATTCTAAGGATTAATTAAATGAGGGCCATGCATTTTAAGATTTTGTTTGGCACGGCACACCTCAACTCCAATCTTAAAGGAAATTCAAAACTAAACTTTCGAGGGCCATAGATTATACATTTGGCTAATATGGCACACCTCAGCTAATTAATTAAGGAAAACTTAAAGGATTCTAAGTATTTTAGGCTAATGTTCGAGCTTGGCCTAGTAATTAGAGGCCTGCATTAAACTAAAACAAAGATTCGACTTTCAGGGCTTGGGCCAACAATGGACCCAATTGCAATTCGATAACTCTTTAACGATCATAGAAACACAAGTGGGCTTAACGTGAAGCCCAGGTCAAGAAGCGCTGAATGCTGATGAGCATAACTAGGCCAACATTGGCAGCCCAGATCCGATTCTGCACTAGCACTTGGTATGGAAACAATCTTTCTATGAAAATCTTGAATTGAAACATATACAAAGGTGCATCAAATGCCAACATAGATTCTGAAATGAGGATTCAATTCTGATGTGATAGCAACTCTTACACAAGTTATCTCGTCACATAACATTGCAAATTCATTAGTTACAAATCATGCGTGCCCTGGTTCAAACCAACGTTTTTGACTCAAACTTTCGAAAATGAACAACCTATAAAGAGTCAAGTTAAGTCTGAAAAATCTTAGATTTGAAATCAAAGTCAAATTCCATATTTTGAAAGTCCTTTCAAAATTCACAGCTTACATACGAACGGAGGCAAAACTAAACTATAAACCTATGAACTTAGTAGACTACACTTCAGGCTGCATATAAACAAGTCTAAATACACGATTAATGAAAGGCAAAACTCAGTTCAGATTTACCTAACAAGGCAGGAATGGTTCGAAATGATCAACAAGCAACCTATAGCTATGAAATACGTTCAGAGCCAACCAACTTCACAATCAAACTAAGGAGTGCAGCCTCCAATTCATACATATTACACTAAATCTAGAAGAATTTCATGAATCAACTTCATTCAAGCAGAAAACTCATATCTAACCCTTAAGACACAACATGTAGCCCTGGTAACTTGAATGACTCATAAGAAGGCTGAGCTAAAAGAAACCCAGAACAAGATACAAGAAACTAGTAAAAATGAAGAATCAACAGAGAATTAACAATGGTCATTTCTTCAATTTGAGTTACAAGGCTTCACATACAGCTCAATCGAGCTTCATTTCCATTCATGATTCAAAGGAATACCTGGAAAGGAACAGAAATAAGAAGTGGAGGGTCAGCAGTAGCAATAGAAGAAGTCAGCACCAGCAGAACCAATTTCAAACAGAAAAACAATGTGCAGTAGTCCAAAACCCAGTTTCAATCGAGCAATAACCACAACAAACTTCAAACCAAACTTTTAAAACCCAAATTCAGTCCATTTTTACCCCAGATGAATCAGAAATTATTTCAGAAATTGAAAACTTCAGAAATCACAGAAGAAGCTCAATGAAATAGTGATTCTGTGAGATTTTTCAGCAGTTTTTGTTTTTTCTCAATTTTATCTCCTCTATATCTCTCTCCAGGTCTCTCTTGAATGGCAAGTCTTGATGCCTTTATAGGCAAGGCATTAGGGTAGCCTATTATAGAATCAGATTTACAAATGAAACCTTTTAGATTTTGATTTTAGCTTAGGAGCTCTTATTCAATTTTTGATTTTGCTCAAATAACCACGGTTCACATATCAGAATTACAGAATAGCCCCTTCCCCCAGCTTCCTAGAAGCTTCCCTAGGTAGTTTCCAAAGATTCCCTAAGCTAAAGTTCCCAAAGTAACCCCTGGAACCCCTGAAATTACCCTGAACCAAAACGGGTCATGGGTCAATTTTGACCCAACTGTTCAGACCCAAATGAGTCGGAATGGACCCAAAGACCAACTCATAGGATCTGAAATCTACTCGGCCCAGACTAGCAATTATCCAATTAACAAGTTGTAAACATCAAATAACACGGGACAATTAAAACTTTAGCCTAAATGATTTACTAACTAACAATTTGAACTAATGTGATTATAAACTAACTACACTAATTAAGAAAAAGACTCACAATTACTCATGCATGAACACATAAACTCCGGAACAAATGAAAATGATTCCATGAGAGGAGAAGAAGCATAAAACAGAAAAACAAACAAAGAAAAGATTAAACAGAAGGAAGAAAATACCTAAAAAAATCGAAAAATGAAGGAGGGAGCCTGGGTCTTCAAATCCTCTGATTTTCCGGTCAAATCTGATGTTAATCGTGTGCTCTTATAAAGAACACACGAATAAAATCGGATTAGACACGAAATTTCACCAAAAACTTGACTTGGAATTTCTGGGGTTCATCCCTGATCTGAGATTCGAAGGGTTCAAGGGGTATTCTAGGGAAACTAAGTGGGGATTTGGAATGAGGGGGATTTGGGGGTTCCGGGGTGTGAATTTGGGAAGGGTTGGAGGTGGCGCCGCCAGTGGGTGGTGGTGGAAAAAAGGGGCGGCTATTAGGGTTCATAGGGGAGTCTCTGAGACGAGGTTGAGAGAGAGATGAGTGCGATAGGGGGGGTAACATTTTCAGACAGTTTTATATTAAACCAATACTCACTTCCGGACCGTTCGATCAAAGAAGATCAACGGTCTGGATCTCCTTTTATTTGAAACGGGGTCGTTTGGGGTTGAGAGGTGGGGGACCGGGTTGGACACGGGTATGGGCCGATTTTGGGGCGGGTTTCAGAGTGTGTGTGGGGGGGGGGGAGAATTCATTTGGGCTTGAAGAAATTGGCCCAAAAATCCTTTTTTCTTTTATTTCCTCCTTTTTCATTTCTTCCCTTTTTTTTCAAATTTCTTCTTTTAATTAAAAATAAACCTAAATTAATCCCTACTCAAATTATCCTATCAAATTAAATTAATTAATTCTAGCTAACAATTACCACAAAATAATTAAAAGCCAAATTTAAAGGATAAACACCAAAAATTCAAAATTAAAATTAAAAAGCGCAAAACAAACTATTTTTGTGATTTTTCCCATTTTTATAAAAAAACTAATTTGTATTAATCCTAAAATGTAGAGTTAAATCCTAAATGCAAATGCAATATATTTTTTGTACTTTTCAAAATTATCATGCACACACAAATGCAAACAATAACAAAAAATTCCACAAAAATCCAAAAAATTACAAACAATGGAGAAATTATTTTGTTTTGGATTTATGGGAGTAATTCATGTAGGGCAAAAATCACGTGCTCACACCTGTCCCTCTTTGCTCGGAAACTCGAAGAGTTTTCGTGCAAAGATAAAGTGAGCGGATACGAGCGATTTTTGCCCGTTTGAATACTCCGTGGGAAGCATTTTTTTGAAAGATTTGACCACACCCTGCTTCCGAGGTTGCCTACATATCCTTGGCTATAAAGGAATCAGGTCAGTGTAGTTCGGGATGTTTTGGTAGCTGGGACTACCATGAAGCTGTGATTTCACTGTTGGTGCTGCTGCTGCTACTGCTTACTGAACCCCTTATTCCACCATGTCAAAATAAAAAGAAGCTAGACTAAACTATGATTTGTGAATTACAAAAATCCTATCTATATCATCAAACTTGATCTTGCAGCTCCCGTTGCCTTGTTGACTTGTGTTCTCCCGGTGAAGTCCCTTTGTTGCCGACTTGAATTATAATCTGAGATGCTTTCCCTTTTCTCCAGGGGACGCCTGATTGCTGAACTTGAACTATATTCCCGTGCTCTTCAGGTGGGCGCCTGATTGCTGAAACTTGAATTGTATTCCTAGCTCTCCAGGTGGGCGCCTGATTGCTGAAACTTGAACTGTATTCCCTTGCTCTCCATGTGGGCGCCTGATTGCTGAAACTTGAATTGTATTCCCTTGCTCTCCAGGTGGGCGCCTGATTGCTGAAACTTGAACTGTATTCCCTTGCTCTCGAGGTGGGCGCCTGATTGCTGAAACTTTAATTGTATTCCCTTGCTCTCCAGGTGGGCGCCTGATTGCTGAAACTTAAATTGTATTCCCTTTCTCTCCAGGTGGGCGCCTGATTGCTGAAACTTTAATTGTATTCCCTTGCTCTCCAGGTGGGCGCCTGATTGCTGAAACTTGAACTATATTCCCTTGCTCTCCAGGTGGGCGCCTGATTGCTGAAACTTGAACTATATTCCATTGCTCTTCAGGTGGGCGGCTTGATTGCTGAAACTTGAACTGTACTCCCTTGCTCTCCAGGTGGGCGCCTGATTGCTGAAACTTGAATTGTATTCCCTTGCTCTCCAGGTGGGCGCCTGATTGCTGAAACTTGAACTGTATTCCCTTTCTCTCCAGGTGGGCGCCTGATTGCTGAAACTTGAACTGTATTCCCTTGCTCTCCAAGTGGGCGCCTGATTTCCAAAACTTCAACTGTGTTCCCTTGCTCTCCAGGTGGGCGCCTGATCGCCAAAACTTCAACTGTATTCCCTTGCTCTCCAGGTGGGCGCCTGATTGCCGAAACTTCAGTTGTTCCTCTGAAACTGCTGCCTTTGAACCTGATTACAACAAAACAAACAAAACAAAAGAAATTTTCCTGCCCCAGTTTGGTGTTGGGCGCATCTGTGAGTGTTAATTGAATCATGTTACCAAATATCTCTAAGAATTTGAAAGCTAAATCCCATTATCCAGGAGGGTCCTGAAAACTCCTAGTTAAATGACAATTTTAAATCTGAATTATATCTTCTAAAGGTATGACTTCCGCTAAATCTTGTTATCTAAGAGGGTCTTAAAACTACATCCCATTATCCAGGAGGGTTCTGAAAATCTAAACCAAAGCTTATCTTACGAGTGACAACTTTTACGGCTGAATTATATTCCACTACGATAGAACTCTTACGGCTGAATTATACTTCCCTGCAACAGAACTTACGCTAAATCTAATTATCTAATGGAAATCTTAAAGTTAGGTCCCATTATTCAGGGGGGTCCTGAAAACTACTTATTAAACATGCAAACTTTGAAACCAACTTACATTCCTTGGGGTACATTTATGCTAGATTTTCTACTTATGATTGTTTCGATTTTTAAACTAGGTCCTATTTTCCAGGAGGGTCCTGAGAATTTACGGTCAAACCTGTTTGGTGCCTGCCTTTCCTTACGGAGGTTACTTCGAAACAAACGAAATTTTCTGCCCCTATTCCAAATCAAAGAAAAATCTTGTTAGTTTAAAATGTGGTGGTTAGTTTGTGGCATTCTTGCTGAAAATGGCCTCCCCGCTGTCGTGCTTTGTTTTGACTGACTTCCTTAAACTGGCCGAGACCCCTTTGACTTTCCAACTGACTTTCAACCCCCATGACCTTGGATGACCCGAGTGTTCTGTACCCCAAACTGTTGTGTTACATCTCTGACCCATCTGTTTGAGCCTCTGCATTTCCCACGAAATTACCAAACCATTTCACCGATGGAACTCCCACTGACCTTTTATATACCATTTCACATCGTACTATCTCTAGCAATGCCTTGGCCGCCCTGTGCCTTGTGAAACTTTGGAAGTTGGTAGTAAGCTTTGAAATCCCTTCTTATTTGCTTAAACAGAACTGACATTAGACACACTTTAGAGAAATAAACCCAAAAGAAATGAAATGCAATGACCTTTGAGAGTTAGGGATAAGAAAAATCCAAAACTGGAAGACTGTCTGAAGGGGAAAGAGTAAAGAGACTTATCTGAGGGGAGCAGGTGGCACCAGTGATCATGACATGCATTTCGAATTAATCGGCCAGTCTGTCCAACCAATCAGCTTTCAGTTGTCGTGCTTTATGCCACGAGATCTTCAAAACCCAATTTCTTTACCAAAACCTTGTCCTTGTTCGACCTGCGGTGCCCCGAAGGGTTTTCACCAACAAACCTCTCTCATTTGTTCATCTCTCAACTCACTTTCGCCTTAAGGTGCCCGTGAAGGTTTACACCAATAAGACTCTCTCATTTTCATTTTCTTGCTTAGATCGGAGTGTTGCCCCTGGCATGAATCACCTCTACTTGCTCGACTTGACATCCCTTGAAGACTGATCGGAATGTCTTTCTTTGGACCGTAATGTGGGCTTTTGGATGGGGTTAGAAAGAAAGGGTATCAAAAGGCTCAAAATAACTCAAATAGGTTCAAGATTACAACTTTCGGAATCAGATTTCTTACAACAACCACAACTTCTGCCTCGGTTTCTTTGCTTGGGGACTTTTGAATTTTTACTTTGATGGGACCGAACCGTGAGGTTGCCTACGTATCCTTAAAAGGAATCAGGTCGAACGTAGTTCATGACATAGAAATTATTTTGTTGTTGTGATTTTGCTCTTTTCTCTTTCTTCTTTTTTTTCTCTTTTTTTTTGTTTTTTTTCCTTTTCTTCTTCCTTTTCTCTTTTTGTTGTTTTGTTGTTTTTCCTTTCTTTTTTCTTCTTTTTTTTCTTTTCTACTCTTTTTCTTTTCTTTTTTTTCAATTTTCATTTTTCTTTTCTCTCTTTTCCTTTACTTATCTTTCGCGTTTGCATTTCTAATCTTCGCTACTGATTCTAAAAGAGGGGTATGAAAGGAGATAAATAAGGCTCAAAGGGGGTAACAAAGGATAAAGTGTTTAGATAGCAGAACAAAATGCCTTCGTCATTCCAATCTTCAAAACATGCCAAGTACAAACAAACACAATTTAACCAAAGAAATCATACATAATCTCTTTTGACCGCATCGGAATTGATAGACATGTCTACACACTTGCCTTCTATATCTGTTAAATACAAAGCACCGTTGGACAACACTCTCGTTACGATGAACGGCCCCTGCCAATTTGGGGCGAACTTGCCTTTGGCCTCAGCCTGATGTAGAAGGATACGTCTCAACACTTGCTGACCTACTTCAAACATCCGTCGACACACCTTCTTATTATATGCTCTTGCCATTCTCTGTTGATACAACTGGCCATGACACATTGCTGCCAATCTTTTATCATCGATCAAACTCAATTGCTCCAGGCGGGTTTTGACCCACTCATCATCATCAATTTCGGCTTCAGCGACAATCCGAAGGGATGGAATTTCAACTTTTCAGAATTAGCTTGGCTTTTAAGACTGGGCCGAAGATTCCTCATGCATGTCATGTCATTGAAACCAGCATAAAAAGAACTGTACAAGGAAGAAAAGAAAAACAAAAATAAAACTATTAGAATGATAAAAAAGGGAATGCCATTTCAGTTGAAATCAAAAGATAACCAGTTATAATCGAAGGATTGGAACATAGACTGGAATTACGACCCTGGAATAATCCAGATAAACTGGAAAGCAAAATCAAACCAAAATACCGAAAACCTCCTTCCGGGTAGGGAGAGGAATGAGCTTACCAATGTGTTAATACTTTGCACTTGCGCGCGGACAAACCTGCACTCCGCTTGCTAGCAACCTCTCCAAAACTTCCACATGTTTCACATCGATTAGAACAACATTCTTCGAAGGCCCTTTCAATCAACTCTTTATTCAAAATCAACACAGAGACTAGGAACTGTTATTATGGGCGTACTGGCGCCTAGCTGATCAATGGACGGATTTGTGCGGCACCTCCATTAATAACACAACAGCCTTTGTTCGCCACTCTGCACAAACCACTTTTGCCCTTTCTTGTTTCGTTGCACCTCTTGGAGGACCCCTTCATTGACTCGCAGATGGTATTACTAGTTTTCAGGACTCGACCTTATCCTGATTTTCCTTGGTTGACTTTTCAACCGGCCTGACTCATTAGAACCCGAATTCATCATGGACGGTCTGTGAAGGCCTCTTGGGTTCTCCTTCCTTTATGATAGCTCGATCATGTTTGTTCTTGATGGGCTGGCAGCGGTCTGGTTGATGTTGGGCTGCCTCGGCAGCTTGGGACTTCATACTCTGATTTGTATCATGACTCTTGGATAGCCATTTTTCAATTGCCAGCATTTCTCCGTGGTCGTTCACCCGGAGCCCAGAACATAGATTCGATTACAGAATAATCAAGTTTCTCGGTGGGAGGATTTGAGCAACTCTTGACTCGATCGGCCTCAACTATGTCAATTGTACTCAGCTGTGAACAAACTAGTTATAGGACTCTCTCAATGGGAGTTAAGCTTTTTCTTCTTCTGCAAACCTCTCTATCTTAATGCTTGAATTGGCCGGAATTGGTTCTAGGGGTTATTCAGTAGGTCGTGAGGTGGTGAGGATTTGTGAGCTGGGTTAAGTATTTCTGTGCGGGCTGGCGCATGCCATTGTGCGTGAGGGGGAGGTTGAATCTGTATATGGGCGTGGAGGACAGAAGAATAGGGGATATCTGGTGGGGGTTGTAGTGTTGGGGTGGGATTATACGGGTAATGGGGATGGATTGGTGGTGGGATCGAGTGTTCGATTATGTGTGGTGAGTGTGAGCCCCTGGGTCGAAACCAATCTCGATTCAATTGTTGCCACGTCCTCTTATCTTTTCTTTCATTTACTCCTCAGGTTTACTCTAATGAGCCTGGACGTGGTTGCCTTAATACGCAATAGTCATGATTTGTTTGCTTAAGTCCATTCTGTCTCCTTACTGCCATCTTCACGACTTCATTGAAGGACTTGCCTATAGCTCGATACCAGATGACACGTAATAGTAGGTTCTTAAGGCTGAGAAAATAAGTCACCATTTTCACTCTTTTCATTGAGAGGGTAACCCTTGCTGCTTATTCTCTCCACCGAAAACCTATACCCTGAAGGCTTTCATATGTGCTTTTTCTTCAATCTTTGTCAAAGACAAGATATCCAGAAATAATCTCACAATGTACTGGATGTGACCAGCGAATGTGTTTACACTCCATATTTTCGTACGTGGAAGTACGCAACAAGTAAATTGACGTAGTTCGGGAATGAGATTTATTTTGGAGTTTATGAATATTATGCTACCTCAAAACAAGTATGAGTAAATCATAAAGGTGAGAAGGTAAGCAAATCGAAAAAAAAGATGGAATTTGTCGAAATTTGGCATATTTGGGATAAAATACGCCGAGCTAAAATACCGTATTTATGGACTAGTATCAAACAAGGTACCACATGGTCATGATTAGTAAGATATATAAGGTATGTGGAAAGTGAAATGGATATTTAAGAATTTTAAGATATTACTTAATTATATGAATAATTGATTAATTATTAATAAGTTGATAATTGTAAGAAAGAGTGTCTTGTCCACGTGGGACAATGACAATTTAAGTATAGTGTGACTAATACATTAGAGTGATACGTGGGAAGTTACAAATTGGGATAAGAATGCTTTCCAAGCATTATGAAGTTGTAAGTGAGTGGACCCCACTATCCATTCATTTTACCTTTTAATAGATATATTTATAATTATCATATGAGAAGCCTTGGTCGTTTAAGACCAAAGCTTGTTTTGTTTCAACTACCATTTCCTTTTTCTTATTCAACAAAGATGGCTCAACAAGTATTCTTGATAAAAAACCAGGGAATGAACCTCTTTTACAAGAGCTCTTCATGTCACTTCTTTCTAGTAGTTAAAATAGAAGACTGCAGTTGATTACATGCATTCTGTTGGAAAAGTTGTTAGCACAATTGAGAATGAGAAGGGTATTTTTATTATTTTTTTATTATGAAGTATTTGGATATGTGGATGTTTCCAAGATTTGCTATTCTCGGCTCTGGATGCGGCATCAGATAGGAACCGAAATTGAGATCCTTGTTGCATTAGTCCTTCAGATGCTTCTACACAAGCAAAGCTTAATCAGACCTACACACTTTATAATTACTACTTAGGCGGTTCTTGAAAACTTGGTGATCCAGATAAAGATATAAGAAGTGCATTTGTCAGATATGTTAAGGCACTTCTCCTTCTCTTTTGGCATGATCTAATCTAAAATGAAACGCTATTCTTTATAATGAATTCTCCTAGCAACTAAGGTTGTCCATGTTGTTCTTTCCGTACAAAGTTATTCTAGAAAAGTATGTATGATCCGTAAGTCTAGTGAAGTTCATATTGAGGGTATGTATGTTCATAATGTTCTTACGTCACTCCAAAATGTTTAGAACGTGATCCCATGAGTCCATCATGCATTATATATATGTATCTATTTTACTCTATCGAGCCGCCGCTATAGTCGGCCGGTACGGCACCTATTGTGCAACCACTGATCAGTTGGGTTTACCGAGCTCCACGTGGCCGGGTATGATTCTACCGAGCCTTATGATGGCCGGGTATGTTTTTACGGAGTCCTCTTTGATGCCGGGTACGATATGATGATGATGATGCCCACAGAGGCGTATGTTTTTAAAAGTTTATGTATACGTATGTATTATGCATTTCATGTTAGCAGCCCAGAGGCGCGTCAGATGTTACAGGTTGTATCTCCTCTATCTCTCTTTACACATATATGTTCTTGTTTATGCTTTCTACCTTACATACTCGGTACTTTATTTTGTACATGATTTCCTTTTGCCTGGGGACGCTGCGTTTCATGCCCGCAGGTCCCGATAGACCGGTCGAGACCTCCAGTAGCTATCAGCTCAGCGGAAGATGTTGGTGCGCTCCATTTGCTTCGGAGTTGCTCGTTTGGTTAGTATGATTTAGACGTGTATTGTTTGGTATGGCGGGACTCTGTCCCGACCTTTATGACATTTATGAACTCATATAGGCTTGTAGACATATGTCGTGTACGTGAAAGATTGTACGGCCTTGAAGGCCTATGTCTTGATTTATAAATAATTATGTTGGCCTATTAGGCCCGTATGTCACGTGTATATGATGATATAATAAGAAAGATACGTTACGTTGGTACTCGGTTGAGTAATACCTGGTGCCGTCGCGCCCATCGATTTGGGTCGTGACAAAAGTGGTACCAGAGCAGTTCTTCCTAGGGATCTACAAGCCGTGTCTAGTAGAGTCTTGTTTATGGGTGTGTCGTGCACCACACTTATAAGCAGGAGGCTACAGGGCATTTAGGATTGTCACTCTTTCTTCTTACTCTAGATCGTGTGGTAAAGCTCACTTGTAAGAATTCAACTTCTGAAATTCTATTTTATTCGTAATAAGACGATGCCTACATCCGGAAAGAAGTTTGGAAAGAGAGATAGTTATGGAAGAGCTGAGTCAGTGGAATTGGATTTTTGTATGATACCTACAATAAGTAAATATGAGTCTTTAGCGATCATGGATGTACTGAAAGGGTAAGCTTTCTGATAAGACGCCTTAAGGCAAGAATGCCCTATCCATCTTTATGGTAAAGGACATGAGAGTTTAAGAAGTAAGTACAAGTTTCAGCAAGTAAAAGGAGCAAGGTGAAAAAGGTACGAGTACCAGTTTAATGAAAGTTAACAACGTTTATAATTGAGGCAGAGGAACAAAGCTTTTTGAGTTATATCTGATAAAGAGAGTATATACAATTGGTCGCACCCTTCTAGATAATGCTCTATGAGGGTTAAAAAAGTAGTATAAGAAGATATGATGGAATGAATTGATTGGTCAGTTGATATTTTCGAAGGATATTGCAAATGTGCTAATAGATCTCTTTTATGAGACCTAGATGGTGCACTCTAAAATAGTGTAGCCAGATATGAGTACTGCAAAGACATGTACTATAAGCCTTGAAAAGATAAATATTACCTTAGTGTGGCTCGTGTCCCTAGTAAAGCGATAACATTAAGCAACTTGAAGAGCCACTGGATGGAGCAAAGGAAAGCTAAAAGCGAAAGAATGTCGTTATTGGTTAATTCACAAGAAAGGGATATGCAGAAATATTAGCAGAGTATATGAGAGTAGAGAAAAGGAAGCTTATGAATAAGGTGTGATACATGATGAAAACGGTAGAGTGTTACAGAACCTATAGCCAATGAAGAAAGAAGACGAAAGTGAATGGGCCTTAGAAAATAAATAGTATATGCCATACAGTCACATCTCTCATTTCGAGGAATAAGTTCGTGACTCTAACATGATTACCAGAAGGGAGAATTAAGCCCCAAAATAATAGAGATTAGTATGGGCTGGTGAATAAGATAAAGTAAACATGAATTAGGGATTTAGTGGTTTGATAATGGTCGACATCATGAGAATTCAGATTTCGTGCCGGCAATAATAGAATGGATGAAAAGAAGATTCATGAGAAATTTCAGGAATGGTCATTCAAGAAAGACGCTTCCCTAAAGCCAAGCAAGGGGAGCAAAAGTTAAGCTTAAGGGAATGTATGTTTGCCAGTTAAGCGTCTTTCTAAAGCAAGCAAGGGGAGCAAAGTTAAGGTTAAGGGAATGTATGTGCCATTAAGTAAGTTCCTCATTGGCGAGTGAGGAATTTTGTTATCCCTTGGTGACATATGATTACCGCAAGCGAGTAAGGGTCATTGATGATGCGAAAGGACCCAAAGATGGAGAGGAAAAACATCTATAGGTAGGTCGTCATAGCTCCAAGTCTTAGTACACCCTTAAAGGGGGGAATATGGAGTGATGTGGCATTAAGTCAGAATTAAGTGGTTCTAGTGACTATGGAATGGTAAAGGAAGAATGTGATAAATGAAAGAGGAATAAGATGGAACTTATCCAAATCTTATAGATACGCTACGATTCAAGAATATTGTGCAAGCACGACGTCAATGAGAGGGAGTAAAAGGTTCCTGCCCGAGCTGATTATTAATAAATAGGACCAGTGGCGAGACGTAAGTTAAAGACAAAAGAATAACCCAAGAAATATTACGAGGAATATTGATATGAGAATGGGCCAACGAGTAGTTAGTAATTGGTCAGGAAGATCTCAATTATGGCTAAACAAGAGGTCACAGACGAGTCATCAGATCGTGTAAGATAACATCGTAGAACCCAACATGGAAATTCAGCCTCGGAGAATATCATTATAATACTTGAGATATAATCAAACAAGAGTCGGGGTAGTTAAAGGAACCGTATGAGTGTTACGGGGATAAAAGAAAGTGCCACTGGGAAGGCAGTCAAAATATCAGTTCAGAAGCGACCGTCAAAGTACAAGGGCATGGAAGTAACAACTACAGATGATTATACGGCAAATTAAGGACATCAAAAAGGTCCATAATAAGCTCACAGCTTTACGAGAGATCAAGGGTTCTCCCTAAGTACTAAACGAAAGACTAGCTGAGGAAAATAAGGAAGAAGGCTTCAACCTAAGCACAACGACCTAAAGAGGAAATAGTCGTGTAACAACAGTCTCACAACAACATTGTAAGCACTCCAAAGGAAAGTAGCACCTACCATGGTTAATGAACGGGAAGTAAAATTAAAAGTAATACTCGAGATCATATGAGTTGCCCGAAAACTCTGGCATGCATAAGCTAAGTATACACGCAACAAGGGGCAAAAAGACCAGGAAAAGTAATAGCTTACGAAAGCTAAGAAGGAACTAAATGAATTATTCGACCAATGATCCCGGGTTGGTGACGTTATGAACGTATTTAAGAGTTTGGAGTTCTATACCTGCAGCATATGCAGCCGTAGAAGATTCTGGTATACGTTAAAAGAAAGAATGGGTTGCCCGGGTCATAGACGAGGATTGAATTGTTAAAGATATTATTCAATGAATATCCTCAGTGCCTATGAAAGGCTAAAGTAATAACTAATACCAGGAGTTGCAGATCGAAAGATAGCTTAAGCCTACATAAATGCTGATCAGAAAGAAGAGAAAACTAAAGTGTTACATCAACTAAGTAAAACAGAAGGGACCAAGAGAATCATAGACCTCAGGATCACTCTAAATAGCAGAGGTACAAGAGAGATAATGTAGTAGCCATATTCTATGACGTCTCTACAATAAAGCCAGTTAGAAGTCTCCTAACCCCATAAGAAGCTAGTATGAAACTCTCACGAGATTGTGTAAAAAGGTGCATGTATTATAATAGAAGTTCAAGACGTGGATGTGAATTATACCTATGTGGAGGGGAGGTCATGAAAGAGATAGAAGATGTAATATGAGGCTTTAAGGAAAGTAAGATAAAGGTGAACAATGTACGAGATACTCAAAAGCAGAAGGTTGAGAAGATTCCATATTTGGGATAGAAGGCTAGAAGTGCGAGGATTCAATATCCAAAAATGATAGCAGCGAGTCAAGGCATATCTTCCAGCCTATGGTCTAGGTATCGAGAACCTGATTATGAGAGTGAAGAAGAATTAGCGACGATGTGATGTCTCGCTTGATGTTCCAGAATGACATAAGGAATCTATGATGCAAGCAAGTTGGAAGGTTGCGAGTAATATAAATAAATATGTGTAGGTCACAAGCTATTGAATGGTGAGGGACAAGGTTCTAGAAGACAGGAGTAAGGATAAGAAAGGGCGAGTGAGAATGGAACAAAAATGGAATGCTGCCCTGGTAGTAGAATGAGAGTGTAATTGTGATAAATAAAGGATGATGGTTGGGCCTCCGATTGAGTAATGATTTGAAGAGGATTTCATGAATTGTACGGAATTAAAATACCCACGTAAGGTGAGTCATATTGGAATGATATAAAATACGGTGATAGAAATATAATATCACCCCTAGGTGGATCAATCTAATTTACTCAGATGCTCTGTGCTGAGACGTTGAGCTCTATCGGTGGTGTTTTACATACAGAATCAAGTCATCAGTGGTAGTGATAGATCAACATTAAGGTGAAATCAACAGTGGATGGACAAAAGTCACAGAAGTTATGAGGTGAGATGTAGGCTCGCATTCTTAAGATGAGCAATAATGAGGAGGTATTAAAAGATTTAGATTTATACATATGGGATAAGTAACGAAAGTAACCTGGAGTCTGGTAGCAGACCTTAGTAACAATGAACCGAAGTAAGAATTATGGTATAATAAGACCTACATAGATGTAGTAAAGCTAATGACGCCCAGAGGGACAGATTGACATAATTTTGCATATGTTCATAATGTGAAGCCTAGAGATCGGCTAAGAGCTGGAGGAAAGAGAAGAGAAGAAGTTAGGCGCACATACAAAGTTAGATTCGTAAAGACTGCATGATAGAGGGTACCAACAATTACAAGATTAGAAGGATTCAGACTGGAAGTCGTGGTGTGAGAAACAGGCGTAAAATGGGGAATGCCCTGGCCTTTGGGATTCATTCACAAGAACAATCGCCTAGATGGAAAGACGAGTACTAAAGTATTCGCAAGACCTATGGGTTACGAAAATGAAGAAAACATCAGTCAACATTCGAGGACGAATTTTCTAAAGGGGGGAATGATGTTACACCCCATATTTTCGTACGTGGAAGTACGCCACAAGTAAATTGACGTAAGTTCGGGAATGAGATTTATTTTGGATTTATGAATATTATGCTACCTCAAACAAGTAATGAGTAAATTCATAAAGGTGAGAAGGTAAGCAAATCGGAAAAAGGTGAAATTTGTCGAAATTTGGCATTTTGGGATAAAATACGGCACGAGCTAAAATACCCGGTATTTATGGACTAGTACAAAACAAGGTACCACATGGCCATGATAGTAAGGTGTATAAGGTATGTGGAAAGTGAGTAATATTTTAAGCAATTTGAGATAATTCTTAATTATATGAATAATTGATTAATTATTATTTTAAGTTGATAATTGTAAGAAGTGTCTTGTCCACGTGGGACAATGACAATTTAAGTAAAGTGTGACTAATACATTTGAGTGATACGCTGAAGTTACATATTGGGATAAGAATGCTTTCAAGCATTGAAGTTGTAAGTGAGGTGGACCCCACTATCCATTCATTTACCTTTTAATAGATACATTTTATATTATCATATGAGAAGCCTTGGTCGTTTAAGACAAAAGCTTGTTTTGTTCAACTACCATTTCCTTTTTCTTATTCAACAAAGATGGCTCAACAAGTATTCTTGTGATAAAAAAACCAGCAATGAACCTCTTTTACAAGAGCTCTTCATGTCACTTCTCCTCTAGTAGTTAAAATAGAAGCACTGCAGTTGATACATGCATTCTGTGGAAAAGTTGTTGGCATATATGAGAATGAGAAGGTATTATATTTTCTATATGAAGTATTTGGATATGTGGATGTTGTCCAAGATTTGCTATTCTCGGCTCTGGATGCGGCGTCAGATAGAGAACCGAAATTGAGATCTCTTGTTGCATTAGTTCTTCAGATGCTTCTACACAAGCAAAGCTTATTCAGCCTACACACTTTATAATTACTACTTAGGCGGTTCTTGAAAAACTTGGTAATCCAGATAAAGATATAAGAAGTGCATTTGTCAGGTATGTTAAGGCACTTCCTTCCTTCATTTGGCATGATCTAATGTGAAATGAATACGCTATTTCATAATGAATCTACTCCTAGCAACTAAGGTTGTCCATGTTATTCTTTCCGTACAAAGTTATTCTAAGAAAGTATGTATGATCCGTAAGTCCTAGTGAAGTTCATATTGAGGGTATGTATGTCCATAATGTTCTTACCTCACTCCGAAAGGTTTAGAACGTGATCCCACGAGTCGAGCATGTATTATATATATGTATCTATTTTACTCTACCGAGCCGCGCTATAGTCGGCAGGGTACGGCACCTATTGTGCAACCACTGATCAGTTGGGTTTACCGAGCTCCACGTGGCCGGGTATGATTCTACCGAGCCTTATGATGGCCGGGTACGCTTTTACCGAGTCCTCTTTGAGGCCGGGTACGATATGATGATGATGATGCCCACAGAGGCGTATGTTTTTAAATGTTTATGTATATATATGTATTATGCATTTCATGTTAGTAGCCCCAGAGGCGCTCAGATGTTACAGGTTGTATCTCCTCTATCTCTCTTTACATTATTGTTCTTGTTTATGCTTTCCTGCCTTACATACTTGGTACTTTATTTGTACTGAAGTCCCTTTTGCCTGGGGATGCTGCATTTCATGCCCGCAGGTCCCGATAGACCGGTCGAGAGCCCTCCAAGTAGCCTATCAGCTCAGCGGAAGATGTTGGTGCGCTCCATTTGCTTCGGAGTTGCTCGTTTGGTTAGTATGATTTAGACGTGTATTGTTTGGTATGGCGGGACTCTGTCCCGACCTTTATGACATTTATGTACTCTTAGAGGCTTGTAGACATATGTCGTGTACGTGAAAGATTGTACGGCTTTGCCGGCCTATGTCTTGATTTATAAATAATTATGTTGGCCTATAGGCCCGTATGTCACGTGTATATGATAATATAATAAGAAAGATACGTTAAGTTGGTACTCGCTTGAGTAAGGTGCCGGGTGCCCGTCGCGGCCCATCGGTTTGGGTCGTGACAGAATGCTAGTGCCAGATCATCCCATGTATACCACCATCCATGATCCTGCCGAGTGTACCACTCCAGCGCCGAACCACTCAGACTCTGACTGAAATACGCCATTAGCAACTCGTCTTTCCCGCCAGCTCCCCTCATTTTGCTACAGAAACCTCTCAAATGTGCCACTGGCTCACCGTGCCCATCATACAAATCAAACTTGGGCATGTTAAACCCTGCCGGCAATTGCACATCTGGAAACAGACATAGATCTTTGTAAGCCACACTTACTTGACCTCCCAACCCCCGCATGTGACTGTTCCAAGCTTTTAACTTTCCCGAACATTTCCTCCTGTTCGGGATTTTTAGATGGTTTCTCAATTTCCACAAGGAGATCAAGACGGGGCGTGTAGGAATAGGGTTCTGGAGCTTTGAAAGTGGGCTCTGTGGGGTAATATTGTTATCATTGGCTTGAAATAAGGGCTCGCTGGAGGATCTGTGGAGCGTAGCGGGCGAGGGTGCCACGAAGACAGGAGTGGCTGGTGGAGGAGGGTATGGAACTAGCTTGGGTGGTGGAGCTGGTGGTGTTTGGGAGGTGGTGCTCTAGTAATGGTGGTAAATGGGAAAGTCCGGGGTCAAATCGGTAGCAGGAGGTTCCTAAGACTGAGCCGATGGCGGGATTAAAGCAGGTTTGGCGGGGTAAGCTGGTGGTAGGTGCCCTTTTGCCCATGTTTGATACATCTCGGCCATCTGTTGTTTCATCTTATACATCTCTTCTTTCATCACATTAACATCCAACTCTTCAACCTCTCTCGAAGGATCGATAACACTCGCATCAAGTTCCTGGTTGGCCATGATCAACTTATTTTTGGACCAGGTGTTGTATGGGTGAGTTGCCAGAATGAAACACAAAGTAACCACTTGCCTGTTACTTGACGACAACAACAAACTTGTTAGAGATCAGGGTTTAACAGATAGGCAACAGCACATTTGGGGAATGAATGCACCTAGCAGTTAATCGTTTCTATTATGCATTTGATCGGTTGCTTGCGTCATCCCGACTTTTCCTTATTTCCATTTGCAACTTCTCTTTTTCTCTCTTTTTTTCTTTTTCATTCTTTCCTTTCTTTGCTTGATTTCCCTTTGTTTTTATTCTCTCATTTCTCTCTCTTGTTTTGCCATTGTTTCCTTCTCACGGTTTCTTATTTTCTTTCTCTTTTTCTTTTCTTTTTTCTCTCTTTTTTTTCCTTCTCTTTTTTTTTAATTTTTTTTTTTGTTATTGTCGAATCCTATGGAGATTGCCTATGTATCATGACCCCGTATGAATCAGACCAAGCGTAGTTCTGGCGGATGAGTGTAAAAATAAATAATAAAACATTTTTTGGGATTTTCAAATTTTTCATAAAAAATAAATGCTTTGATTACAACGACTGAAAAACTAACAGACTCGAAAAGGGAACAAACGGATTCTGATGAAAAGATGAAAATACATACTCAAAAATAAACTGACAGACTCCAACAGAAAGATGAAAATACAGACTCACAAACAGACTAACAGACTCCAAAAATCATGAATACATTAATGCCTCAACTGCTCCTGGAGCCCACGGGACATCATTCGGTCTCGCCACGGGCCTACGTGCCAAATCCCCTTGGAGATGATAGAGATCTTCCATTATCTAGCGGACAAAGGTCATTATAGTGGCAAAGAGCATGGATCTGGTCATGTCCTCACAAGTACTGCATTTCATCGCGATGTAGTCGGCGATCCTTCTGACCCTCTCTCTTATGACACCCTTTTCTTGCAACAAACGCCCAATCTGCTGGGCCCTACCTTCCAAAGTTTGTTCAGCTACTTGATTCTATTCTTGAAGTTGTTGCAAATCTCTTTCTAACTGGGCCATTGCTGCATAATAGTGTTCTCTTCCAGCCTTAAAGTCTTTCGCCTGCTTGATCATTTTGTTCTCAACGATGATGACCCTTTTCGCCAACCCCGCAACCTCATTGTCGTATTCCTCTTTTAACTGTTTAACTAGGCGCGCTCGTTCCTCCGCATTCTTAGCCAATTTAGTTCAAGCCCTGGCTAGTTCACCCTCTGCGTTGTTCAAATCAGAACCATACTCGCCCACCTTCTGCCTAAAGTTCTTTATAAGCTTTTCATCTTTTGCACTTCGGGCGGGATTTTCAGCTGCTATTTCCATTTCTCGAATCTGGGCTCGAAGGGCCTCATTTTCTTTGGCTAGCTTTTCTTTTCACCCTCATCCGCCGCGGCTTGCAAACCGTTCTCTAATTGGAGGTCCTTGACTTGCTTTGCTAGCTTGCTTATAGTAGCTCTATACTCATTCTTGCCCAAGTATAGATTGACCTTATCTTGCCCTGACTTACCCAGGTCTTCCCACCATATACACAGCTCCAAAGGGATTTTGTTCATGACTGTTATTGGCAAATTTTGACTCGTGCTCATTCTGCACATTTATTAGGGTGATTAAGCAAAATCATGACTCATTTGACTCAAGAAAGGTTAACACTGTTTTTTTTCATTTCAAAAATAAAACCCGGCTTTGCAAATACGGCCTTTCAGCACTTCGAGGAGAAGATTTTAAGGCTGTGCTTGCTAACCGGCCAAAAATTGAAAAAGAGACCAAAAGTGGCTATTCTTGCAAAAACAACCTTCCGGCGTCCTTTTGGGGACATTCGGCTATTTTGACAAGAATGGCATCACCTTACTTATTTACAACAAAGCAATAAAAAAATTTTTTGGTTCTTTTCGGACTATTTTTGCAAAAAGGGAAGTTGACCCGATGGGGGTTGCCTACGTATCCCGCATCCGGTGAGAATCAAACTGGCATAGTTCGGGCAGATTGGATACGGGCGAAAAAAATAACTAATTTAAAGAATTTTTTTTTTGTCTTTTCCTTGAAAATGATGAAACATGCAAAAAAAATTTGGATTTTCTTTTTCCTTTTTTTTTTTTTTGCCTTTTTCTTAATAAAAATGTAACCAAAAACATAACTAGGCCCTACTTGCCCTCTTTTTTTCTCTCATTTTCTTTTTTCATTTGTCCTCAACTATCATAAGTCCGCCAAATGACCCTTTTACCCTTGAAAATTGCAACATGTAGCACATAGGATGCATCAGAATGGTCTTTTATTTTTGGGTACACCTGTCCTAGACGGACCCAACCCCTGTGTTGAGTTCCCAAGGTCAAATGCACATGATGCAAACAAGCGTTCCTACTAGGGATCCAGCATGAGGCTGTGTTATTCTAGGTTCAAAACCTAGGCATTTGTTCTAGACTTGTGTACCCGAGCGTACAACTCGAGCCGAGGAGGGGGCTACGTACCAGGAACCAAAAGGCCATCCGGCTTAGTAACTTGTCCAAGCCTCTTTCTTATTTCAAGGTATGACACTAACAGAATAGGGAGTCTCGACCAGCGAGCACATCCCCGAAGATGAGAAGAGAAGGGTTTCGTAGCAGTTTATATACAATTCAGATAATATCAAAGCGGTAAAAGCAACATTTAGCACATTAGGCCCAAACATGTAATAAAATCAGACAATAGATAAAGCCAAATATAACAATTCATCTAAGCTCGAATTCTGAACCCTGAACCAGAAGTTCTGGGTTCTTGTCCCCAGCAGAGTCGCCAGAGCTGTCACACCTCCTTTTTTTACCTACACCCCCGGAAGGGTTTAAAGGGAGTTTTCCCAATTAAAGGACAATCGAAATGGGATTACTTTATTAAAAATTCAGAGTCGCCACTTGGGATAATTTGTGGTGTCCCAATTCACCGGTTCAAATCCCCAATCGAGGAAAAGATTGACTTTGTATTACAGTCCGCGAACCAGAAATCCGGGTAAGGAATTCTGTTAACCCGTGAGAAGGTGTTAGGCATTCCCGAGTTCCGTGGTTCTAGCACGGCCGCTCAACTGTTATTATTGGCCTATTATCTGATTTTATTACAAGTTTTAAACCTATTGCAATTTTAACTTTATAGCCGCTTTTATTCATTTTTTAAGGAAGATTGCAACGTCATTTAAAATATGACTTGAACCACGTCACATAAATGCACCCACAGTCCGCAACACATTTTATCTAACGTTGAGATTTGGATATGGGTCACACAAATGCGCACCCGAGTTTAGGAAGGTAAATTATTAAACAGCGCGCCTAAAGCAACTACGCATTCTTAACTTTGTGAGGGCCATGGAAATTCGCTAAATGGCACACCTCGAATTCTAAGGATTAATTAAATGAGGGCCATGCGTTTTAAGATTTTATTTGGCACGGCACACCTCAACTCCAATTTTAAAGGAAATTCAAAACTAAACTTTCGAGGGCCATAGATTATACATTTGGCTAATATGGCACACCTCAGCTAATTAATTAAGGAAAACTTAAAGGATTCTAAGTATTTTAGGCTAATGTTCAAGCTTGGCCTAGTAATTAGAGGCCTGCATTAAACTAAAACAAAGATTCGACTTTCAGGGCTTGGGCCAACAATGGACCCAATTGCAATTCGATAACTCTTTAACGAGCATAGCAACACAACTGGGCTTAACGTGAAGCCCAGGTCAAGAAGCACTGAATGCTGATAAGCATAACTGGGCCAACATTGGCAGCCCAGATCCGATTCTGTACTAGCACTTGGTATGGAAACAATCTTTCTATGAAAATCTTGAATTGAAACAAATACAAAGGTACATCAAATGCCAACATAGATTCTGAAATGAGGATTCAATTCTGATGTGATAGCAACTCTTACACAAGTTATCTCGTCATTTAACATTGCAAATTCATTAGTTACAACTCATGCGTGCCCTGGTTCAAACCAACGTTTTTGACTCAAACTTTCGAGAATGAACAACCTATAAAGAGTCAAGTTAAGTCTGAAAAATCTCACATTTGAAATCAAAGTCAAATTCCATATTTTGAAAGTCCTTTTGAAATTCACAGCTTACATACGAACGGAGGCAAAACTAAACTATAAACCTATGAACTTAGTAGACTACACTTCAGGCTGCATATAAACAAGTCTAAATGAAAGGCAAAACTCAGTTCAGATTTACTAAACCAAGGCAGGAATGGTTCGAAACGATCAACACGCAACCTATAGCTATGAAATACATTCAGAGCCAACCAACTTCGCAATCAAACTAAGGAGTGCAGCCTCCAGTTCATACATATTACACTAAATCTAGAACAATTTCATGAATCAACTTCATTCAAGCAGAAAACTCATATCTAACCCTTAAGACACAACATGTAGCCCAGGTAACATGAATGACTCATAAGAAGGCTGAGCTAAAAGAAACCCAGAACAAGATACAAGAAACTAGTAAAAATGAAGAATCAACAGAGAATTAACAATGGTCATTTCATCAATTTAAGTTACATGGCTTCACATACAGCTCAATCGAGCTTCGTTTCCATTCATGATTTGAAGGAATACCTGGAAATCAACAGAAATAAGAAGTGGAGGGTCAGCAGTAGCAATAGCAGAAGTCAGCACCAGCAGAACCAATTTCAAACAGAAAAATGATATGCAGCAGTCCAAAACCCAGTTTCAATCGAGCAATAACCACAGCAAACTTCAAACCAAACTTTTAAAACCCAAATTCAGTCCATTTTTATCCCAGATGAATCAGAAATTGTTTCAGAAACTAAAAACTTCAGAAATCGCAGAAGAAGCTCAATGAAACAGTGATTCTGTGAGATATTTCAGCCGTTTTTGTTTTTTCTCAATTTTATCTCCTCTAAATCTCTCTCCAGGTCTCTCTTGAATGGCAGGTCTTGATGCCTTTATAGGCAAGGCATTAGGGTAGCCTATTATAGAATTAGATTTACAAATGAAACCTTTTAGATTCTGAATTTGGCTTAGGAGCCCTTATTCAATTTTTGATTTTGCTCAAATAACCTCAGTTCACATATCAGAATTACAGAATAGCCCCTTCCCCCAGCTTCCTAGAAGCTTCCTTAGGTAGTTACCAAAGATTCTCTAAGCTAAAGTTCCCAAAGTAACCCCTGCAACCCCTGAAATTACCCTGAACCAAAACGGGTCATGGGTCAATTTTGACCTAATTGTTCAGACCCAAATGAGTCGGAATGGACCCAAAGCCCAACTCACAGGATCAGAAATCTACTCGGCCCAGACTAGCAATATCCAATTAACAAGTTGTAAACATCAAATAACACGGGACAATTAAAACTTTAGCCTAAATGATTTACTAACTAACAATTTGAACTAATCTGATTATAGACTAACTACACTAATTAAGAAAAAGACTCACAATTACTCATGCATGAACACATAAACTCCGGAACAAATGAAAATGATTCAAGAAGAGGAGAAGAAGCATAAAACAGAAAAACAAACGAAGAAAAGATTAAATAGAAGGAAGAAAATACCTAAAAAAATCGAAAAATGATGGAGGGAGCCTGGGTCTTCAAATCCTCTGATTTTCCAGTCAAATCTGATGTTAATCGTGTGCTCTTATAAAGAACACACGAATAAAATCAGATTAGACATGAAATTTCACCAAAAACTTGACTTGGAATTTCTAGGGTTCATCTCTGATCTAAGATTCGAAGGGTTCAAAGGGTATTCGAGGGAAACTAAGTGGGGATTTGGATGAGGGGGATTTGGGGGTTCCGGGGTGTGAATTTGGGAAGGGTTGGAGGTGGCGCCGCCAGTGGGTGGTGGTGGGAAAAGGGGCGGCTATTAGGGTTCATAGGGGAGTCTCTGAGGCGAGGGTGAGAGAGAGATGAGTGCGATAGGGGGGAGGTAACATTTTCAGACAGTTTTATATTAAACCAATACTCACTTCCGGACCGTTCGATCAAAGAAGATCAACGGTCTGGATCTCCTATTATTTGAAACGGGGTCGTTTGGGGTTGAGAGGTGGGGGACCGGGTTGGACACGGGTATGGGCGGGGTTTCAGAGTGTGTGTGGGGAGGGGGGGGGGGGTAATTCATTTGGGCTTGAAGAAATTGGCCCAAAAATCCTTTTTTCTTTTATTTTCTCCTTTTTCATTTCTTCCCTTTTTTTTCAAATTTCTTTTTTTAATTAAAAATAAACCTAAATTAATCCCTACTCAAATTATCCTATCAAATTAAATTAATTAATTCTAGCTAACAATTACCACAAAATAATTAAAAGCCAAATTTAAAGGATAAACACCAAAAATTCAAAATTAATTAAAAAGCGCAAAACAAACTATTTTTTGTGCTTTTTCCATTTTTATAAAACAACTAATTTATTAATTAATCCTAAAATGTAGAGTTAAATCCTAAATGCAAATGCAACATATTTTTCGTATTTTCAAAATTATCATGCACAGACAAATGCAAACAATAACAAAAAATGCCACGAAAATCCAAAAAATTACAAACAATGGAGAAATTATTTTGTTTGAATTTATGGGAGTAATTCATGTAGGGCAAAAATTAGGTGCTCACAACAGTTATAGTTCATTTCCAGTAATTTCAGCAAAGAATAGAGATGCTTTCAAATCCGGCAGTTTAAGTCAAATCAGTTTTATATAATTTCAAGTTCAAGTAAATCGGATATAAAAACTTTTAGAAAATTTCAAAACAATGACAGATAGCAACTAAGTGCAACAACAAATGAAAGCAAGTACAACCTCTCAGCGCGGCAGTCACTCAACTCATCTCAATAGCTCAATCACTCGGCTCTCAACCCTTAGTACTCTCACTCAATAGTTACCTGCGCTCACTGGGGGTGTACAGACTCCGGAGGGGCTCCTTCAGCAGAGCGCTATGTCGCTGCGGCGTGCAATCCAATCCATAATAGCACGTATCAATGAGGAACAAGAACAGATGGAGGTATGGTACGCAAGAAAATCATGACCGAGTACGAGACAACAAATATCAGTTAATTCAATAAGTACATGACCTATGCAAGTCCGAACAGTGACATCATGTAGCCTAAGCATGATTTCTAACATGGATTTCAGTCTAATTTCTATAAACCGTGAGATTCATGCAGCTAATAATAAGTTATTCCAATTTATGGTTCCACGGGATGGACCAAGTCACAATCCCCATGGTGCACGCACACACGCCCATCACCTAGCATGTGCGGCACCTCAAAAATAATCACATAGCACAACATCCGGGGTTTCATACCCTCAGGACCAGATTTAAAACGTTTACTTACCTCAATCCCCAAGCAAAACACTACTCCAAAATTCCTTTGACTCGCGAGTTGGCTTCCGAATGTCCCGAATCTAGTCACAAGTAGTATAATACAATTAATATAGGCTAAAGGGATCAATTCCACAAGAAAACTACTAAATTACAGCCAAAATCTGAAATCGGCTCCAACCCGGCCTCTGGGCCCATGTCTCGAAATCCGACAAAAGTCACAAAAGTCGAAAGCCCATTCACTCAAGAGTCTAACCATACCAAGTTTATCAAAATCCGACAACAAATGGCCATTCAAATCCCAAAAACTCACTTTCCAAATCCCTAGCCTCTAACCCCCAAATTTCACCTCAACGCCACACAATCTAGGTGGGAAAAACAATGGGGAAACAATATTTATGATAAAAAACGAGTACAAGAAGCTTACCTAAAAAATCCCCTCCAAAATCGCCTAAGTCGAATCCAAAATGTTGAAATAAGACTAAAATCGCGAACCCTTGGTATTAAACATTCTGCCCAGGCTTTTCGCACCTGCGGCCATCTTTCCACACCTGCGGAGGCGCTTCTGCAGTAAAATTCCCGCTTCTACGGAAGTCACTTATCCAGCTGCCTCTGCTTCTTCGATCGCTGGACCGCATCTGCGCATATCGCGGATGCGGGAAATCCATCACACTTGCGGATCAAACTCGCATTGCCCGCTTCTGCGACCATTGCAGGTGCGGGATAATCTTTGCACCTACGGTTTCTTCTCAACTCTCCCTTTGTCGCTTCTACGACGCCTTCCCCGCTTTTGCGGGCTCGCACCTGCGGTGCCCACTCCACAGGTGTGATTGCACCAGTAGCAGCAATATTGCATCTGCTTCATTAACTCAAAACCAAGTCTGTTAACCACCCGAAATTAACCCGAGGCCCTGGAGACCTCAACCAAGCATACCAACCAGTCTTATAACCCGATACGAACTTAGTCGAATCCTCAAACAACATAAAAACACGAATTACACACGGATTCAAGCCTAATGAACTTTGAAATTTCTGAATTCTACAAACAACGTAAAACCCTATCAAATCAAGTCCAATTGACCTCAAATTTTGCACACAAGTCATAAATGACACGACGAACCTACTCCAACTTCCGAAAATCCAATCCGACCCCGATATCAAAAAGTCCACTCCCGGTCAAACTTTCCAAAATTCGATCTTTCAGCATTTCAAGCCTAATTCTACTATGGACATCCAAAACACAATCCGGACGCGCTTCTAAGACCAAAATCACCTAACGGAGCTAATGCAACCATCAAATTCAAATCCGAGGCCGTTTACACATAAGTCATCATCCGGTCAACTTTTCCAACTTAAGCTTTCAATTAAGAGACTAAGTGTCTCAATTCACTCTAAAATCTCTCCGGACCAGAACCAACCAAACCGATAAGTCATAATACAGTTGAAGAACACAAAAGGAGCATAAAATAGGGGAACGGGGCTCTAAATCTCAAAAGACCGGCCGGGTCGTTACGCTCGTGGCAAACCCGTGATATTTATTTCCAACTTCCATAAAAAATATAAATTATGAGGTGAAATGATAATAATTATGTGAACTCCAATAATGAACATCCAGTAGGAACCCCCAAAACTTGGTGTCATAAGTGCATGAGCATGTACTAAGCAGTACAATAATAATACAACATCTATCTGGAATATATGTTAGATAGGAGAACATAAGTAACTATAATAGAGAATTTGTACGCTGCGGATCGTAATATGAAATACAGCTCAACGTAAAGTCCCCGCAACAGCCGCGCCATTGCTCCTGAAAGACCACCAGACACACACACCAGCACAATAAGTGCAGCAAGTGTACCATTAGTATGTAAATCATCGCCTACCCAGTAAGTATCTAGCATAACCCCGGAGAAGTAGTGACAAGGGGTCGACGCCAACACTTACTAGAGGTCCAATAAAGGAGTATGCTAAATCTTAAACAGATATGAAGCACAACAGTAACAGTAGGATTAAACGGTAACCAACATAATCTTTCAAATTTCTTTAAACGATATAAACTTCTTAATCTTGTATCCTATCTCAACAACTCGAAAAATACCAGGTGCCAATATCAAATGAATAAGAAATACCATATAAAATGCAAGGCATCAGTGGAAGGAAAATCTCGTGAATAATTGGAATGCTAGCGATATAACGCATGATTATGCTAAGGTCGTACGACCTGATCCCATAAGGAATATGATACTGCCAAGGCGAAAGGCCAGATCCCATAATAATGTGTACACTGCCGAGGGTCGAGCAACACGAACCATAGATGCATCTATTATACTGACGAGTCGAACGACTCACACCATAGGAGTGTGGTACAAAATCCTACCGAGGCGAACGACCCGATCCCATTAGAATAAAAAGTTTTAACGGGTCTTTGACCCCACTCACGTATATACGTGTTTTTTTTGAAATTTAAGGAAAACTTAGGAATGAATACGCATAACGGGGGAGAAATTCATAAGGGAAGCACAAATTATTCCGCGGATGATCAAGTAGCTCATCACATCTCTAAAATAGCGAGTTTATAACCCTATGCAAGTCTAGTCTCAAGTCGTAACACGAAATAAAGGAACTAAACGAGTAAAGATGTCTCAAATAGTACAATTATAGCATGGCGTTAACCTAAGTCTACCTGGACATAATCAGGAATTCTAGCATATGCACGGACACCCATCACCTCATACTTGCGTAGCTCCCACAACATGTAGCACATAAGAATATAACACCTACAAGGTAAATTCCCCCTTACATGGTTAGACAAGAGACTTACCTCGTCTAACGTTCTATAACCGGCTCCAATCTCCTCAATTCAAAGTCAAACGATCTGAAACTAGTCAAACAATGTGCAAATCTATCAAAATATATTCCAATGCTTATAATTAATCAATTTATAAAAATTTCCAACTTCGCTCGATAAGTCAATAAGGTCAACCCTCGGGCCCACATGCCCGGATTCCGTAAATTTTTATAGATAAACTTTACCCATAATATTACGAACTCAAATATATGATTTATTCCCAATTTCATGTCCAAATTCGTGGTCAACATACAAAATTCTAGGTTTTCTTCAAAATCTTACAATTCCCACCAATTTTCATGTTCAAATCCATTTATAATTCATGTGTTTAACTTACAATGTGAACAAATCAATTACCCCATAATAGATGATTAAAGTGAGCCAACCCCCGATTTTAAAAGAACATTGCCCAGTCTGATCTTCTTCGCGTACACGGCAAGTCCATCGCGTTCGCGAAGCACTACCGGCTCAAGTTCCAAAACTACTCTTCGTGAACGCGAGTCAAATCTCGCGAACGCGGTGCTTTACCAGGCGAACCTTCGCATACATGGTGCACCTTCCGCAAATGCGAAGGCTAAAATCTCCCAGGCCCAGTTTCCCCTTCGCGAACGACGAACGCGTGCCCACAGTCGCGAACGCGAAGCACAAATATCCAGCAGCCAAAAATCCCTCTTCACAAACGCGATGAAACCTACGCATTCGCGATGAACGACAACAAAACCAGCAACAGCAGCAGCTAAACATGAAGAAATGTTCTGAAACCTCCCAGAACACACCCGAAGCCCCCGAGACCTCGTCCAATCACACCAACCAGTTCCATAACATAACATGGACCTGCTCGAGGCCTCAAATCATACCAAACAACATCAAAACTACGAATCAACAATCGAAACCTTCTTTGAACTTTCAAACATTCAAACTTCGCTGAACGCGTTCGAATTACACTTAAACATTCCATAATGATGCCAAACTTTACGTAGAAGTCACAAATCATGGTACGAACTATTCCAAGGCTCAGAACCCCAAACAGACATCGACAACACCAAAGTCCACCTCAAACAAAACTTAGGAAATTCTAAAACATTCAAAATGCCAACTTTCCACAATAAGCACCGAAATGCTCCCGGGCAACCTGATACTCAACCCGAACATACGCCCAAGTCCAAAATCATCTTACAAAGCTATTGTAACCTTCAAATCTCGATTCCGAGGTCGTTTACTCAAGCATCAAACATTAGTCAATTCTTCCAACTTAAAGCTTACGAAATTAGAAATTTCCATACGAATCAACTCTAAACTTCCCGAAATTCAACCCCGACCATGCGTACAAGTCATAATACATGAAGTGAAGTTACCCAATGCCTCAAATCGCCGAACGACGTCCTAGAGCTCGAAATGACCAGTCGTGCCACTTAAACATTTTCCCCCACTTAAACATACATTAGTCCTTGAACTTGCCAAGAACTGTTCCGAACTTGTCCAAAATCACTGTTTAACACCTCGTGCACCTACCCGTGCGACCACAACCCATGTGAGCACAATAGATCGAGCCAAATTGAAGATCCTTCCTTTTTCTTAGCCAACAAGCCTTAGAACCAGGGTCCAACATCCGAAATTCTCCACGACGCCCGATTCTAACATACGAACATCGCATCAATAACTACACACTGTACCAAAACATGATCATGCACCTTTGCTGGAATCACTCCATGCACCGCATAATTTGCATGCCCATAATAACATCCTCCGACCATAATAACTGTAAATTTCAAGAATCTGATGCCTGCAATACGCATCATAACACATAAAAGAGATGCGCAAGAACTCATAACCACCTGTCAAATCAATAACTCACGGAGTTTCTCTGCTTGAGAAGAACAGTTACCCCATTTTGAACCAAATAGTAACACTTTCTCTTTAATACACCTTGCATAAATCCCGTCGCACCGATTTTAGGTCCAATAACCACGTCTCTCCCAATACAAGCTGCTCAGGAAATAAGCCACCTCAAACACTAACCATGATCTCATATGACGCCATCTATGCACCAAACAGTTACAACTGGAATATGACACACAAGGAGGAACAAACTCTAGGAAAAAACTACCCGGCCCGCGTAACGACTAAAACGGTCGAACAGATGCTATGAACCCTTCTTAGAGAATGAGAAACAAAATACACAAGAATAAATATAGGTAACCATACTCAACATCTCATTGTTTCGACGTGCAACCCGATCCACACATGATACCATTGTAGCGTACAACCCGATCCATATAGCATACCCGTGGCTGCTTGCCACCTAATCCACATATAACAATAAATAAGGAAATACCCATCAAGCCATAATACATATACCTACGAAATACCCGAATATCAGCCACAAACACGCCAAGTGCGAAAACACAACCCTAGGAAGACGGATAGTGCCACGCGCTACAAAAACTCAAGCACAACCAATGTGCAAGAACGACAAGCTACACAGAACAACAACACACATGCAAATAATCAAGTCGTCTCACAACCCACATGGCATAATATAGTATTACAGAGAATACCTCACGACAGGAATAACATCCAACACCCGAAGACTCCTCAATAAGCAGCGCTATGCTGAATGAACACATCTGACTTGACCTGATGTAGAGCACACGTTCACATTAAGTCTACTAGCGGACCTCAAGCCCCGATCATCCCGTACTAGGCCACTAACTTTCCATGGATCCACAATTACCCAATTCATGCCACATAAGAGCAGTCATCAAATCTGGTACTAACTCCCATAGTCCACAACCAAAGAAATAGAGCACCCCTTAGTCATAATCTCTCTCATTGGCGGCGGTACCAAAATCTCCATACTTGATTACAATCTTTAACAATCAAGTGACTAACATGTCACACTTATACGATCTTCTCGTGGGTTATACTCCCACAACCTTCCGCACCATGTAGGAAAGTATGCACATTCACACCTCCAACCGTACAAATTATGTTGTGCAAATCAAGAATCCGCAAATCGATACTAAATGCCTATTCCATAGAACACCATTCTCAGGCGACACTAGTATAATGTCAGCTTACTCTAAACATCTGAATCCTCCCCTGCCCATTCGAGTTCATGACATTCTTATCAACACCGAGCCGCAACCTTGATCCTCAACTTCCAATTCTCGTGCTGCTCACTGCACATATCATACCGCTATGCGACGGTACAAGAATTTATCCATAACCCCTGAACTACTAGTAGAATAAACACTTTATTGGCTAGAAAACTTTCACTTAACGCATTCCAGAATTACCATTACAATCACGCAACCGAATTCCCACAATACAAACCTCAAGTTGTGGTCTAAACCATCATAACTCTTCCGGGATCCATTTACACATAACTATTCCATTTGAATAAAATACCTCCCAAATTAATCAAATTATGGTGGCTGTCAAGCTCGCACGTGGAACAACCACAAACCACCTGTGTAACTTAACACGCCGAAGGAACTGATCATTGCCACAATCATGCTTATTCAAACCATTACTAACCGACCCAACTTCTTCTAACTTACTCTTGACATGCCTTAAAGGTAATAATAGCTCCCTTCAAAAACATAACAGACTCAATCAACACTCATCCCGAGTGACTCGAATCACAGACTACATTGTCTCAATACACATGAACCATCTCATACCTTCCTCAAGCGCACAATAGCATCTCCAACTGGTACACCCATTCTACAAGACCTCCCGCGAATTCGAAACTATTTTTGCCATTCCTCCAATATTACCCCGCAGACCCGATGATAACATAGAAAATTCCCCAAGCATTCTTCACACTCTTGTTTACTGTGAAAATGATAACGACAATTAAATTTGTAAAATGGGACTCTAAAAATACGTGATCTATTCCCGAGCTAGTTGTTAGAGCAGAAGATGCTAGTACTATGAATTTTAACGATGGAGCGCGAACTAAAATGAGATAAGGGTCGAACCGAAGGGCCTACTGCCCGAACACGAGCCTGGCCGATGAGGACTTCGGGGTCGAACTCGGTCTATCGGGGATAACCAAGGATGATATAACAGTTAGTGATATGATCAAATAAAGCTCTTTTTAGCTGAAACTAAATTATACGATGGAGAACACATAGAAAAATGAAGAACACATATAAAAGCGAAGGATATCGAGGTATCCTCGGATCAGTGGGAGCCAATAAGGTTTTAGAGAGAAGAGAGAGAGAAGATATTATTGCTCTTTTGTAGAATTGCTGGAGCTCTGCCTTACAGGGTATTAATGACTCTCCTTTTATAAGAGGGGGGAGCTCAAACTTAGTACAAGAGACGTTGCGTGATAAAGAAAAGGAGATGGGACAACCAACGAGCTTTATGACGTGTGTGTGGGCCGACGTTGAGCCGCTCGAACAGACTTAGTCGACCCCGAATACGTTCTTCGGGAACTTTCTGCGTTCGTCAGGGTTTCGGTCGATGTTACCTTCGGCTGGATGTTGACATATCTCGAGGAAAATTGGCCGGCTCGAGATCCCGGACCTCTGGAGTGATCTGTCAAAGCATTTTGCTAATGAGAAGTCGGTCCTCCGATTTCACTGTGCACAGATAGTCTCCGAGTTTCTTAGTGGGTAGAGATAAGAAATGTTTTTGACACCCCATTCCGCGGGCTCTTCAAATGACATCGTGCCGATGGCGCAACCCCTCTCACAAATGTCGAAGCGATTCACCTTTTCGCTCCTCCAGGGTCATTTAGAAATATCGCGACTCCTTCCTCTTTGGGGTTTTATCGATTCATCTTCCATGAACGCATTAATTGCGCCTGTTGTTACGCTTTTCGAGGGCAGTAACGGCACCGTCGGTTACTTTGCGCTCCCCCTATATATGGGGCTTCTTGTGATTAGCCTCTCTTCCTTCGATATCCATCATTTTATCCTTTCCCACCATTTTTTAGTCTTTGCTATCTTTGAGGCCCACGGCCTCAAGATCTTATGCCATATATGCCACGCTCCAACTCTCGATCCTTTTTTGGTTGGACGAATTTGTGTCCCCGTGATGTTATTAATGTTGTTGTTGTTGTTGTTGTTATTGTTGTTGTTGCTGCTGCTGTTGATGTTACTGTTACTACCCCCATTGGCTCGGAGCGATGGGGTAGGAGGTCGATTTCCTCCGAACCGGGGAAAAATTTGGATTATGCACCGCTGCTCACCCTCCTTCCTCGGCTTGGCGTTTACATCCTCTTTGGATTCCTGAGGGTTATGGTGACGGTCTCTGCTGGTTGTTGCCTCCCTGGCCGAGGCAACGTTTCAAGAAATGTCTTTGAGATGATGGTACTGGCAGAGTTCGTACTAGCTAAATTTTTCGCCCAGCCACTTCCCGTCTTCTTCCGGCATCTCTTCGTCATTTTGCTCTTCTCTTCCGCCTTCCTCTTCTATACCCTTCCTTTGGGAGATGTCATTCTGGGACGATTTAGGATGAGATCCCGAGGGGATTGGACACGAAAGATATTGTCTCTGAGGTCATACGCCTGAGAGGGTGATAATGGAAGCGCAACATAAACAAGCTAGATCCTTAGGCTTGCATATTACCTGTATTTCTTTGCCCTTTTGTGTATACTGTAATCATATATAAAGATCTTTCGAGAATTGCTGTAAGTGAATACTTTTGCAAATACAAAAGACATTTTCTTAGTTTCTTCCTTCGATATTTGCCGCGTTTCTTTATATATTTTGGCAGCTTTCGAGTGCATGGTCCTGTTATGTCGTCTGTGATACTGGCCTCGGGCGCGGGTGTTGCATCCAGCCTCTTGTTGACGAACTGGCTGCGTGCGGGGTCCTTTTGTGACTTCCCCAGTCGGGCCCAAATAGGGCCAACAACCTCGGGCCACCGGGGCCCTTTCTCCGCGCGAAAGTGTGGTCGAGGCCTTCAGGCCTCGTGATGGCCGTTGAGAAGAGACTCGTCTGAGGATCCGTGGTCTCGGAACGCCAGTGACGTCCCAGAAGTGATTTTTGAATGGAGATCTGGCTGTGCTTCGGGCCGTCCTGGTCATTACCCGGAGCCCGTTTTGTACGGGCATTTATTAAGTACGCCTCCCCCTCTGTAAATCAGCCTTCTATGGCGAAGGCTTCCTGGGGCTGTATGCCAATTTGGTGGAGACGTTGTCGGTGTGCTTTGGGCATTATCTCGCTATGGCGGAAGTCCTTGGGGTCGGAGTTGGCATTGGGGGAAGGTGCCTTTAATTGGCGTTGGCTCGTTCCTGCCTTTTTCTTATGCGCTTGTGAAGTTTCTTCCGTCCGGGGATTCCCGGAGCTTGCTGATTTTATGGCGCTTGGCGGATCATGCCCTTAGCAGCTGCTTATTCGGGGTATGGCACAAACCGGGCATGGTGATAGATGAGATATGTGTTGCATACTCGTGAGGGAGCTTTTATTGGGGAGAGACTAACCCGTGCCTCCGAGGAACGTGCATTGTCTGAGCCTGATGTTTTTTGGAGCGGCGGTTCCTTAAGGCCAACAAGGGTTGGGCTACTAGGAAGGTGTTTGGTCGTTGAGTAGGCTTTGCCGGCTTCGCTTTGTGGTAGGTTTTGGCATAATCCCTCCGCATCTTGGATCTTTGAGCTTCAATTTGAGTCAATATGGCTGTAGAAATGTGCCTTGATTCTTCGAAGAGTCTAGATCGGGAACAGCCGGTGCCCGGACTGGCATAGCACTAAGCTGAACCGAGGATGGTAAAGGAGTGGTGATTTATCGCCGATGATTTGAGCCAGGCCAGAGAGGGCCTTCGAAGGGAGTGTTTGCTTGCAGGGACTTATGCTCGGGGTATTGTTTTTCCGAAAGAATTTGCTTGGGCGAAGGTAGTTGGGCGTGGTGCCCGGCTTGTTTACGGCTGATGGCGGAGAGCGCATCTTATATACATATACATAAAAAATGAGATGAGTCATGAATTTTTACCTCCTTTATATTGCTTTTGATCCGACGGACTGGTTTTCGTGTTTCGGCGGTACCCCCGTGGGTTCGGAACCGATCTATTTAGGCCAAAGGACCTTTGAGTGCGATTTGCTAACGTGAGAAGGCGTTAGAACCTTTACGTTCCGTATAGCTGTTTCAAGCCTTGAGTCAGGTTTTTGTCGAGCCTGCCTTTCTTTGATCTTTTTGTGCTGGTGCGGGCGAATGTTTGAGCCGAGGTTGTGATGAATGATACCAGGTCGGGGCAAAAAATGGCGGCTTACTCGAGGAGTGCCAATGCCACTAAAGTTGAGTTGCGAAAGACCCTCGATCGTGCAAAAAATAGCAGAGAGTACGTGAGGTGCGGATCGGAGGGAAGTTTTTGAGGAGTTTTATGCAAAGGGGCTTTGATCTTTCGAGGGAGATCAAGCAAGCCAAAGGAGAGGAGCATGATGCCAAATTCCTGCTGTCCGATGCCGAGGATGATGAGGAGGAGACCGCTGGGCAATGACTGCCAGAAAAAAGCGGAGTGATCGTTTCTTGCCTCCTTTGTTATGTATACACAGGTTTCAATATTCTACGCAGGTTGGGGCTGCGCCTTGTCGTCAGCATGTAGCGATAGGAGGGGCAACCCCGCAACTCATATCTTCTGTATTTCTGCTTATTCAAATTTCGATTGGGTTGATTCGTTCCCGGATTCGCTCCAACGCTTGTATGCTTTAATCGTTATCGGGTTCAGTCTTCGAGTCGAGATCCGACTCGAGCTTAATTTACCCTCGAGATTTGGCGCTCGTCTGGGTTTGCGTCGACGGCTTTTATTTCTTGCCCTTGGGCGTTTGGTTGTTTCAACTTATTTTGGGTCCAATCTCCGATTCGCGTTGCGATTTGAGCTTTAATCGTCCCCGAAGTTTTTCCCTGCCTGTATGGGCAGAAGGCACCATGCGGGTGGGTAGCCCGGAGGCTTTACTCGGACGGCGACAGCGGCACTTACGCCGTGCCCTTAGGCATGTTGTAGTTTAACTCATTTCGGGCCCAGTCTCCGAATCGCGTTGCGATTCGAGCTTTAATTGACCCTTAAGCTGTCAGTTTTGGCTGGCGACAAGGGCTCTTATGCTTTTTCGTCGTAGAGACATTCTGATATGTGGCCCATAGGCTTGTTTAGTTAACTATTTTGGATCCAGTCTCCGAATCGAGTTACGATTTGAGCTCACTTTAATCCTCAAGTTGTCAATTTGGTTGGCGACATTGGCTCTTGTGCTTTTTGGTCGTAGAGACCTTTTGATATGTGGCCTGTAGGCTTGCTTAGCTGGCGACAATGGCTCTCACGCTGTTTTTGCCCGTGGGCTTTTTGTAGGCTTGTTCTCCGCTCATTAAGGTCTTTTGAAAGATTTATGCCTGACCCGTCGTTGGTTCTAGAAGAACCTCGTTGTCAAGTCATTATTGGCGATATTTCGAGCACCTCGAAAGGTTCATAGCCCGTTGCTTTGCCTGTTGAGGGAAGCCTGTTTTAACCGATTCTTTCCGAAGTATATTCGAAGTAGTGGCCTGCAATTTTGTTTAGCGATGGTCGGGCGTCCCCGAGTCGCGTTATTTTGGCTATATCAGCCGTTTTGACTAGTCATGTGCGTTTGGCCGTAGCCATTTTCGATCCCGAGTGATGTCTACATCGAGGGTATGCCCTTTTGGGATTCTTACAAATGCGACGTATAGCCTAAACTTCGGGTTATTCATGTCTGTTGAGGTCTTATAGTTTGTCATGCCTATTGAGGTCTTATAGCTTTGTCATGCCTATTGAGGTCTTACAGTTTTGTCATGCCTATTGAGATCATACAGTTTTGTCATGCCTATTGAGGTCTTACAGTTTTGTCATGCCAATTGAGGTCTTACAGTTTTTTTGGTGATGTAGCATGGCGATTGTCGTCAGTCTGCGAGTCATCAAGTTGTTTAAGCGTGAAGACCGCTTCTTGTGAACTCGAAGCTGCGTTCTCGGGGATTTACGAACCCGAAGTTCCGATCCTGGAGTTATGCGAGTGCCCAATTGCCGGCATTTAAGTCTTCGAGTATTTCGGGATGCATTTGGTGAAGAGAACCCTGCCGGGAATACAATGTCACTTCCCCGTTCAGAGAACGGAGTGCTGGAAGGCGTCCTTTGATCCGTTGGCGCAATATACCTTGTTAGGTTGGCCCGACCTATATCGGGGCAAGGCTGATTGCTTGCGAGGTTGTCTCGCCTGAAGAATATTGCGGTTTCATAGCCTCGACCCGGAGGCCGTTTGGGGCGCTTTGAACTATTGGCACCTGTTCCTGCATTTTTTGATTTGTTTGATACAATAGTACATGTTTTTGCTGACGGGGCCTGAATATATACACCGGTGTTTCGATGCATCGTTTTCTTACAAGAAACCTTGTCTGGTGTTTTCCAAAATTCCCACGAGCGGGCTGCTTTTCGGGGGGAATGCCTTCTCGCTTTTTCAACAGCCGCGGGGTTTGTTCGGAATATTTTGCGGAGTTCCCCTCCTGGTGGCTTGCATACGTTGCCTCGTTAAAAACCTTGCCGGTAAAAACCTTTCTTTTTAGGATAAAAACTCAGTCGAAGGAAAAGAGTGCAACGAGTGCGCCTTTGGGGCTTCGAGGTTCCGTAGCTGTACTAACGTCTAGGCAACTTCTGCTTTGGGTGTCTGCGCTAGGGTTAATCTCGTATTTGAAAAAATAACATAAGAAAAGGAATGGTTGTACCTTAAAGCTACATGCGCAGGCGACGTCTTGGGACTTAACCTATTATAACTTCCCGGGGGCGGAGATGCGGCGCGAATTTTTTACTTTGCTTTGTCAAGTTCGACCGGGGGCGAGACCTGGTCTGCTCGTGGTTTCTTTTGGGGGTGGAAGCGTGAGTGCTGGTACTACGTCGTGTATAGCAAACATTTCCCTTGCCGTGTGCTGTTCCCCGCAGACGGTCTTGATCCCGTCCTTTGTCGGAAATTTTATCACCTGATGGAGGGTGGATGGTACTGCTCTCATGCAGTGTATCCATGTTCGTCCGAATAAGGCGTTATATCTCATATCTCCTTCGATGACATGGAACTTGGCGTCTTGGGTTGTGCGGGCCACGATAACCGGGAGGATGATTTCTCCCCTTGTTGTTTTGCTAGCCATGTTGAAACCGTTGAGGACCCGAGTGGCGGGCACGATTCGTTCGAGCAGCTCGAGTCGTTCTATTACCTTCGCCTTGATGATAATGGCCGAGCTACCTGGATCCACGAGTACACATTTTATCTGAAATAAATTTATAAGAAAGGATATTACCAGGGCATCGTTGTGGGGTTGAGATAGGGCCTCGGTGTCTTCTTCGCTGAACGTGAGGGCGTCTTCTGGGGTATATCCCCGAGTCCGTTTTTCCCTGGTGATGGATATCTTTGTTCTTCTCACTACCGGTTCCTGCGAGGCATTGGCGCCTCCCATGATCATGTGGATGACATGTTGCCGTTCGTTTGCCTCGTTTTTCTTGGTCGCCTCCCTCTCTCGGAATTGATTTTTGGCCCGATCGCTGAGGAATTACCGGAGATGCCCTTTGTTGAGCAGTCGAGCCACTTCCTCTCGTAGCTGATGGCAGTCCTCGGTCCTGTGACCGTGCGTGTTGTGAAACTCGCATACTAGGTTGTAATTTCTCTGTGAAGGGTCTGATTGTATTGTTTTGGGCCACTTGGCGTCCCTGATCTTATCGATAGCGAACACGATATTTGAAACATCGACGCAGAAGTTGTATTTCGATAAGTGGGGTGCGTTAGCTGGTGCTACGTTTCGATCGAACCTGGTTCTGTTGATGACTCCTCGAGGGTCCTGCACTCGATCTATCCTTCGATCGTTGCGAGGTAGGTTGCGTCTTGGGACGTTCCTCCTGTCTTCGAGATACGGCTGGTACCTTTCTTTGTATGGTCTCGCTTCTCTTACCAGGAGTCTGCTTGGGTATACCGATCCCGAAGGGGCTCCCAGTTGGTCATCCTCGGTCCTGATCTTTGACTGGTACCGGTTGTGGACGTCCGACCAAGTCACGGCCGGGTATTCGATCAGGTTCTGCTTCAGTTGTTTCGAGGCCATCGAGCTTCGTTCGTTTAGGCCTTGGGTGAAGGCCTGTACCGCCTAGTCGTCGAAGACGGGTGACAGCTCCATTCATTCCATTTGGAAGTGAGACACGAATTCCCACATCATCTCATTCTCTCTTTGCTTGATTTTGAAAACATCGGACTTCCTCGTTGCTACCTTGATGGCTCCTGCGTGTGCTTTTACGAAGGAGTCTGCTATCATGGCGAATGAATCTATGGAGTCGGGAGCCAAGTTGTGATACTACATCATGGCCCCCTTTGAAAGTGTTTCTCCGAATTTTTTCAACAACACGGACTCGATTTCATCATTTTTTATATCGTTGCCTTTTACAGCACAGGTATAGGCGGTGACGTGCTCGTTGGGATCAGTGTACCATTGTATTTGGGGAGTTCCGGCATCTTGAATTTTTTAGGAATGGGCTTCGGGGCTGCTTCCTCGGGGAACGGCCTCTGTACAAATTTCTTCGAATCTAGACCTTTCAGGACCGGGGGTGCTCCCGGGATATGATCCACTCGAGAGTTGTAGGTCTCGACTTTTTTATCGTTGGCTGCAATTATTTTTTCACCCGATTCGATCCTTTTGGTAAGATCCTCCAGCATCTTCACTATGGTGGGGTCAGCCACTGACCCGATATCATTTTATCTTTCGGGTATTTGCTCGGAGGGGGGAGCTATCTTCGGTGCTGGTGTGCTGGGATTTCTTGGATGGCTTTGCAACTGAGCAATGGCCAGTTGTTGTGCCTGCAACATTTCAAAAATAACGTGAAGACTAACTTCCTGTTCTTCCCGGGCCGGGGTTTTTTGAACTTCCTGTCGGTCGCTGTGTCGCACGCTTCTGTCTGTGTGAGAAGTTTCGTTGACTTGTTGTGCATCCTGTGAGTCCGCATCCGCTAGTACTGGTCCGAGTGCGTTATCGGGATCCTGTAGTGGTGCTCCGACGACCGGGACAGCTACACCATTTTCCCCGTGATCTTCGAGGCGGTCGTTCTCAACTCTGCTTACTGAGCCAGACATTTTTTCCAGAAATCAAAGGATCTTGGACAAGAAAAAGTGTGAAAGATGATATGCGTTTGTGTAATGAAACTATCAAGAAAATAATCACTATTATTTTTACCTCCACGATGGGCGCCAAACTGTTTACCGTGAAAATGGTAACGACAATTATATTTGTAAAATGGGACTCTAAAAATACGTGATCAATTCCCGAGCTAGTTGTTAGAGCAAACTATGCTAGTACTATGAATTTTAACGATGAAGCGCGAAATAAATCGAGATAAGGGTCGAACCGAAGGGCCTGCTGCCCGAACATAAGCCTGGCCGATGAGGACTTCGGGGTCGACTTCGAGGTCGAACTCGGGCTATCGGGGATATTCGGGGATAACCAAGGATGATATAACGGTTAGAGATATGATCAAATAAAGCTCTTTATAGCTGAAACTAAATGATACGTTGGAGAACACATATAAAAATGAAGAACACATATAAAGGCGAAGGATATCGAGGTATCCTTGGATCAGTGGGAGCCAATAAGTTTTTAGAGAGAAGAGAGAGAGAGAGAGAAGATATTATTGCACTTTTGTAGAATTGTTGGAGCTCTGCCTTACAGTGTATTAATGACTCTCCTTTTATAAGAGGGGGGAGCCCAAACTTAGTACAAGAGACATTGCGTGATAAAGAAAAGGAGATGGGACAGCCAACTAGCTTTATGACGTGTGCGTGGGCCAACGTTGAGCCGCTCGAAAAGACTTAGTCCACCCCGGGTACGTTCTTCGAGAACTTTCTGCATTCGTCGGGGTTCCGGTCGATGTTACCTTCGGCTGGATGTTGACATATCTCGAGGAAAAATGGCCGGCTCGAGATCCCGGACCTCTGGAGTGATCTGTCAAAGCATTTTGCTAATGAGAAGTCGGTCCTCCGATTTCACCGTGCACAACTCTGCTACAAAATCCCGATCTTCAGCCACACAACGAACCCAAAATCCTTAGACACCGCACTTACATCCTCGAGCCCATTGGAACCACTATTGAGAGTTACCCACTCTTATCTGACCTCGAATATAATCAAGATCCAACGCTCTGTTAGCCTATGAACACTTCTAAAGAAGCAACCGAATGAGTTCCTTTGCTTGTACATCACATCCACAAGAAGCATAAACTCTGAGTCTTCCTAAACCTGCACATGAATCGATAAGGCAAAATATAGCACATATTCATCAAGTTCTTTGCTCGAATTACCCCTGATGTTTTCTTTTCTTAGTCATAACATAATCCACCAACGCACCGATAACTAGAAACCGTACAAGCAGGCAACCACATGACCCGGTCGTAGACGGTGGGCTCCCCCACTTAGCTTAAAGCTACCATCACATAAATGTAGAACCCACAGAGTTTGTGCCTTCTCAATTACCATGATCACGCACCATCAACTCGCCCGATTTCTCATAATCTCTTGTTAAACCTTTCATGAACATTTCAAATGTTCAGTCACATTCGCGTACTCGCCTCCTGCTGGGTAGTAAGTAGAACTCTTCGTAGAAACTTCATCAAAACCATGCAACTGCTAACCTGCTCACAGGAGATAACCCACCAGTGGAATTCCATGCCGCAATCTTCCAACGATGCTGCACTGGGTACAACTGCTACGAAATCAGTGAACCCTCCTAAGCCTATGCTCGTCCACCGACTGTAAGAGTCTGTTCGTTCCTATTGACATCAGCTGAAAGTCCAATAATATATTCCAAACATCAAGGTCATGTGCATCCAAAAAAAATCAAGTTTTCACACCCCTCTTTATTTCAAGAAAATCCCTTTTTGCCATATTCAATCTTTCTCAGCACTGTAGCCACCATTCCAAATAAAATCCGTAGGCCTAGTCACTGTCTACCATGATTCCCAAATCACTCTAAACTTTTCTCAAGGCATGTGGCTATCCTACCACAGAATCCATATGCTACTCTGCCACTCCCACTTCGGTTAAACCATCTCCTTAAGCAGCTTCTCGACCTTTGTTGTTCATACATGACCTGCTAACAATTCAATTACCATGTGTACGCGGACCGCAAAAATATTGTGCAGCCGCATAAGAGGTGATTAAGAGAGTTGGTTTTGGGCAAGCTGAAGATATGTGAACCGCACCATAATTGTGCAGCCGCAGGATGAAAAGTGCGGCCACACTCACAATTATGCGGTCCGCAGAAGAGGAGAATCAAAGAGCTGGGTTCAAGTCCAAAGTCAAGGAGTGCAGACCGCACTAATATTCTGCAGCCGCAAAAGCAAGAGTGCGGCCGCACTCACAATTGTGCGGTCCGCACGAGAAGAAGAAGTATGGCCGCAACCTAGAGTTGTACGGTCGGAGAGATGGAACCTAACAAGCCAAGCCTATTAGTACGGACCGGACACATCATTGTGCAGCCGCACAACCTCCACATGGGCATTTTTGTTAAATATTTTCTGCTTGGTATAAAAAGAAGTTTTTGTCATTTTTAGGTGAAGTTTTGATTTTGGGAGAACACCTGAGACGTTTTCTTTACTGTTTTGAGTAATATTGTACTAGATTAGCTTCTAAACATTAGATTTTCTTTCTCTAATCAATTATTATGCATTTTGTCTTAATTTCTTCTTTAATTTCTTCCTTTTTCATAAGTAGCTAAATTTCTAGCTAAGGTTGTGGCCCAACCCTAGTGTGGGTATTTAATGGATGTTTGATTTAGGGCTTGTTTGTGATTGGGTTAGTAATATTTAGCCTTTTTCATGCTTGAATTCAAAAATTAATAGTTGCAAACATTGATTCATGCCTAATTGACTTAGTCTCTTCTTGAGAAAGAAAGACTAAGTCTAGGAAAACTTGGCTAACAACAAATTGGGGTGAAGTCAAGAAATTGATAGCCCCAATTAAAGGGTCAAATCTAGAGATAGTAAGATCAGACTTGAGCATATATCACTTGTTTTGTGCAATACCCATTTGGACTAGGGAAAGCCATATTACGCCAAATTGCTCAAACTACCGAGAGGTATAGAGTGGGTAACTACGTGTGATTGCTATATTATAACTCCGATTAATCAAACTTGCCCTAGAGCTTACAACCTGTTAGGTAACCACCTAGGTGGAAGTCACGACCCTAGATCTTATATCATTTGCAAACCAACCAAAACCAAAAAAATTGTATTCTAGTTTTATAATTGCAATCAATAGCTCAAAGAAGAAATAGAAAGAACAAACAAGAATGTGGAAGTGTAATTTGAGGCACATCATACAATTACACTAAATATGTACCTAATCTCAATTCTAACTCCTTGTGGGTTCTACCCCGACTTGCACTGGGTTTTATTATTGCTTCAACCGCCTCACTACCTATATTTGTGGTGTGAGTTTGGGTGACATCAATTTTTGGCGCCGTTACCGGGGAGTTAAACAAATTTAGCTATATATCTAGGTTTTTGTGTGCTTTATCTTCTTTTCCTTCCGAGTCACTAACTTTGTTTTTGAATTGATTTTAGGTACAAAAATGGCTCTCAACAATGAGCTCATCGGGAATTTGCCAATGGGGAGGATGTGGATGATGACCAAGTTGATGAGGTTCCTCTTGAACGTCAAGCAAATAGACGAGGTCGCCCGCCTCAAAATAATGTTCCTGTCCCTCCCCCACCTCCACCAAGAGCGGCAGCACATCGACAGTTGCTGAATGGGGGTTGTGCAAGTGCTATAGTCCCGCCCCGCGTTAGGGCGAACAACTTCCAAATCACCAATGTGATGCTTACACTACTTGAGCAACGGGGATTCTTCACCGGGGCTACGAGTCAAAAAGCCTTTAAGTATCTCAAGTGGTTCGTCGATACTTGTTAAGGGAGCAAGCAAACAAATGTCTTTGAGGACGCACTGTGTTTGAGGCATTTCCCTTTTCTCTACGGGGAAAGGCATTAGACTGGTTAGAGAGATTGCCCAATCATTCCATTCATACATGGGATGAGTTGGCAGAAAAATTCATTGCCAAATTCTTCTCTCCAGGACATATGCCGACACTTCGGGATGAGATTCTTGCTTTTAAGCAAGAACCCAATGAGCCATTGCACGTGATTTGAGAAATATATCGTACCATGGTTAAAGAGTGCCCGAATAATAATATGACTGAGGCCATGATCCAACAAACCTGCTATAGGGGTATCACAACAAATCAATGTGTGGTTAATCAACTCGCCGGTGGGAACTTCATGAACACGCCTTATGCCGAGGCTTGTGAAATTCTTGATGAGATGGCGGATACCTCATCGGCATGGCAAACTAGAGCAAATGTTCCGCAAGGTGACCCTAAGGCCATTCACCTAAACAAGAAGCTACATGATCATGGGCAAGCTATTGCCGAGTTGACAAGCACAATGAACCAATTAGCCAAAGCTCAACTTTAACAAGTTCAAGTGCCAAAACAAATAAATGCAATAGAAGGTGTAAATATGCTGATGAACAAGAGACGGCAACAAGCTTAACAAATGCAAAGCCTTCCGGAATAATTCATGCAAGATTATAGTGGTTATGATCAAGGTGATTCGTTCAATGAGCAAGAAAAAGAAGTTCAATATGTCAAAATTTATCAAGGCCAAAGAAATGGTGCTCAAGGACAAAATCAACAACAATGGAGGTCTCAAGGAAATCAAGGCAATTGGAACAACCAAGGCCACCAAGGCAATCGGAGTAGTGGTAACAATAATCAAAGCAATTGGAATAATCAAGGTAACCAAGGCAATTAGGGAGGTAATCATCAAGGCAATTGGGGTGAAAACAATCAAAGCAATTAGGGAGGCAATAACCAAGGAGGGTGGAACAACAACAACAACCAGGGGGCGGATTTTCAAAGGCCCCCAATGTTCCAACAACCGAGCAATCCACCCCCTATCCTTCTCGTAGTATGAGATCTTCTAACAATGAGATGGGTAGAATTGAAAATATGTCTAAATAAATGATGGAGAATAATGCCGACTCTGATGCTCAACTAGCCTCTCATAACACTTCTATTTGCAATTTGGAGGTTTAATTAGGCCAAATCACGCAAGCTTTGAACCCTCGTCCTAAGGGGGCACTACCTAGTGATACGGTGGTGAACCCGAAGGGTGGCAATAATACTGGAAATGTTATGGTCGTGACTAATAGAAGTGGAAAAGGTGGAGATGCAACCACCTCAAATCAAAGAAGAATTGTGGATGAAGATGTTGTGGTTCGAGAAGATGAAATCCCAAGCAACGTGGGTCAAGCTAATGAAGAAGTGAGAATTGATATTGATGAAAGTTTTGAGGAGACGCAAGAAGAAGTGAACCCGTCTAGGGAAAACGTGATTGACATGCCGGATCCGGTAGTGCCAAAGGCTAAGGCACCAATGCCAAGGCCTTCTCCTCCATACCCTAGAAGGCTTGCAAAGCAAAATAGTTTGTCGATTAATGTGTCATTGGTTCAGGCTTTGAAGCAAATGCCGGAATATGAGTTCATGAAGGACTTGGTAACCAAGAAGAGATCTATGAATTGTGAAACAATTAAGATGACACATCAAGTGAGTGATATAGTGCACTCAATGGCTCCTAAGTTGGAAGATCCGGTCACTTTCACAATTTGCACTATTGGGAGTGCCGACTTTGCCAAAGCATTATGTATTCTTGGGAAAAGTATCAACTTAATGCCCTATTCGGTGTTCAAAACATTGGGAATTGGGAAACAAAGACCTACATCCATGAGGTTGCAAATGGCTGATCGAACAATGAAGAGGCCTATGGGTATTATTGATGATGTGTTGGTTCGAGTTGACAAGTTCATCCTCCCGACGGACTTTGTGATTCTTCATTTTGAAGTGGACTATGATGTGCCTATCATTTTGGATAGACCATTCCTTGCTACGGGGAAGGATCTTGTTGATGTGGAAGCCGGTGAGCTCACTTTCTGGGTGGGTGACGAATAGGTGATCTTCCATGTTTGCAAATCTATGAGGCAACCGAATAGTAATGACGTTTGTTCGTTCGTGGATGACGGATGTGATTGTTGATGATGCTAGTGCCACAACGAATGTTGAGGATACTTTGGAAGTCGTGTTTCTCAATATTGATGATGTTAAGGATAAAGAAGGCTATGTGGAGTGTGTTAATGCATTGCAAGGAATGGGGTCGTACACTTATGAGCCCCGCAAGCTATATTTCGATCTTGAAAACCGGAAGACTCCTCCAACAAAGCCCTCAACCGAGGAGCCTCCCACTTTGGAATTAAAGCCCTTGCCTCCACATCTCACGCATGAATTCCTTGGCCCTTCTTCTACTTTACCGGTTATCCTTTCTTTTTGCTTAACTAACATGTAGGTAGATTCCATATTGGAGGTGCTACAAAGGAGGAAAAGAGCAATCGGATGGACTTTGGTGGATATCCAAGGCATAAGCCCCGCCTTTTGCAGGTACAGGATTATTTTGGAGGAGGGAGACAAACCCTCCGTTGAACATCAAAGAAGGCTAAATGAAGCAATGCAAGAGGTGTTGAAGAAGGAGATAATCAAGTGGTTGGATGTCGGGGTTGTTTACCCCATTTCCGGTCGCTCGTGGACTTCTCCGGTGCAATGTGTTCCAAAGAAAGGGGGCATGACTGTGGTAACAAATGACAAGCATAAATTGATCCCCACAAGAACCATTACTGGGTGGAGAGTGTGCATGGACTATAGGAAGCTCAACAAAGTCACTCGGAAAGATCATTTCCCACTTCCATTTCTTGATGAAATGCTTGATAGGTTGGGCGGACGTGCTTTTTATTACTTTCTTGATGGATACTACGGCTACAATCAAATCCTTATTGCTCCTGAGGACCAAGATAATATCACTTTCACTTGTCCCTACGGTACTTTTGCATTCTCGCAAATGCCATTTGGGTTGTGTAATGCACCGGCGACTTTTCAATGGTGTATGATGGTTATTTTCACTGACATGGTGGAGGATATTCTTGAGGTCTTTATGGATGATTTTTTTGTGGTTGTGAATTCGTTTGAAGATTGCTTGAACAATTTGGATAGGGTATTAGCTAGATGTGAGGAAACGAATTTAGTGTTGAATTGGGAGAAATGTCAATTCATGGTTGAGGAAGGCATTGTCCTCAACTATAAAATTTCATAGCATGGTATTGAGGTCGACAAAGCCAAAATTGAGGTGATCTCCAAACTCCCTCCCCCTACTTCTATGAAGGGAGTGAAGAGCTTCTTGGGTCATGCGGGTTTCTACGCCGATTCATCAAGGACTTTTCCAAGGTGGTAAACCCACTGTGCAAAATTTTGGAGAAGAATGCCAAGTTCCATTTCAATGAATATTGTATGAAGGCATTTGAATTACTTAAGTTCAAGTTGACTACTACTCCTATTATAACCGCACCAGATTGGAGCTTGCCTTTTGATCTCATGTGTGACACTAGTGATGTGGCTGTTGGAGCGCTGTTGGGGTAAAGAATCAACAAAATCTTCCATCCGGTCTACTATGCTAGCAAGACTATGAATGATGCCCAAGTCAACTACACTGTGACCGAAAAAGAGATACTTGCTATTGGTTTTGCAATGGAGAAGTTCCGCCCTTATTTGATGGGTACAAAGGTAATTGTTCATACCGACCATGTGGCGCTCGCTATTTGATGAGCAAGAAAGATTCTAAGGCATGTATGATGCGGTTGGTGCTTCTATTGCAAGAGTTTGATCTAGAGATTCAACACCGCAAGGGTAGTTAAAATCAAGAGGCGGACCACTTGTCCCGATTGGAGGAGGAGGGGAGGCCACACGGCCTTGAGATCAATGATTCATTTCCCGACGAGCAACTCCTAACTGTTTCAATGATCGGGATGTCATGGTTTGCCGATTTAGCCAACTATCTTATGAGCGGCATTGTACCGAATGAGTTCTCTTCAACCAAAGTAAAAAGCTCAAACGGGATTGCCTGGACTATTATTGGGATGAGCCGTATCTTTTTCGGATATGTACCGATTGTATGATCCGGCGATGTGTGCCGGAGGAAGAAAAAATGGAAATTCTTGAGGCTTTCCACTCTTCACCGTTTGGTGGTCACCATGGTGGAGCTAGAACGACTACAAAAGTGTTGAGTTACGGATTCTATTGGCCTACTCTTTGCAAGGATGCTAGGGATATAGTCAAGAGTTGTGATGAATGTCAAAGGGCCGGTGGAATTTCTAAGAAGAATGAGATGCCTCTCCTCACCATCTTGGATATTGATATCTTTGATGTTTGGGGTATGGATTTCAATGGGACCGTTCTTGAGCTCTTGTGGGAACACATACATTTTGGTAGCTGTGGATTATGTGTCAAAATGGGTTGAAGTCGTGGCTTTACCCAACAACGAAGCTCGAAGTGTTGTGGCATTCTTTAAAAATCACATCTTCACAAGGTTTGGTACCCCAAAGGCCATTATTAATGATGGGGGGTTCGTATTTTTGCAACCGGGCTTTTGATACCTTACTCACCAAGTATTGCGTCACTCACAAAGTCTCTACCCCCTACCATCCTCAAGCAAGCGGACAAGTTGAAGTCTCCAACCTCGAGATCAAGAGTATTTTTTTCAAAAACTGCGAATGCCAACCGGATGGATTTGTCAAGAAAACACGATGGTGCTCTTTGGGCTTATAAGACGGCGTACAAGATGCCGATTGGGATGTCTCCATATCGATTGGTGTTTGGGAAGGCGTGCCATCTTCTGGTAGAACTTGAGCATAAGACCATGTGGTCTTTGAAAAAGTTGAACCTTGAGTGGGATGTCACGGCAAACCCAAGAGGGGCACATTTGAATGAGCTTTATTAATTCCGGTATCATGCCAACACAAGTTCGTCACCTTACAAAGGGAAGATGAAGTACCTCCATGACAAGTACATCCAGAACAAGGAGTTTAAAGAAGGTGATCTTGTGCTATTGTTCGATTCCCGGTTACGAATGTTTCCGGGCAAGTTGAAATCAAAATGGATTGGCCCCTTGGAAGTGGTGAATGTAACCCCCTTGGTGCTCTAGATTTGAAAAACAAGAATGATGAGGTATTTAAAGTCAATGGGCACCGGTTTAAACATTATCTTGGCAAGATTCATGATGGCCACATTGTGGCGGTTCTTCATTTCAAGTGATTGGTAATCTCCATCGTGTCGCCACGTTAAATCAGGCACTTCTTGGGAGGCAACCCATGTGTCTTTCTGTTTCTATTGGTTTTCTTCTTAAGATTAGATAGGCTTTGTTTTGTGCTAACTAGTTTTGAAGTGTATGCTGGAATGGGTGTGCATTGCAGGGACTGTGCATGAAAAATTGGATAAGTGTCACAAAAGTGCGGACCGCACACAAATTATGCGGACCGCGTAATCACTCTGTGGCCGCACAATTCTGTGTGCGGTCGCACATCTAAATGACCAAAAGTGCATTCTCTTTGAAGTTTGGCCTGTCAAAGTTCATCAACAATGTGTGGCCGCACACACAATTGTGCGGTCCGCACAAATTATGCGGCCGCACTCACTTTTGTGCGGACCACATCAATTCTTCCAAGGTAAAAGTAAGGAGTGCGGACCGCAGTCAAAATTGTGCAGCCACACTAAGATAACTTCTGGGCCCGACGGGTCAACCTATAAATAGGGCTTTTCAATACTTTTCACACTTTACACTCTTTGAACACTCAAGCCCTATGCAAACACAGTGCGTACCCCACTAATTATCAAACTTCAATCATTTCATCTCCGTAGATTCTCACCTGCATCTTTCATTACTGGTATGTTAATTTCATCTTTAGATTTTTCCTCTTTTTCTTAGTTTTGTTCATTGATCTAGGGTTAATTTCATGCCTAATAATGTCTAGTTTACTGTCGATTATTTTCAAATTATGTGGCTGCACACATTTTTGTGCTGTCCGCAGTCCTTTAACTTAGGGCTTGTGTATGCTTGAATTGTGCGGACCGCACTCGGAAATATGCGGTCCACAGTGAAATTGTGCGGTCCATAGCAAAATTGTGCGGTCCCAATTGATGAATGATCAGGTAACCCAGTATTCTGAACCTAGGATTGTGTTGCCGCACTCAAAATTGTGCGGTCCACACTTTTGGTTTGCGGCTGTACTCACTTTTGTGGGGTCCGCACTTGGCAATCTGCGGCCGCACTCATTTTTGTGCGGTCCGCACTACCTCTTCTGAGTCTACTTTACTGCAACTATCAAGCATGCATGTGTATACCATATGAGCTTCAATTCTAACTGATTTTTATTACTTATATGTTGCATACAATGGTTAGATCACGGGGCAGAGGAGATACATCAAAAGGGAGGGCAAAACCCTCCCGTGACCGAGGTCCAGGCAAGAGTAACCTACCACTTGCCATCCAAAGAGCCATAAGCAAGAAAGCTACAGCCAACAGAGTTCCTGAACCTTCTGAGACCAGTGAGTATCTCCCATCTGGGGAAGCTTCTTAGGGTAACTCCATGCAAACACAGCCGGAAACCCAATCACAACAAATCCCGAGTAGATTCCACTTGGTCGATGAGTCATCTTCCACTGCCAGTTCTTTTGAAGGTTCGGAAGAGGATAGTCAAGATTCTAAGCCCTCTTTCTCAAATGCCTTGGCTTCACCAATCAATATAGATGATGATGACGATGTCCCGGATGATGGTAGAGGGGGTGATACTGCAGTGGGGAATTTAAAAAGGTCGAGGTAAGGGAGATGTGGGAAGACAGGTTCATCAGCTTGACCGCCTTCAACAGATTTAAAGAGTGGTGACCCCATAGATCGCTCACTCTTGAGCAACAATTCTTGATGAAGTATTTGGACAAGCACAACCCAAATGTCTCTAGATAGTTCCAGGAGAGAAAATGATGGAAATGGTTCACCCAAAGCGTCCGCGATGCAAATGACCACTTGGTTAAGGAATTTTACGCCAATGTGGCTCATATTGCGAAGGTACCATGGTGATAAAAGTGCGAAATCTAAAAATCCGATTCGACTCCTATGCTTGAAACTCTTATATGGGATTTGAAGAACTGGAGGCAGTCCAATACTTGGAGAAGCTGGCTATGGGTGATGCAGCTCGCCCGTGGCTAGCTATGATTTTGGCTATTCGAGGACCAACACCTTCGTGGCTTAATGCAGGGGTTCCCATAGTACGGGCCACCTTAAACTTTGAAGCAAAGGGTGGCAGATTTTCGTGTGCAGCTGCATTGATCCGTGCCTCAACGAAAACAACCTCCCAATTCCCTGTGCAGTCTTGGTGGCCTCAATTATGGCAGGGTGCCCGATTAATGTGGGTGCTATCATGTCCACAAACATCACTCTTGCTGTCCAAAAAGATTGAAGATCCTACCCATACCCGAAGTTCCTCACAGAATACTTCAAAGATCAAAAGGTGGAGCCAAGTCAATGTGATACATAAGTTAAGGCTGTGAATCCTTTCTCATGGTACCACCTACAGGGTAGTGACAACCCGAAATTCAAGGGTAAGGCAACTACCTCCGCTGGCCAGTCTGAAGAGCCGACGGTAGTAGTTACTGATTCAACTACCGAGCCTTCCACAGTAGTCGGTCCGTCCACCGGGACGATAGCCATGCCACCTTCATCTTATAGACCACCATCTCCATTATCAGTGCCATTATCAGTGCTAGCTTCATCCACTAATCCACAGACTGTGGTGCGAGTCTCCCAGACTTTGGCAAGTCTCAACAACTGGATGCAGGCAACTACTTCAAAGCTGTCTGACAGATCCAGTGATGTTGTAGCGCAGTCAGCAGCCCCAGCAGAGCCACAGGTACCTCCGTCAGTGGAGGCAACATTAAAGAAGATTCAGGACAACCAGAAGACTAACATGGCTAAAGTGGTGGCACATGGGAAAGCTATTGAATATTTGGTTAAACAGGTCAAGAAGATGCGGAAGTTTCAAGCATCGAAGAAGTCAGTGGAAAAGTTAAGAAAAGAGATTGCTAAGATTACATCTGCCGGAGATCTACCATTGAACCTTCTCATGGAGTCAGCAGGCCTAGCAGTACCCGAGGCACTAGAGGCAGCAGCCGGCCAGTCTAAGGAGCCAGTTGCGACTGTCCACACCGCTGAGGAGATGATCCATATGCTCTGCAACCTTGTTGTCTCTCAACTCTCTACCCTTTCCCTGTTCTTATTTTTGTTATACATTGGGGACAATGCTTATTTTCATTTGGGGGGTGGTCTATTTTGATTGATTGACATTGACATTTGGCCTATAATAACTCTTATACTCTTTTTCTTTTATCTTTATTCTCTCTTTGATTATGTATATATTATTCCCTCTCATTCGATGTATATATTCATTCCCCTTATGTATATATTCATTTCCTTTTGGTTTGTATATTCATTTGTCTTACTTTCTGTAGTTTACTTCATAGCTTCTTTAGTTTGTTTTTCGTAGTAGTATAACTTCTTAGCTGCTATAGTCGCTTCTTTTTGATTTGTTAGCTTCTTTTTCGTTTAAGTGAACAATAAGCCTTTGGTTTTCTTAATGCCATGGTTATTTCCAAAGGTGGATTCTGTGTGAACCGGGTGGCTCTTCCCAATGATGGATGGCGTGACGACCTTTTTAAGTGATTGAGTCCGTTTTCTTTTATGTTTAGGAAAATATAGTAGTAATGAATAAAAAGGGTCTCAAGCATGCTTCACTTGGTACCAACACATTTACCTACGACCTTATGGTTAAAAATAAAGTTGTTGGCAGAAAATAGCTCTAGTTGTGACCTTTTGACTCTCGTGTTGACTTAAGCAGTCATCGAGTGGTTCAGTTGAGCCATTTGTGATTCTCAATCTTAACTAGGGTTGTTGTAGGCCCTCGACTCCATTCTCTTTAGCAATCCAGCAGTGTGAGAGGTGAGGTATTGAATTGCAAGTCAAAGTACCCGTGCTAATAGTGTAGAACTTTCCCCGAATGTTTTTCTAGGCGAAATTCTACGTGTAGCTTGGCTTGAGAAATGAAAGTAGGCTCTCTTTCATCCGATTTGAAGTTTGAAATCTTCCATAGCCTACCAATGTGATATCCCTAGTAAACCCATTTGACCCTAAGCCCTTTTTCTTTCAGTAACCACGTTGCAAGCCTTTATCCGTTTTGTAATGACCCTCTCTTGGCACCCAATCTTTCCTTAGCATTCTTGAGAAACAATTGGCAAAAACATAAGTTTGGAGGAGAGACGAGGAGTTTGAAAGTGATAAAAGGTACAAAGAAGAGAAAGAAATGAAGAAAAAGGGAAGGCAAAGAAAAGAAAGAAGGAACAAAAAAAGGAAATATACTAAAAAGAAAGTGAATAAGGTAGAAAGTTGAAGGGATTCAAAGAAAACAATGATGAAAGGCATGGAGTAAATAAGAAAGGAGAAAATTGAATGTCATGACCAAGAAAGAGTGACGTTACGTCTCTCTAGTTCCCCCGAGGAAAAAGAAATTGACTCAAAGAGTCAACAAAGTATGAGCCAAAAAGAGAAAATGGAGTGCTTAAGGAAAGATGAACCCATTCTATTCCATCAAGTCCTACCTTGATCCAAAAAGCCTTCATTACATCCTGAAAAAAGACTTATATGATTTCAAGTGAGTAAGCTCACATTAGTGTTGATTCACATGAGGGGCAAGCTTATGGTACTTAGAGCCGGACTCGTGTCATTCTTTTGAGAGAGATGAGCAAACTTTTCACAATCCTTGTTTCGAGTGTTACATTCTAAAGTGAGATTTGCTAACGGAGAGTAAAGGAGGAGGATTTTTGGATCTGCAATGATCTACGTGAAAGAGCGAGCTTCCTTGATGAATAAAAATCAACTCTTGATGCTCTAGTGTCACATTAGAACTATTGTACTCAAAAAGTCAAATCATTGCATTGTTGATAATTCATACGTGTTGTGGGTAATTGTTGGTCCCAATTGATGTGTGATTGATTTACCATAGGCCAGCTGAAGTATCCCCTTTTCTAGTGGAGGCGGGAATTGCCTTAATTGCTTGAGGACAAGCAAAATCTTATGTTTGGGTGAGTTGATAAGTAGGGTTTTTGACCACTTATTTGCTCTTTTTTACTTGCGTTTTTGCTCAAAATACTTAAAGGTATTCCCGAAAACTAATGAATTGTGCTTTCTTGCAGGAGTGTTGCAATATGAGCCAAAGAAATCAAAATCAACTCATAAAGGAGTTAAAAGTGGACAAGGACCAAAACAAGGCAGAAAGGCCCACAGTGCGGACCACACAATACTGTGTGCGGCCACAAAACAAGAAAAGAGCCATGTCAGTTTTTCTTCGCAGTATGCGGACCGCACAAATATCGTGCGGTCGTAGACGAGTAGATTTAGAGAGTTGGCTTAGGCAAGCTGAAGATATGCGGACCGCACCATAATTGTGCGGCCGCAGGATGACAAGTGCAATCGCACTCACAATTATGCGGTCCGCAGAGGAGAAGAATCAGAGAGCTGGGTTCAAGTCCAAAGTCAAGGAGTGCGGACCGCAATAATATTGTGCGGCCGCAGAAGCAAGAGTGCGGCCGCACTCACAATTGTGAGGTCCACACAAGAAGGAGTGCGGTCGAAACCCAAAATTGTGCGGCCGTAGAGATGGAACCTGTCAAGCCAAGCCTATTTGTGCGGACTGCACACATTATTGTGCGACCACACAACCTCCGCAGGGGCATTTTCGTCAGATATTTTCTGTTATGTATAAATAGAACTTTTTGTCATTTTTAGGTGAAGTTTTGTTTTTTGGAGAGCACCTGAGCCATTTTCTTTACTGTTTTGAGTAATATTGTACTAGATTAGCTTCTAAACATTAGATTTTCTTTCTCTAATAAATTATTATGCATTCTATCTTAATTTCTTCCTTCTTCATGAGTAGCTAAATTTCTAGCTAGGGTTATGGCCCAACCCTAGTGTGGGTATTTAAGGGTGTTTGATTTAGGATTTATTTGTGATTGGGTTAGTGATATTTAGCATTGTTCATGCTTGAATTCAAGCATTAATGGTTGCAAATATTGATTCATGCCTAATTGACTTAGTCTCTTCTTGAGAAAGAGAGACTAAGTCTAGGAAAACTTGGCTAACAAGAAATTGGGGTGAACTCAAGAAATTGATAGGCCCAATTAAAGGGTCAGATCTAGAGATAGTAAGACCCAACTTGAGCATATATCACTTGTTTTGTGCAACACCCATTTGGACTTGAGAAAGCCAAATTGGGCAAAATTACTCAAACTACAAAGAGGTATAGAGTGGATAATTGCGTGTGATTGCTATATTACAACCCCGACTAATCAAACTTGCTCTAGAGCTTACAACCCGTTAGGTAACCACCTAGGTGAAAGTCACGACCCTAGATCTTTTATCATTTGAAAAATAACCAAAACCAAAAATATTGTCTTCTAGTTTTATAATTGCAATCAATAGCTCAAAGTAGAAATAGAAACAACAAACAAGAATGTGGAAGTGTAATTTGAGGTACATCATATGATTACACTAAATATATACCTAATCCCAATTCTAACTCCTTGTGGATTCGACCCTGACTCGCGTTGGGTTTTATTATTGCTTCGACCGCCTCACTACCTATATTTGTGGTGTGAGTTTGGGTGACATCAGACACCTCCCACCATGTCCTTCCTCACTTCGCTGTCCAAATACTACCTCAATTCAAAATCCATCTCTGTAGCACCTGAACTAATAAATTAATACCAACTCTGCCTCCTCGAAGATCATCTTTCTCGAGCCATCGGCATTTGAAACACTGATTCGATTCTGAAATTACTACACACAGCCATCTCTAACAACCACTTCTCAGGTACCATTTAACAACACCCTGGCCCGAAGGCAAATCCAAGAATACCATAATGCCGACAAACCTTAATGTGTTCAAACAAGGACGATGATAACAACTCGCTCGAATACGCAGGGAGAAACATCATGCACCACATCTCTAGTACCACTACAACTCCTTGATGCCCATTTGATAACAAGCAATCCATGTCGCATAAGATTGAGTGGGAAGAAAATGAAGGCATAAGCTTTAATTGAATCAAATCGCACGAAGAGGAATCAAGAAGGGAAGCGCTCCAAACAGACATGTAGCCTCTCGAAGATAAGTACAAACGTCTCTGTACCAATCCGCAAGACTACTAGACTTGCTCATGACTCGTGAGACCCTAGTGAACCTAGAGCTCTGATACCAAGCTGTCACGACCAAAAATCCACTATAGTTCGTGACAGTGCCTAACGCCGCCGTCAAGCAAGCCAACGATGCCTAATCAACTTAGTCACACATTCTATTATTTTTGAAATCAGGAATCCCATTAAATGAGTATAGTAAGGTCTGGTACTCGCAGAAACCCCTTGATTTTTATTTCCAACTTCCTTATAAAATATAAATTACAAGGTAAAATTATAATAATTACGTGAACTACAATAATGAACATCCAGTAGCTACCCCCAAAACCCAGTGTCACAAGTGCATGGGCATCTACTAAGGAGTAAAATAATAATACAACATCCGTCTAGAATATAAGTTAGACAGGATAATATAAATAACTCTGATGGAGACTCTGTATGCTGCGGATCATAAAATAGAATGCAGCTCAGTGTAAAGTCCACACAATAGTTGCGCCCTTGCGCCCATGGTGTGTGTGTATATATATATATATACATATATATATATATACATATATATATATATATATATATATATATATATATATCTACCTGCACAATAAGTGCAGCAAGTGTAGCATGAGTACGTAAATCAATGCGTACCCAGTAAGTATCTAGCCTAACCCCGGATAAGTAGTGACGAGGGGTCGATGCCAACACTCACTAGAGGTCCAATAAAACAGTATTCTAAATCGTAAAAAGATATGAAGCACAACAGTAATAGTAAGATGAACGGTAACCAACATAATCTTTGAAAATTTCTTTTAACGATATAAATTTCTCAATCTCGTATCCTATCTTAACAGCTCGAAAATATCATGTGCCAATCATAAATGAATAAGAAATACTATATAAAACGCAAGGCATCAGTGGAAGGAAAATCCCGTTAATATTCAGATCCCATTAGAATAAGAAGCTTTAACGGGTCCTTGACCCCACTCACAAATATACGTGTGAGGTATGAAATTTAAGGAAAACTTAGCAATGAATACGCACAACGCGGGAGAAATTCATAAGGGAAGCACAAATTATCCTGCGGATTATCAAGTAGCTCGTCACATCTCTAAAATAGCGAGTCTCTCACCTTATGCAAGTCTAGTCTCAAGTCAAAACGCGAAATAAAGGAATTAAAAAGCAAAGATGACTCAAATAGTACAATTATAGCATCGCGTGAACCTATGTCTACCCGAACATAATCAGGAATTCTAGCATACGCACGGACATCCGTCACCTGATACGTGCGTAACTCCCGTAACATGTAGCACATAAGTATATAACACCTACGGGGTAAATTCCCCCTCACAGGTTTAGACAGGAGACTTACCTTGCTCCGAAGTTCCATGACCGGCTTCGATGCCACTCTAACTCCTCAATTCAGAGCCAAACGATCCGAAGCTAGTCAAACAATGTGCAAATCAATCAAAATATACTCCAATGATTATAATTAATCCATTTATAAAAATTTCCAACTTTGCTGGAAAAGTCAATAAAGTAAACCCTCAAGCCCACATGCCCCACTTTCGAAAATTTTCGAAGGTGAACTTAACCCATAACATTGCAAACTCAAATATATGATTTATTCCAAATTCCATGTCCAATTTCGTGGTCAAAATCAAAAATACCAAATTCTAGGTTTTCTTCAAAATCCCACAATTTTCACCAATTTTCATGTTCAAATCCATGCACAATTCATGTGTTTAACTTACAACGTGAAGAAATCACTTACCCCATAATAGATGATGAAAATGGTCCAAAATTGCTCCAAATTCGGCTCCCATGGAATAAATAAAGTGAAAATGAGCGAACGCCTGATTTTAAAAGAACACTGCCCAGTCCGGCCTTCTTCACGAACACGGCAAGTTCATCGCGTTCGCGAAGCGCTACCAGCTCTAGTTCCAAACTGTTCTTCGGGAACACGAGTCAAATCTTGCGAACGCGGTGTTTTACCAGGCAAACGCGGTGCACCTACCGCAAACGCGAAGGCCAAAATCTCCCAGGCCCAGTTTCCCCATCGCGAACGCGATACCCTGATCGCTAACGCGTTGTTTTGCTCCTCGAATCTTCGTGAACGTGTGCCCATAGTCGCGAACGCGAAGCAAAAAAATCCAGCAGCCAAAAATCCCTCATCGCGAATGCGGTGACACCTACCAGCAACAGCAGCAGCAAAACATGAAGAAATGATCCGAAACCACCCCAGAACACACCCGAGGCCCACTGGACCTCGTCCAATCACACCAACCAGTTCCATCACATAACACGGACCTGCTTGAGGCCTCAAATCATACCAAACAACATCAAAACTACGAATCGACGATTGAAACGTTCTTTAAACATTCAAACATTCAAACTTCGCCGAACGCACCCGAATTACACTTAAACATTCCGGAGTGACGCCAAACTTTACGCACAACTAACAAATCACGATAAAAACCTATTCCAAGGCTAGAAACTCAAACATACATCGATAACACCAAAGTCCCCCATAAACCAAACTTAGGATATTCTAAAACCTTCAAAATGCCAACTTTCCACAATAAGCAATCAAATGATCCCGGGCGACCCGATAGTCAACCCGAACGTACGCCAAAGTAAGAAATTATCATACGAACCTATGGAACCTTCAATCCCGATTCCGAGGTCGTTTACCCAAAAGTCAAACCTTAGTCAATTCTTCCAACTTAAAGCTTCCAAAATAAGAATTTTCCATCCGAATCAACTCTGAACTTCCAAATATTCAACCGTAACCTTGCGTACAAGTCATAATACATGAAGTGAAGTTACCCAAGGCCTCAAACCGCCGAACGACATGCTAGAGTTCGAAACGACCGATCCGGTCGTAACAGAAGAAGTAGTGATGAGGGGTCAACATCGACACTTACTAGTGGTCCAATTAATAAAATATAGGAATCATAAATAGTCATGAAGTACAACATGATCAATAGAATAAGGAGCTGTAGATTACGAAATCCGATAATAAATATTATCAGTTTAAATGTCCCCAATGGCCACATTGCTATCTCAACAAATAGGAACCATCAGTTAGATATCCGATCTCAGGTCATAAAGAGAATATTACGTAATTACCAAGTTTAATTAAGAGGGTAATCTCGTGGGTATTCGGACTCTTAGCAATTTTACGCACGAATTATGTCGAGGTCGTTCGGCCCGATCCATATAGTCGTGTACATACACTGCTGTCACGACCCGGATTTCCCACCCTCGGGAGTCGTGATGGCGCCTACTCGTGGAAGCTAGGCAAGCCACACATTTAGAGTCCATAATACTTTTGTTTTAAATCCATGTTTACCAATTAAACTAATAGGAGATAAATAATTAAACAACAGCGAAATTCATAATTTTGCGGAAGACTTAAACGAAGTAAACCAAAATAATAAGGAAAATCCACATATGCCTCTACCCAGGACTGGTGTCACAACATTCACGGACTATCTAAGAGTGCTACATACAACTGTCTGAAACAAGGAATAAAGTCTGTCTCGGATACAAAAGGAAACAGATCATAAATAAAGATAGAGGAGATGCCGGGCCTGCGGACGCCTGCAGGACTACCTCGGGAATCTCGGACTGAAGGATAGCTCCCAATCTACTGCTGATGACCAAAAGCTACTCCCGGACCTGGATCTGTGCAAAAGAGCACAGAGTGTAGTATCAGCACAACCGACCACATGTGCTGGTAAGTGCCTAGCCTAACCCCGGCGAAGTAGTGACGAGGCTAGACCAAACTATCAAATAAACCAGTACAGATATACAATATATGGCGGAAAAATAAACAAGAAATGAGCAGTTAAAAGGGAGGGGGTACATGTCTCGGGGAAACAGTTCAACTTAGTAGAAACTAAACAAATGTGAAGGAACAGCACAGAATCTAAAACAATATAATAACACTACTGTTGCGGCGCGCAACCCGATCCATAGGTATATATATATATATATATAACTGTTGCGGCGTGCAATCCAATCTTGGCAACATTTTCAGAGTCCATAACCACGAAACAATCTACTCATGAGAACTCCCAGTCTCCAAATTCATAGAACCCACGGACCACCATATCCTATCTCAACTCCACCGCCTGAATGTATAACACTTCTCCAATCCACGATCATCCCATGAGGAATACCTCTATAATTCTTCCGTGCCACAAAGCAAAATTTGAACATCAGTAGATGATCAACCAGGAGAGTGTCGCGGTACCAATGGAGTATCCATAAATCAAACACATTGCCCCTTCTGAAATGTACACTATCATCAAACCATGCCAAATAGTAATATCATTTACCTAGTCAGCTGAAGCTATCCATTCTGCCTAAGAATTTTATGACCTTCTCTTCAAAACTGAACTGATATTGCTCATGGTAATCTCAATCGCACGCAGCACACCACACATACCATGCCATCATATGAAAAATACGAGAACTTCATAATCCACTCCGAGTGACAAGCAACTACATACTCAATTAGCCAAGAGCATTCCATTTGATCCCACCTAGGAGAAATTCCCAATACGCAACATGTTCCACATACCGGCAGAAAAGGTATACCTCGACCATGGTGGAAACCATGGCGAATACTTTGAAACCCATTTACACTTAACCAAACCGTCAGGACTGAATCCTTTTAACTCAACCAAGCTACGCAAGCTGTCAAAACACAAGTGTATCACCACAATACACCTATAGAAACTCACCACATCATAAGAACCCAAAGAACCGATCATACCCATCACCATGCCGATCCAACCTACTACCAAGCTGTCCTATTCTCCGAGTTCCTTCCAAATTGCCTTTAAACTAATACTTTTCCTTGCCATACCACAACCAAAACTCACCACACGGGACCCTAGCATAAAACCACACCGCCCTAAGGCCCATAAGTCGTTTAATACCCTCTTATGTGAACACCCACTATCTCTTAAGTACCCAAAACACCACAATCAAAAACCCACTCTGAAGAGACCTTAAGTAAACCTAAAACTTTCCCATTCGCCTTCTGGTTACTGAAATATAGAATTCATAATGGGCTAGAAACGCCACAAGCCTCAACACCATCCAACTTAAATCTCATATTCTAGCCATATACAAATCCGCAAAATTCTCAATTGCAACATTTAAATCTTGAATCCATTAGAACCATTCTCGAGTGCCTTCCACCCTGCTCAAATCTCAATCAAACCGACTAAACGGACCGAATGGCCCGTATCCCATTAGCACAACAACACCCAAGGAGTAATTAACGCCTCTAAGCAACTGAGAATATTTTTACTCCATGAACACTAAATCCTTCATGAATAACAACTCAATCATTCCATGATTTCCATATACCCATAGAGTGCAATACAACCCACATCCAGAAATCCCCTTACTCGAGTCATTCTCGATCTCAACCTCTGTAATCCATAACTGATTAACCAATATACCTCAAACTGAAACCAATACAACACATACCGTGCAATCAACCCGTCGATAATAGACTCCCCCACTTGGCGCAAAGCCAAGGAATAAAGCATATGATAACTTACAATACCCGTACTCTGTTGCTGTCAAAATCCCGCACTGAAATTCAACTAAATCCTTCATAAGCTCATGTAACACAAACGATCTAATATCTCAGATCATCTGCAATTTTTGCATTCACCCTTGTAACAGTCAAGCCAATTTTCAAAGGAAGAAATCTTGCAGATCGGAGAAAAAGCAAGGGCGAATAAAAAAACAATACCAAACCCTCTTCCACAAGTGATCCAAGCTCAAATTACACTACATATAATTCACTGGTAAAAGAGGACTCGCTACAAAACAACATACGATTACACAAACCTCAGGACACTCCGTAGGAGATAACCCACCTGCTTTGCCTCAAACTAACATCTCCTTATGCCGTTCCACAGTCATAACTATTATGCAACCACTTAATCTTCCTGGGTCTGAACTCATATCACGACATGCAAATCTACTTCATTCCTCAACTAAACAACATGAAAAGATCCTTCAACACACCCATAACTCGAGACTATATGTCAAATCAAGATGGGAATCAAACACCAAATAGTTCTTTCTACACCTCAAGAAAACCCTGCTCGTCACATTCAAACCATATGAACACATCTCACAGTCACAGCATACTCATCACGTAGCCATCCAGCCACAAATTCCACTAATAGGGGCACTACCGAACATATAAAGCCAAAAGTGCGTGCTTACACAATCAAGATCTCTATGCTCAAGCTGCAGTCAAAACCCGGCCCCAAGCCGTCGATGCACAGCTGATACCGAGCGTTCATATGCACATACGAATGCGTGGAAGGAATTCAATGTGTTACGCTTCAAGCTGAATCAATGACGCACGATAAACAAAGAAAGATGGGAAGTATATCCTAAATGTCATGTAGCCTCACAAAGATAGGTATGGACGTCATCATACCAATCCGCAAGACTCTACTAGACACTTGCTCATGACTTGTAGAACCTATGAAACTAGAGCTCTGATACCAATCTGTCACGACCCCAAATCCACTAGTCGTGATGGAACCTAACCCAAACCCACTAGGTAAGCCAACTAATAATTATCCAATTCCAATAATATAATAAGACAATCAAACAAAGGAATTATCTTAATCTTAAACCTTTCCCAAGGACTGGTAGTACAAGTCATGAGCTTCTAAGAATAGAATTTACAAAGCGGATATGAAGTAAATACATCTTATGTTTGAAAAAGTACATAAACAGAGTTTTATAAATCTAAGGCTACCATGAACAAGAAGCACCTACAACAAGGACGCAAGTACATCTTCCAATCCAGCTCCCATCGAACACAGCAACATCGGTATCCGAAATCTGCACGTAATGTGCAGGAAGTGCAGTATGAGTACAACCGACCCCTTGTACTCAATAAGTAACAAACCTAACCTTAGGTTGAGAGTAGTGACAAGCTGGAACACAGGTCGGGTCCAACACCAATAACCAATAGCAGCTCACAACAACGTAGAGCATATAAATAATGGAGTACCTCATAAGTAAAATGCTCAACTTTCTTTCACAGATTTTTCGAAAATAGTTCTGTTTTTCAATAATATCAGTGAAAACTCAATTTCTCTTTTGAAATCGTCGTAAAATATGAGATAGTTTGAAAACTGTAAATCTTTGTAAAAATCCTTTTTCACAATAAATAAGACGTTTTAATTTCTTTCCAAACAACAAGTGTGAGATACCTCTCTATAACCACATATCAATGTGTGTAAAAAGTCATGAATGACGTGATACCGTACAACATGAGGAAAATGCGTCTCTATGCATGTTGTCATATATGCATGCCAATGCCATGTATCTCAGATATGAATTATGTACTCACACTCTCAAATTAATCAATCTCACTGTCTCACACTTTCCACTCATCATGCTCAACCACTCGGTACTGTATATGGCCCAAACGGCCCAGGGAAATCCATCCCGGAACATATACAACACGGACTATAAGTCACCCAATACCGAGGAAAAAGGGCAATCCAACCTTGTGGAGAAATCCATCTCCAGATATCAGGTACTTTGGACAAATCCATGTCCAGGGAAATCCATCCCTCAATAATATCATCCGCGCTCACTGGGGGTGTGTTACGACTCCGGAGGGGCTCCTGCAGCCCAAGCACTATCATAATCCTTAATATAACTGCTGCGGCGTGCAACCCGATCCCATAACTGTCACTCATAATCAGGCTCTCGGCCTCACTCAGTCATCAATCTCTCCAGTCTCACCCACGGGTTCACAATGTCATGAAAACTGACCCGGAACAATGATATGGTGTATCAATAAGTAACAATTGAGACTGAGATATGATATGAATGCATGAATATGACTGAGTACGAAATATCAATAAAATCAGTGAGATGAAAGCAAGCAACGACCTCTTTGTTAAAAAGATTTAGAAATTTGCAGATGTAAAACAATTAAACGGAAGCAAATGATTGCAAATTGTAATCATGAAAACAAATCAAAAATTTATAAGTCTACTACTGTGTGCAAACACCTGGTATCACAAGTGTATGAGCATTCTACTAGAATATACAAAAGAGTACTAGTCTACTATCTGAAATGTAATAGACAGAAAAATATAACAAATGGAAGACTTCGGCCGCTGCAGAACGGCTCGGAAGGGCAGCACATCGTGTAGTCTCGAAGCGGGGATCAAATACGCGCACCGGACTGTTAACCAGATGCACCTGCCTCGGATCCTGTACAATTAAGTATAGATGTGTAGCGTGAGTACATAAATAATATGTACCTTGTAGGTATCTAGTCTAACCTCGAAGAAGTAGTGATGAGGGATCGACTCCGACACTTACTAAGGCCAACAATATGATAATATAAAATTCTAGTTAAGCATGATATATAGAGATAACAATAAAACTCAGAATAAGAAGTAACTGAACAATCCTTTCACCATAGTAAAGAAACAAATCACTTCCTTCATTTAAAACCAATAACCTCTCAATTCAAGTGAAAGAATACCATATATCAAAGGGACTACCAGTTCTATTATCACACACGAAGTTCACCGAGGACGTATGGCTCGATCAAACATAAATATAAACTATGCACTGCCGAGGGTCGAACGGCACAAACCATAGATGCATCTATTAACCTACCGAGGCGAACGGCCCGCTCCCATCAGAGTAGTGGAAAGAGTCACCCCGCTCGCTGAATAAACTTGCGACACGGTTAAATATACATTTATCAATAAATCATAATCTTTCGCGATTCTTTTCAAAATAAAGAAATTCAACTTGAAGCTTTTGAAATATTAAAATCCTCAACTTAGTTCCATTCGATACAAGTAACAAATATAATCAGATAACGGTGTCCACAAAGCATGGAGTAAGCCCAAAACTACCCGAACATAAACAGGAGTAGTAGCTACGTACGGACCCTCGTCACCTCGTGCGTACGTAGCCCCAACAAATAGCAACACATATTAATTAAGTTCACCTATGGGGTAAATTTCCTCGTACAAGTTTAGAAAAGAGACTTACCTCGTCTCATGGCCTACTTTCCCGTCCAAAATTATGCTCAACCCCTCAAATCGGTGCCGAACAATCCAAAACTATTCAAATAATGTAAAAACTAATTAATATATGTTCAAAAGTTCATATTATAACTATTTAAGTGATTACACAACCCTAAATGTAAGGTTCCTAAAATTCACCCTCGGACCCACATGCCCGGATTCCGGAAATTTTCGAAGAAAGTTATTACCCATAACCTTAGGAACATAAATATATGATTTTCACTAAGTTTCATAATCAGTTTTGTGGTAAAATCTCATTTTTATCAAAAACCTAGATTTTCATCTAAACCCTTGGATTTCACTAATTTACATGTTATAATCTACCCATAAACTATGTATTAAACTCACATTAGGTAGAAATTACTTACCTTCAAAAGCTAGGTCGAAATCCCCCTTTTTGAAGCTCTAAAATCGCCCAACTGTGTGAAGAATGGGATAAAAATGCCTAAGTCCCGTATTTAAAACAAGCTCACTGCCTCCAGTGATTTTCGCACCTATGGTGCCTTGGTCGCATCTGCGGTCCCGCACCTGCGGAAAAGACATCGCAGGTGCGCATTTTCCCCTATTGGCCAAGCTCCGCATCTGCGGACTCAATGGACCGCATCTGCGCACAAGCCCGCACCTGCGGTCGCGCAGGTGCGCCAAAACATCCGCACCTGCTGTGCCTGGGTTGCCCTCGCTCGTTCGTTTCTGCGGCTCGTGGCTCGCACCTGCGGCTGGCCAAGCGCAAGTGCGATTATGATAGCAGTTGTAGCTTCATCTCTTGCTCCAAAGTTCCAACTTGGTCCGAGCCTCGTCCGATTGACACTCGGGGACCCTAGGTCCCCGCCCGAACATACCAATAAGTTCGGAACCATAAAACGGACTCGCTTGAACTCTTGGAATGCCCGAACCAACATTAAAACTAAGAATCACACCCCAAAACCAATTGATCAAACTTATGAACTTCAAGTTCTTCAATATACTTCCAATGCGCCGAAACGTACTTAAACTACTCGGAATGACACCAAATTTTGCGTACAAGTCTTAAATGACATTACGGAACTATTCTCGGTCTCGGAATTCTGTTTGGACCTCGATAACACAAAAACCCTCTCCAAACCAAATTTAAAGAACTTCTAAAACCTTCAAAGAACCAACTTTCACTATTAGGCGCCGAAACGCTCCCGGGTCATCCAAAACCTGATCCGAACATACTCCCAAGTCCGAAATTATCATACGAACCTATTGGAACTGTCAAATCCCGATTCCGAGGTCGTTTACTCAAAATGTTGAACGAAGTCAAACTTGGCCTTTTAAGCCAACCTTAAGGAACCAAGTGTTCCGATTTCAACCCGAACACTTCCAATTCACAATTTGCCATCCCCGCAAGTCATAAAACAGTAAAAGCACGTACGGGAAGTCTTATTTAGGGGAACGGGGTTCTAATAAGCAAAGCGACCGATCGGCTCGTTACAATATAGGTGTCAGTATTTCATTAATTTAGTAAACAACATATACTTCTCCAACATGTTCCAGATCCACAATTAAAATGGTCTCTTTGGACAAGCGAAGCCCAAAATATTGATGGGCCAGTCCTTGTCATCAACGAATATTATCCTAAATGGATTCCACATTTCACTTATTGCCCATCAAGAAGTGAAAAACAATATAATTTTTTAACTAAAAAATGACTACATATTATACAGTCTGTTTAATTATACATACTATAATACCTTGACAAAAATGATCATAACATTAGTTTTGCAGAAGTTTTATAATGTTTGGTTAGCCTTATAAATGAAATAATCGTCACATAACTTAAATACAATATGTTGTTTGTCTTATTAGCTCCACAATACTAATACTCATATAATTTATGTAAAAATATATATTATTATTTTATGCGGGATAGAATGTGATATATTTAAGAGTACATATATCAGAAATACATGAATAAAAGTAAAAAATAAAAATAAAAGTTCTTAAAGTAAACAATCACAACATCATTATCAACGCACAATAATTCCTACATTATAATTCGCGCTTAATTAGTACATGAACCAAAGTAACCTCTTATGCTTTCGAACTAGCATTTTGTTAGTTAGGAATAATAGTAAAAATTACACGGGAACCCTATTTGGTCGCCTCCATTTAATCTGCACCCACTTTTTAAATTATTTTTTGACTTGTACCCACTATTTAAACAACTTCGGGCCAAATTGATCTCCTCCTCCTCCTCCTCCTCCTCCTCCTCCTCCTCCTTCTTCTTCTTCTTCTTCTTCTTCTTCTTCTTCTTCTTCTTCTTCTTCTTCTTCTTCTTCTTCTTCTTCTTCGGGTAACAGTAATTTTATACGGTGTTTGTGAATATATTTTAAGTTAGTTTATGATATTTACAGTGGTGAGCTGTTGTGGCGCTTTGTTTTTTATTATTGCTTAGGGTTTCTTCTCTTTCTTTTTCTTAATTGCAAAATGGGTTCATTAGATTTGTTGTTGTTTTGACAAATTGATTATTGGGGTTTGTTCTTGATGATATTTGGAGGTTACATTTTAAATTTTAGCTCATTTGGAGTAGATTTAGGTTTAAATCGTATATTGGATTGTTATTCGAAGAACAAATTTCTGTTTCTGGGCAATTTGCACTTCAGGCCTATTTGGCCTTAAGTGCCAGAAAACGTTGGTTGCACTTCAGACATTTTGGCCTTATGTGCATCTAAAGTGCAATTTTTTACTTCAGACTTATTGGCCTTGAGTGTATGAAACCATTGGTTGCACTTCAGACCTATTTGGCCTTAAGTGCACCTAAAGTGCAATTTTTTCACTTCAGACCCGATAAGTCTGAAGTTGATCATAAAGTGGGTATAAGACTTGCAATTTTTTTTTGCAAAGTGGGTATAGGTTCAATTGTGACCCCAAAACCGAATATAGATGCAAAAGCCCCGCAATAACACTTGTTTATGTAACAAATCCACAATTAGAATTGTCTCAATACTGGACAAACTAAGCCCATAATTTCAAGGGGTCAGTCCTCTAAGGATTCCACATTATATTTCACTGTTTGTGATGTCTCAAATTAAAGCATCCACTTTGAGGGAACACTGAGGATGCACACCCCATATCTCTTATGCATCATCAAGCACTTCACAAGTCTAAATTATTTGGCTTTAAAAAATTAAACATCTTTAAACAAATGAATTAACGGTATAGAAATGAATACGTATATCTCTGTGTATAAAGAGATTGAGAAAGAAATGAGTACTATCTTTTAAGTAATCTTATGTGATTGTATCTTACGCTGTGAATGAATTATCGTCAAAAATTAAAAAAAAAAAATCGTATTTTAGTTGTAATGATTAGTATATCTTCTTGAGTAGCGTATGATAGATGACTATCATTTCAATTATAGAAACATAAATAACTGAAGGATGGAGTTTAAAAAGAAAAATTGTAAATTCGAGTTTTTCAACTATTTGCTGGATTAGAGCAAATTCTCATGCTTATAGTCTTGAGTTATCAGACTTTTTTATTTCAATATTTCATGAACCAACAACCAAGTCCGCAGATAAAAATTAAACTAAAAAGAAAAAGGTGGAGTATATTATTCTTGAATTAAGAAATCGTAACGTGTGTCTGTGTGTACAAAGTAATCAAATATTGTTAATTAATATACGAATTTCTCCAATCTGATTGGCCGTTTCTATCCAATCAAAATTGCTTGAAAGATGGTGCCAATCATTTGCAAATCCTTCAATTTCTTTATCCAAGAACTTAAATAAAAACAAAAGCAGGTGGGATATTTTTTATGCATAGTTAAATTATAAAGAAAAAAAAGTAAATATAAAAATCTTTGGATGGAGGAAACGTTTTTTTATTTCTGGATGGAGAAAGCATTGATTTTGACATATATTGGTCACTGATAATAACACGGTGGAATAAAATATTCCAAGTTACAATATACATGGTTACCTTGCGCTTTCAGTTAAAATATTCTAAGGAAAGTTGTGAGATATTTTTATGTCCTTAAAAAATTGGGTTACGTGAAAGCATTATTTAGCTCTCTTATTAGAGAGCTAAGCATTTTTGTTTTTCAACTTCATTAGAATTCTATAAATTGCCGCTCTCCATAAATTGATATTATTTCTCTCTATATATACCGTATAAAAAGTGCCAAAGCTAAAGGTAAAAAGAAGGTTCAATTAGTTCCTTCATCGATAAATTATACTAGATATATAAATAACGTAAAAAAAAATTACGTATTTTTTTTGATATAATGTGATTTATAGATCCCTTGACATAATGAAAGTTTTTGGCGCAGTGATGAAGGTGATCGAAAAATTGCTTTAGATCATGGGTTAAGTCTAAGTCCTCAATGTAGGATTTTTTGCATCTTTTGAATATTTTGTTAGAATTTCTGGCTTCGCCATTGTATGGTTATGTAACTTCTGCATACTGAGATTCACAATACTCATTAGCTTAAAAAGGTTCTTTTCTTCATGATCTCAGATTTATATTACAAAAGTCAAGATCACACAATACTATATTTTTGGGGAGGGGAAGTGTTATTCTATATATGTTTAAGTTGCAGGCTTAATCTGGCATTACATGGAAAGTCATCTTTTGGTGAGTGCATCTCTAAGCGGCTTGTGATCTGCTCAAATCTTTCTGATAAAAAGAAACTTTGTAATCTCTTCAACTTTCTTGATACTCTTATTTGTGTGCTGAAAATTGCCATCACTGGTCTGTGATCCGATAATCTTGATTCACCTCTTGCATACAATTGTTGCTTTAACCCTTCTCCATACCAAATTATCCTATCACACCTGATGTAGTTCCACAAAATAGAAATTAAATTAGCCTTTATCACCTTTTTTTTTTGTTGTTATTTTAAATTAAGGGGAAAAATAACTCAGAATACAATAAATAGTAGGTCAGAACCCATAATTAAAACAATATATATAATAGGATCAATGCTCAAAACATTAAACGTTGAACCCATAGAGTTTAAGTCTTGAATCCGTTTCTGCATATGTCAGGTATTAAGCAAAGGGATGTGTAAAAGTAGAACTTATTTGTTGTGTAAAAAAATTTTACACTATCATGTTAAATTGACTTACATCAACCTGGCAACCTAGAAAATAGAGTAAAAATATGCTATAACCGGTTAAAGTTAAACTGCACAAATAGTGTAGAATTATCTATATTATATTCCCTCCGTTTATAAAAGATTGTCCTAGTTTGACCTGGCACAAACTTTAATAAAGAAGAAAATATTTTTGAGATATGTGATCTTAAATAAGTCTTTGAGTGGCTTTAGAACTTTTGAAACTTGTGTTTTTAAACTTAATGTAGCTATAAATGCTTTCTATTAAGAAAATATTGAAAGGTATCAGTCTTAATAAAACAGACTAATAAGAAAATAGTGACAATCTCTTTGAAACAGACTGAGTAATTTTTAACTTAAATTCTTAATGATACTGTCATCTATGTTTTAAGCCATCTCTCATGAGCAAGATATGCAGATGACACATATATATAGAGACAAAAACATAGAAGAACTGCATTTTATTTGTGTTACTTGAATTACAAGTAAATAACAAACTTACCATGCAGGAGCACGTTTCTTTTCGCCTCTTTTGACCTCTGTTCTACCATAGTAATCACTCGAATTTAGATAATATTTGTAAGTAGGGGCAAATTTGATCATTCCTTCTTGCCAACCTTCAAATACTTGTCCATCCATTAGCTCCATCTGCAACTATTTTATCATGACACATTTTAAGATCTTAGTTCTAGTTGTTTATTAATTTGTAATTATTGAGAAACAATAATTTTTGATTTTGATATTTAATCCATATGCTACCTGATCATTTTCCAAGAGTGCATTCCATTCTCCTTGTTCCACTAATAATCTTGTAGTTGATTCTGGTAGAGAAATCCTGTAGTTCAAATCTCCAAGCAATATCACTCGGCTACAACCAACCAATTCAAAAATTAGGTTAAAAGTGATGTCATGAAGATATTTGCTTTTTAAAATGATATTTGTGTATTTTATGTAAAATTGATTGTGATGTGACACAGATATTTACTTTTTATATTGATATTTGTGATCTTAACGTAAAAATAATCAACTTTTCCTACCATTCGTACAAAAAATAGTTATACTTTTACAACTTGTTGAAAGTCAACAAGATTAAGAAAGTGATCTCTTCATAATTAATAGGCAAATTGCCGAAGTTGGAAATTGTCTTTTTCTTTTGTATTCTTTTTGATTTGTTACTATTTAATTGTGATTCTATTGGCGGCTTCAACTAACAAGACAATGTTTAACTCTTCAACAACCAATAATTAATTGGTTGTTAAGTTTAATTAACTGGACGTACTCATGTCTTATTACCCTAAATATCTGTCATAGATTAGAATTAACTAAAAAAAGGCGATTAATCAAAGTAATCGTAACAGATCTTTTTTGGACGGTTTTATTAAATTAAGATATATTAAAGGACCTTAATTAAAATAATTGACATACTCATGATCTAGAATCTTTCTTGGTAATTCAAGGGAGGAGCCTTTTGGAAAAGTTGTTCTTGAAAATATTTCAGCAACATTTGCATTGCGAATTTTCTCATCTCCTTCTCTACCACCAGAAGCTAGATGACTGCACACAAAACATAAGCTTGTTTCATGCAACCGAAATCTAACTGATACTGCACCCTGCAAGAGTAAATTTTAGACATAATTATACATAATAAAAGATATTATCAATACTGTCAATAAAATATTCCTTCGAAAACCAAAAAAAAAAATATAAAGAATAAACTTCCTTTTAGCATAAATTAAAACACGATAATACAAAAAAATTATGTGAGTTTATATAAATTAGTTGTGGTTTAGCTAATCAACTTTCATAGTAAGACAGGTGAAAATTTATATATCCTAATCCAGAAATAACATCAATTTGAAAAGTCAGGTTACTATATATATTTATGCGTTAAACGATAAGACGGGTGAAAAATTCATAATAAAGTTGCTATTTAAACGTAAAATAACCCAACTTCGTTAGCAACGGATATATGAGCATTATAGTTCTTGAAAAGGAAAGAGAATTTTCTTTCTTGGAAAGTTGGATTTATGATGAAAATAATATTAATAACTATATCGATTACCTTGTTGCCTAAGCAACCCATGATGCCACAGCCAACACAAGAGACACTAGGGTTTCGAATGAAGGAACGAAAATCATTTCGAACCCATACTGATATCAATATTCCCACCATTTGCTTACTGATAATACAACTGAATTCTTGTGGAATTTGGCCATTTTCATCATTTTCATTTCCATTCGTATTTTCCTTTCCTTTCTGTTTAGTGTCTTCATTTCCAACTCCTTTGGCTGTTTTCTTGTTCAGAGCTTCTCTTATTAAGGAATTCCACTTTGCTGAAATCCTACCACTCTCTGATCCAAGAACATTTGCTGCTCTTAGTGGCACTACTTCTTGAAACCTTCATATATTTTACCAGTTAAAAAAAGTTTCATTTTGAAATTAAATTGAATTAAAAGAAACATTTTGTGCAATAAGAAAATACCCAAAAACATAGATGTCACATGAAGTGTGGCATGTGCCAAGCAGATCATCCACATTGAAATCGTCACTTGGTACAACTCCTCCAACGTTCCATGTATTAACAAAAACCCTGTGGAAAAAAACATATTTATCCAGGAAAAATTAAACCCTTTCTAGAAAATATAGGAATCTCCCAGAATCATTCCTTTATTCTTTTTTGAGAATTTAAAAACAATATAGTACTAATAAAATAGAATACATGTTTCAATAATTTCATTGGTTGAGCACTAACCACTAAAATCTAATTAGTGGTTGAAATTAATGGTTAGTATGTTGAGCTCTCCTCTAATTACCTGTAGTTTTGAGTGTCCTCGTGATCATTGAAAATAATGTCATTAGAACTGAAGGATTTTTTATCAAAATGGGGAATCTTTAATAAATATTCTGAATCACTTGGAAAATCTGCCACGAAGTTGGTGCTCCCCAATCTCTTTAGGACCTTACTAGCTACCAATCTTGGCCACATAACCTTGAAAAAATGAGGAAATTTTTTGAGAAAGATAATTAGTACTACATAAAGATAACAAAAAAATTCAATAAGCCATGCAAATAACCATTGAGAAAATCTAATTACTTCCAAAGTATATATAATTATTGTAAACTTCCTCTCCCACCCCAACTTAATTAGATTCTTGGATACATCTTGAGAAAGGAAAAGTATATATAATATACTAAGAGGTACATATTATGACTGAATTGTAGATGCTCAAAAAGAGAACTAATGCAGTAAGTACTGTTGATAAATCCTTGAAGATGTATATAAGACGCGCAGTGATACACAAAACATGCAGCTCGACACAAAGACAGGATAAGAAAATGGAAGCATGAAAACCAGTACACACACACACACTAACACACACACACACACACACAGAGAGAGAAGCATACTTCTCCTTTCTGTCTTGGCATGGTGAAGGTGAAGAGTGAAGAGTAAAGAGAAAGGGTATAGTAATGTTGAAGATGGTGTGAAGGGAGGAAGAAAGCGTGGAAATAAAATGGACAAAATACTTGATGCTGCGGAAGAAGGAGAGGATTAGAACCATGAATATGTTACTATATATAGTTTGAGAGGACAAGAAATTTAAGAAATAAAAATAATTAATGCGTAAACTAATTATACGGTAAGTATTAGAATTGCCTTTATTAGTAATCAACAATTAAATGAGATATAGTACTAGTTCAACATATCTTTTCATCTTTCTCTTTAATAAGATAATTAGCTAATTCGTATTAAGTAAATAGTAACAAATCATAGATGTCAGTAAAAATATAGTGAGGGGTTAAGTTTAAATATTATTTTTTCCATCGAAAATTTATGTGATACGGGCATGGAATTAAGAAGAAAAGAAAAACATAATAAAAAGAAAATTACGCCATGTAAATTGGAACAAACATAATAATTTTAAATGCACAAGTATTTATTTTTGAAAAAAATTAGACTATAAATAAAATAGTGTCAACAAAGAAAATAAAATAAAATAAAAAGAGAAAAAGTAATCGTCTTTAATTGATTTTGCACCAATATAGCCTAATGTTCTACGTTATTTAGGTATTTGCATTTTCTTATTATCAAGATTTTATTTTTATTTTTAAATGTCTTTGTTTATTTGTGGGAGGTCACCACAGCCTTAAACTTTTTTGCGTCGTTTTCTAGTTTATTAATCCATGATAGGCTCCACAACCTTAAACTGTTGTGTTTGTTGGCTAATTTGAAAGATTTTCTTATGTTTTTCATTTTGATTACTTAGTAAAGCAAGTGGGATGGGAGCATTTTGGCAATTTTGCAGAAAACGCCAGGAACCGTTATGCCCCAATAATAGGAAACAAAGTTATGCTGACTAGTCGAACATTATCGGTCATTTTGTTGGAAAACACCAGGAACCGTTATGCCAACCAAAAAAAAAAAAAAGAAAATGGCCAAATATACCTCTACTTTTGTATATTGTTCATATTTACCTTCCGTAATACTATCGGGCCATATCTGTCCTCCGTTATATTATAGGGCCACATCTATCCTTTCCCTTAGCCAAACATTTTAAAAATATCCTCCACCTAATAGAAAGCCATCGAATTAAAACAATACTTGTTTTTTTAAAACCCATTAATTAGCCCGTTAAATCCCTTTTATTTACTGCATCCTTCGTAGTCATTTGTTGAACTCAAGAAGTGAAAGACATAAAATTACCGACAATCATATATTCATTTATATGTTGAGTCACAATTCTTTTAATATTCTTATTGTATGTTTTTTATATTATAAATTTCTTTTTTTCTTCTAGCTTCTCTCTTTGTTTTTTCCCACCATGTTGAATTGCATCGAGTATTTACCATAATTTTCTTTCCACCATGACTTGAATGATCATAGCATCTTATTAGGTTGATAGTTCTGAAGTCTTAAGGCAGCTACCGAGGTATTTTTTTTCTCCAACAATGAGCCTTTGTTGATGAGTATTCGCTCACCATATTTTCTTATTCTGCTTTAAGCATTTGAACAACGAGTAATTATCGCTAAATCACGCCTTAAGAACCAAATTAGATTCTAAACTATGGCATGGGATACTCATAATTCATAGTAACAACTGAATTTATAAGGAACAAAAATTAGAAAATAACATCTGCGGCCGCAAAGATGATACCTGAGCCTCAGAGGAATTTCTAACAAGTGCGGTCCGCACATCAAATTGTGCAGCCGCAAAACCTGGTCGCACCGACAAGATTTCAAAAGCTTTGAGAAGGTGCAAAACAACCGACTGTGAAGCCTTGCCAAAGTGCAGCCGCATATGGAAAAGTGCGGCCGCGGAAGCTGAAGTGCAGCCGCAGATGGAATTGTGCGGCTGCAGAATCCTTCAACTGAAGAAGAGAAGAAAAGTGCGTACCACACATGGAATTGTGCGACCGTAGAACCTCGCGAAGGGCATTTTTGTCAGCGAATTTTAGGGCACTATAAATAAATAAAAAATACTTCTTTGTTTTCTTCACTTTCTAGCATGAGTAGCTAGATTTTCTCTAGGGTTGTGACCTAACCCTAGTGTGTAAACTTATGGGTTGATAATTGAATGCTTGTTTATGATTGGATACTTATTATTTAGCCTTGTTTATGCATTATATCTAGAATTAATGGTTGCTATATTGATCCATGCCTATTTGACTTGGTTCTTACTTGAGAAAGAAGGACTTAGTCTAGAAAAACCTGGCTAACAAAAAATTGAGCTAGTTAAGGTTTTGACTAGTCTAATTAAAGGGTTCGAACTAGAGATAGGAAAAATCTGACTTGAGCTCATATCAATTGTTTGAATTGATACCCAATTGGACTTGAGAAGGCCAATTTGGGCATAAACGCTCTATAACCGAGAGGTATTGATTGGGTAATTAAGAGTTGAGAGTTATAATACACCCTGGTCAATAAAATAAGAATTAACGTGATTTACCCATTAGGTTAGCACCTAGGCGAAGGTTACATCCCTAGGCTTTTTCTCATTTGTTTAAAAACATCAACAAAAAATTTACTCATTTTCTAGTTCCTCCTAATTAGTTTACATTTGTTAGTGTTAATTTTAGAGTTAGAAGACAAAAACCCTTTGTTGGAAGTGTAATTGAGTTATTTCACGTACTCTCATCAAGTGTCTATCCTAACACCCCTGACAAACTCCTTGTGGAATTCCGACCCCAACTCTTGTTGGGTACTGTAACATCAGGTACTCCGGTCTTTTTTGTGAAGAAGTATAGATTTATGCGTATGTGTATTGACTACTTACAGTTAAAAAAAAGTTACTATAAAGCAAGTATCATTTTAGTTACTGGGTGCGAAGTTCTTTTCTAAGATTGACTTAAGGTCAGGGTACCATCAATTGAAGATAAGGGAGTCAGGCATTTCAAAGATAACTTTTTGGACCCATTATAGGCAGTACGAGTTTCTTGTCAAGTCATTTGGGTTGACTAATGTTGCGGCCAAACGCACACGCAAGTATACGCGGTCGTCAAGTAATAAAGTGACTAAAAGTCGGATGTCGATCCCACGAGGAATTGTGATTAACTATTAACTAAATTAGGCTATCCTAATTATCTAAACAAGAATTAAACCTAGAAGTATTCGATTCTAAACTAATTAAAATAAATAAAAATAAATAATGAACTTTGAACAGAGGAAGAGCAGATTTTTATGTTATCAATATGATGAAAACGATCTAGGGTTATGGGCTATCTAACATTCCTATTGTATTCTTCAATTGAATTGACTAACTAATTTATCTAGTTTAATGGTTAACAGGGTTAATATTGCTCATAAGAATCTGTCGAGTTCTTACTCGCCTATTCAAGCTAACCTAACGCCTATATGTCTATGGAGTTAGAACTAACAAGAATGCATTTTTCTGTAAATCAACCAAGCAAGGCAATTAGGTATATGTCTATCCTAACCGCGAATTCATTCCCCGATGCCCAGGTTCAAGAACTTGCTCTATTCAATCCTATATGCAATCTAGAATTCCCACTTTCGAGCTCAATTCTAGATTCGTAGATAGTATTCAATTGGTGATCAAGCAATCAAATAATTAAGTGCAGGATTGAGTAAATAAACTAATATGATAAACTAAGAAATCAAAATCAATATTCGAATAACAATAGTCATGAAAGAACCACAACCCTAGAACGTGAAGTTTAGCTCCACATAGACATGGTAGCAAAATAACAAATCATACAAAGAAGTATAAAAATTACTAAGTTTGGGTGAAAGAAAGATGAAACCCGGCCTCTACGGCGGCTCCTTGCTCTCCCTCGGTCGAATTCCCTTCAAAAAGTGTGTTAGATCTATGTTAGATGACCTAAAAGGGGTGTTTTGGCCTATATATTGCGTACAAAGGTCGTGGGCCAAAGTTCTCCTAATCCTAGTCCGAATAAGCTTCAGGGATTGATGCTAGGGTGGATGCTTTGTATCCACCTCGTCCTCCGCTTCTCAGCTTCGCATGCTAAGGTGGATGCTTCGCATCCACCCTTTGTTCGTCCATCTCAGCTTTGCCCAGTTGCAGATGCTATGGGGATGCTATGGGCTGACTTCACTGCTAAGGGGTGCACCAAGTATCTTCTTTCCAAGGTTGGATGTGACGCATCCAACCTCTTTTTCTCTAGTTGGAGCACATTTTCTTCATATTTTTGCACTCCAAACACCCTAAATCATCCCACACAACTCCATTAGTCATAAAACTAATAATTAAACCATGTTGGGCATTTTTAATACCAAAAAGCGGTTAAAACATGGGTAAAGTACCATCAAAACATATAAAAATATGCCCAACATCACCACCACACACTTAAACCTTTGTTCGTCCTCGAACAAACCATCCCTATAGTAGACGAAATAAAATAAAGCTCTTATCTTTCAAAGAACACCACACCTATGACCATGGTTGATAGTAGCAATTATGTTCTAGCATATGCATTCAACACACACTTCCCTTTAACTTATGACATATTTCAAAACTATTCAAACAAAGACAACATACTCATAACAATCCTAGCCTCAAAAACCAACTCAATGTCACAATGCACTCATGGCTTGAACACTCAACATCGTAGAGAAGTATAATAATGTTACCTATCCCTCGTGAAACCATGTGCCCTCACAACAAAAGCAAAGCGAATAAGAAGAATCCACACATTCGAATCAAATTCTCAAATATATTTTAAGGACTCATATATCAAAGAAATATCGCTCACTCTCACAAAGAAGTCACATGCATGCAGTTGGTACCATAGGCTTGCCCTTAATGTACATCTCTACTAATATAGGCTCACTCAATCTAAAATCAATTAGGACTATTTTGTGGTTGTAATGTGGGCTAAGGGATGGGTAGGATATACTTAGGAATAGTGACTCAACCTCCTAAGCACTTTAACACATCATTTGATAACCTTTAAGCGCAAATTCTTCAATCCCAATTTCATTTTACAACTAAAATCACTCCCAACAAGGTTGCCTTTTTCTTTAAGCACTACTTTAGTTTATACCCCACTAGCAAGCACAAGATGCCAATTTACTCTCTTATTTTTTTCTTTTTCTAGATTTTTCTTTCTTTCAACACTTCACTAGTGGTGTATTTTTTTTTTATAATACAAGTGCGCCTTTCCTCCTTTCATTGGTTCCACTCCAAAGACACCCCACACTTAGTCCCTTTTACTTCTTTTAGCGCTTATCTCACAATTAAAGTGCTTTAAGAGGTAAAAGGATCAAAACAATGTCAATTAAGAACAAAAAGGGTATAGGCTTGTAATGGGGGTGTCAAATAAAAGTCTATAGGCTCAAAAGGATTAACTAGGGATAAATTTTATTTGTGATAAGCATTTAAGCTCAAAAGATCAAAGAAAGCCTAAAATCATTTTTCAAACCGAGCATCACCTAAATTTTCGCTTCGACTCACATACCGGGCAAGTTCTAGACACAAGTACAATACATACACTACACAAAAACCTCACCACACATGGCACATGACTCACTAAGGATGGTTCCATTCCGACTCTCAACTAATGCAAGTATTCACAAAGCCACGAGATATTAAGCATTAAGCACAAAGTGAAATACAAGTCAAGAAAATGAGACATAGGTGTCACAAAACAAGCTATCCAAGTAAGAGAGGCATCATGATCAATCTCAAAACATAGGGAAGAAACTACGCATGCAAAGCCTAAATATGCTACTATCAAACAAGTCAAGGTGCCTAGGTTCATCATTCTTCCCCCTTTTATTCCCTAAATTCCTAATCTACTCTAAAAGAAAAAAAGACTACCCGGTTCAAACTACATCCATGAAAAAGAACCGAGGCACAAAGAAAAACCACGGGGGATTATTAGTACCTAAAGAAAGATAAAAAAACATATTTTTGGATTTTTGTTTGGGCTTTAATCCCTCAAGAAAACTATCTAGGAGATCCATCGTCGGGAAAGTTCAATTTTTTCTACTTTTTTTTCCGATTTTTTCTCATAGCTACTAAAATACTACACAACTACAAAAAACAAAAATAAGAAGTTAATATTTTTCTAACATCCTACTACTAATTATATAGAGAAATTCTCCCACCCCACACTTAAAAGAGTGCAGTATCCCCAATGCACAAATAAAGCAAAACAATAACAGGGGTGGACAAGAAACTCCCTGAAAGGCCGAAGGCCGAAGCATTAGCAGCTCACGGGATACTCAAACTTCTCCCAGGTACGATCCTTTGTGCGGGCACCCCATACTTATTCCTTACCATCTAGCTCACTTTTGCACTCTTCCAATGGCTTTGCTTCCTATGCTCATAATCCTACAAAACAAAAATAAATAATATAAAATAATAAAAATAAAATAAAATAAAAAACAAACAAAAATAAAAAAAAGCAGTAAATTTGGGTTGCCTCCCAACAAGTGTCTGATTTAACGTCGCGGCACGACTGAATCACTTTTTGCCTCCACCTTGAACTTACGAATTGAGCCCCTAATTTATCATCAAGCTTTTTGCTATGCTCTCGCGGAGTGGGACAAATGTAATTGCGCCAAGTAACCAATTTCGCCTTCTACACTTCTTGGCCTTTGGATGAGATATATAATTCTGTCTCTCTAGCACGACAAATTCAAGAATGTAAGCACCCCATTCCTCATCCATTGGCTCCTCCAAAGGCTCAGATGACTCGATTTCCATGTCATCATCCAAACACAATGTTGAAAAATGTATGGAATGATGACCAATACGCCCTAATTCTAGAATTGTGTTACTCTTTACATCCTCATATTTACACAAACTAGAGTCTCCAACTTTAATATTATCTACTTCCTCAAATGACTCTAGAGTGCTTTCCTCAACATGGACATCATCACTAAAAGTATGGTCGAATGATTGACTCTCCACTTTTAGCTCCTTAATTTGGAGTATAAGCTCCTTTTTAGCTTCACACAACTCAGAGCTATCTTGTTGGGCGTTAGACGCATCAAACCTTGTAATCAATTGTGCTCCCAAGTCATGAATAGTATTGCCAAATTTTTCGATCTCTTGTCCCAGATCAGCTCGTCCTTCTATTAAGTCTTTCATCTCATATGTAATTTTCTCACGTTGAGCCTCATATATTTCTAATCTTTTAGCTTGTTCCACTAGCCATGTTTGGCTCAAAATCTCCACTTTTTCAAAATTTCCCTCTTGTTGGAACTCGCTCTCTTCATTCATTTCTTCCACATTGGCCTTCATTCTTGTGATTGTTGCCCTCATTCTTTTCATATCTTTTTTTAGTTCATCCTGTTGCTCTGCTACTTGCCTCAAAATATCCCTAATATATGCATCAGATTCCGTACCTGCACTTCATTGCCCCTATCAAACTCACAAACATCATTAGAAAGATCATAATAAGGGCGTAGAGAAGGATGAAAAGAATTAGGACAACCATCCCAATGGCCATCTTGACCACCACACATAATACAAATATTCCACTCAAAGGATTGAGATTGTGTGCACAACTCGCTCCCGGGAACATTCTGACACTTTTTCCACCAGTGGGGTCCTCCAAGATATGGACAAGGATCATCAAAATAAGAATAACCAACATTCGAATAATTTTCATTCCAAGATGCCATATTAACATGAATAAAACAAATACTAACTAAACTAAATAAAAAAAATATGAGTAGATAAAAAAATGTCTAATCTAGAAAAATAGCTAATTTCTAAGTCCCCGGCAACGGCGCCAAAAACTTGTTGCGGCCAAACGCACACGCAAGTATACGCGGTCGTCAAGTAATAAAGTGACTAAAAGTCGGATGTCGATCCCACGAGGACTTGTGATTAACTATTAACTAAATTAGACTATCCTAATTATCTAAAGAAGAATTAAACCTAGAAGTATTCGATTCTAAACTAATTAAAATAAATAAAAACAAATAATGAACTTTGAACAGAGGAAGAGCAGATTTTTATGTTATCAATATGATGAAAACGATCTAGGGTTATGGGCTATCTAACATTCCTATTGTATTCTTCAATTGAATTGACTAACTAATTTATCTAGTTTAATGGTTAACAGGGTTAATATTGCTCATAAGAATCTGTCGAGTTCTTACTCGCCTATTCAAGCTAACCTAACGCCTATATGTCTATGGAGTTAGAACTAACAAGAATGCATTTATAGTTCCTGTAAATCAACCAAGCAAGGCAATTAGGTGAATGTCTATCCTAACCGCGAATCCGTTCCCGATGCCCAGGTTCAAGAACTTGCTCTATTCAATCCTATATGCAATCTAGAATTCCCACTTTCGAGTTCAATTCTAGATTCGTAGATAGTATTCAACTGGTGATCAAGCAATCAAATAATTAAGTGCAGGATTGAGTAATAAACTAATACGATAAACTAAGAAATCAAAATCAATATTCGAATAACAATAGTCATGAAAGAACCAATACCCTAGAACGTGAAGTTTAGCTCCACATAGACATGGTAGCAAAACAACAAATCATACAAAGAACCATAAAAATTACTAAGTTTGGGTGAAAGAAAGATGAAACCCGACCTCCACGGCGGCTCCTTGCTCTCCCTCAGTCGAGTTCCCTTCAGAAAGTGTGTTCGATCTATGTTAGATGACCTAAAAGGGGTGTTTTTGGCCTATATATTGCGTACAAAAGTTGTGGGCCAAAGTTCTCCTAATCCTAGTCCAAATCAGCTTCTGGGATTGATGCTGGGGTGGATGCTTCGCATCCACCTCGTCCTCCGCTTCTCAGCTTCGCATGCTAAGGTGGATGCTTCGCATCCATCCTTTGTTCCTCCATCTCAGCTTTACCCAGGTGCGGATGCTATGGGGATGCTATGGGCTGACTTCACTGCTAAAGGGTGCACCAAGTATCTTCTTTCCAAGGTTGGATGCGACGCATCCAACCTCTTTTCCTCTAGTTGGAGCACCTTTTCTTCATATTTTTACACTCCAAACACCCTAAATCATCACACACAACTCCATTAGTCATAAAACTAATAATTAAACCATGTTGGGCATTTTTAATACCAAAAAGCACCAAAAAACGGTTAAAACATGGGTAAAGTACCATCAAAACATATAGAAATATGCCCAACATCAACTAATGTTCTAGTAACATTTGTGGATTTGATGAATTGTACGTTCAAACCATATCTTGGTTCCCTTGTTATTATGTTTATTAATAATATTTGGTGTATTCTCGCAAGTAAGGAGGAGCATAAACTACACATGAGGGTAGTTGTGCAAACATTGAGAGAACATTGGACTTGTGCCATGTTTTTAAGATATGAGCTTTGGCTTGACACAATTGTATTCTTAGGACATGTGGTATCTAGTGGGGGTATAAAGGTAAAATTTAAGAAGATTGAGGCAATCTAGTTAACCATGGTCTACTAAATCTGCTGAGATATAAATTTTCTTAGGCTTGGAAGCTACTACAGGCGCTTTATGGAGGTGTTTTCTTTTCCTATTGTACCCTTATTAGAGTGCTTAATACTGAAAAGAGTTTGGTTCAGATAGTAAGACGTGTGCAAGAAAAGCTTACAGAAAATCAAGACCGTTTTGACCACAACACTAACTTTGACATTTTTTATAGGTTCAGGAGGGTACATGGTTTACTGTTATGCCTCGTCAGTCGAACTTGGTTGTGTATTGATGAAAAATTATAAGGTAATCACATATTTTTGGAAGTAGCTGACAGACCACGAGAAGAATTACCCCACTCATAATTTATAACTCGCAATGGTTTTATTTTTACTTATGATTTGGAGGCATTACTTGTATGATAAATCATGTGAGATCTACATCGACCATCGTAGACTAGAGTATATATTTATGCATAAGGACTTGAATTTGAGACAATACAAATGGCTTGAGTTGCTCTAATATCATGAAATTAATATTTGTTATCATCCGAGAGAGGCTAACATGGTAGCTAAATCTTGAGCCGGAAGTCTATCAGTAGTTTAGCCATTATTTCAGCTAAGATGTGTCCCTTAAACTAAAAGGTTCAATCATTTGCTAGCAAATAATTAATCTCTCTCTCTCTCTTTATTTCTCTTCTTCCTCTCCTTTCTTCTCTGCTACTCCCCACCCCCTTGCCGTTACACCATCAAATCTGTATATAAATAGTAGCAGTAGCGGGTTCTCTCTCTTCTCCTTCCTCTTCCTTTTCTTTATGTTTCTTTCGATTTCTCCAGGTATCATTTATAATCGGCGATCAGAGGAGGCACAAATGCCGGAGAAGAACTATTTTGGCTGGCAGCATGGCGCGTGTGGATTACTGGAATGTGAATCTGTATGTCTTCCGGTGGTTGCATTTTCAATACTACTTAACCCATGCAGCAATGTCCAGTTTCTATCTCTAATGCTTTGATATTTGTAGTTTTTGCTCGGTAGAATTTGTTTCCTTTCTTTTCCATCTATATTCTAGCTTGCCTATCTTTAGGTATATTAATTGCTCTAATTAAAATCTGCTTTTGCTTACTTGCCTGCATTTTCCATACTTGAATTTTGGACTATATTTCTTATTTTAGTTCTTTGCTGGTATAGTGGTAATGGTAACTAAGTTATCCTTATACTATAGTGGTTGTAGTGTCCAATGGAAGAGTAAGATCATGTCTTTTAGCAGGGCGGAGGGTGGGGGGCAAGGGTGGGAAGGGGTGGGTAAGAGAATGTAACGATTTGGTCGGTTGTTTTGGGTACTTTTTAGCTCTGTTCCCCTATTTGATGCTTCTCGTAGGTGTATTTGTTGTTACGTGACTTGCCGGAATGGTTGCTTTGGTTTCGTGGAGGTTTTGGATTGAATTGGAACACTTAGTTTCTAGTTTAGAAGCTTAAGTTGGAAGTGTTGACCAAGTTTGACTTTTATGTATTTGAACTCATATCGCAGTTTTGATAGTTCCGTAGGTCCGAATGGTGATTTTGGACTTAGGCGTATGTCCGGATTTTGATTCAGTTGTTCCTAGGTTGAATTGGCTCTAATTGATGAAAGTTGGAAGTTTGAAGGTTTGAAAGTTGATAGGTTTGACCCATAGTTGACTTTGTGGTTATCGATGTCCGTTTGAGATTCCGAACATTGAAATAGGTTTGTATGTCGATTTATGACTTGGTGTAAAATTTGGGGTCATTCGAATTGATTAGGCATGTTTAGTGCTAGTTTGGAATTCGAAAATTTGGATTAGTTCATTAAGCTTGAATTGGTGTTTGATTCGTAAGTTTGATATTATTTTGCGCAATTCGAGGCCTTGGGTAGGTCCTTGTTAAATTTTGGGATTGTTTGGGGTAATTGGACGGAGTCCCGGGTGCCTTGGGTGTGTTTCAGATGAGTTTCGGACCATTTCACTCATGTTTGGAGTTGCTGATTTTTCGTGTTCTTATGTTCATCGCGATCGCAGAATCGTGATCGTGGAGTGTGTTCTAGGTGGATGGAGATTTTTCCCTCCTCATTTGCGATGAGGCTATAGTGTTCGTAGAGCATTGAGAGCAGTAGTCTTCGCGTTCACATCCAAGGAGTCGCGTTCGCGTAGAAGGGAAGGTCGGATGGGTCGTCAAAATATTTGTTTTCACGAGTAACCAATAGTCATTTACAAATCAGATCACTTGACAATATTAGTTGTCCTGATAAATTGACCTAAAAACTTGTCGAGCAGATGTGGAAGAACTAAGTCCCTCTATATATTGTTGATGAGGAGCTGCAAATCCATGCGAATGCAAGTAGAATTTTTCAGCAACTCTATTTATGAAAGGTTTGATTTTGTGGGCTACAAGTATTTTATTAGCTAGAAGAATTCGTATTCAATATGGATTCAATTTATGAAATCACTTGTATAAAATGAAAGGCGTAGGATGTAGGATTTAATTAAGGAAACCAAGTCCGATATTAAGATATATTTTTTTATTTCTTCTAGGTTTTGCAGCAAAAATTGGAGAAGTATTTTTGACGAAACCTCACGCCTTTATAAAGCATTATATTGTTGCTATTCCCTTTTACTCTATTTTGCATAAATACTACAAATCGTTCACGACAAATAGCAGTTATAGCAAGAATGTGCTTTTGAGAATTCAAGTTGCACAGCTAAAAACCCTGATTGGAAGATAAAGCTATTAAGTTCTTTAGTTGTTGAGTCTTGATTCATTGTTCTTAAATTGTAACCTATTTTTCTTTTGAGAAGTATTTTTGGTAGGTAAGAAATTCTAGAGAATTTGAGTTGCTTTTTAGGCTAGAGTTTAGGTCTTGGAAGTTTAGCTACAATGAACTAATTGTAGGGGTTAAGGTACTACAGTTAGTCCCTTTGGTTATAGAGTTGTAACATAAAGTCATTTTTGTTATTTAGTGAAATTTTGGAGGAAATCCCTATATGGGTAGATTGTAATAATTTTTACTCTCTTAAACAAGAAGATTTTCTACGTAAACTTACTTTTGTTTTTTTTCTTCTGCACTTTACTTTCTGTTTAGTTCCGAAATATATAGATTGAAGAACATATATAGGAAAAGATGGAACAAGACACAATTCATCATTTTTTCGTGTCTAAATGTACTCTAAAATAAATCTAACTGTTATTGGAATACTACTAGTTTGAATATCAAAACTCATATACCATCTACAAGATTGTATACGGTCGAAATTAGGCTCATGTATTACATGACAGATCAGGATTAAAACGTAATGAATTAAGATCGACCCCGGGTTCCATCGAACCCGGATACGAGGTTAGGAAACCCATCTTCGAGGTTACCGAGTCCGTGACCCCGAATTCAACCCCGACTCCGAATGAGCTCGAGGAAACATTGTGGGACCAGATAACAGAAGGCTGAAATATACGCAACTGGTCGGATATCACGGCGGGAAATCTCGGCATGCACCAATGAGAAACCGGTTAATTATCAAATCATGTGATCTTACCTTTTATAGAATTGTACCTAAAGTAGGATTCCCCTACTATATAAAGGGGGTTTGCTTATTTGTAAAATACACCGTAAAACACATTCCAAAGCATTATAATATTATTTTCTTTCTGCAAGCTACTATTCTTCTGTATTTGACATCTTTTGAATCGTATTCAGTTCGAGTGAGATCTATTTCTCAAGGCTATAATTGTTCAAGTCACACGGTTTGAAATTTACTTTATTACTATTTGCTTTATTTGTAATTCAATCTATCGCTTTGTGTCAAATTAATCCAATCCACGTATTCTTAAAACCACTTATAAATTTAATTGTTATCCTAATTTGAGGGTAAACAGTTTGGTGCTCACCGTGGGGCTAAGGATAATAGTGATTATTTGATACAAATTTCCATAACACACACTAGTTTACACTTGTTCTTAAAAGTGTCTCTGATTTTAGGCTTAAGCTCAAAATGTCAAACTCACAATTAGCACCTTTACCTGCTGACAATAAATCAGGTCACCACGGTGAAAACAATAACATAACGGCCGGTAACGAGGTACCGCCCGTTTAACCCGTCGAAATTCCAGTTGCGGCACTAATTCGCATGTGTCTATCGACACAAGCCCCCCTACTGACCTCGAGAATAGCATCCGTGGTGGAGCCCGATCGACAGCACAGAATACTCAAAAAAATGGAGGAGACGGGGTCAATCTACGGATGATCTTTGAAATGCTACAGGATCAACAGGCGGCAATTGCTTAGTTACAAAACCAGAGCCGTGTACCGAGCAGGATCGAGCCCGACCCGTCTCGAGAAATTACTCATAGGGAGGAACCGGTCGCGGAAATGTCGAGTGGGAACGAGTCGGGTAATAACCTCGAGATCATAAAAATGCTCTAGGAGCTGACAAAACAAATAGAACCAGGGGAGAAGAAAACTGAAGCAAATGGCAAAGAGGTGAAAACCTACAATTCTAGGGTCGACCAAATCCCGAGAGCGCTGCCGATTCTGAAAGGCTTGGATTCCAAGAAGTTTGTACAGAGACTTTACCCTCCGAGTGCGTCTCCGAAGCCGATCCCTAAAAAATTCCGCATGCCCGAGATTCCTACGTACAATAGAGCGACTGACCCAAACGAGCACGTCACTCCATACACATGCGCCATCAAAGGAAACGACTTGGAGGATGATGAGATCGAGTCTGTATTACCGAAGAAATTTGGAGAAACCTTGTCAAAGGGAGCTATGATATGGTATCACAACTCACCCCCTAATTCTATTAACTCATTTGCCATGCTTGCAGACTCTTTTGTGAAAGCACACGCTGGGGCTATCAAGGCCGAAACCAGTAAATCGAACCACTTCAAAGTGAGGCAAAAGGATGATGAAATTTTCAGAGAGTTCATATCTCGGTTTCAAATGGAACGTATGGACCTGCCACCGGTGCTGATGATTGGGCCGTTCAAGATTGTACCCAAGGACTCAATATTCGATGTTCGGTGGCTTCACAACAATTAAAGAAAAATATGATTGAATATCCGGCTGTCACTTGGGCTAATGTGCATAACCGATATCAATGGAAGATCATAGTCGAAGATGATCGACTGGGGGCTCCTTCCGGGTCCGTTTATCCTGTTATACCCATCGACAGAGTTAATAGAGATATCGATCATGAACCAAGGCCGAACAGGGATCGATATTAGTCGTACAATGAAAATCGAAGAAACAGTGGGTCCAGACAAAGTTCTATGAGAAATGAAAGGAGAAATGGCCGAGGTCAGAGCAGCCGGAGACTCATGAGCAAGAACGGCTTTGACAGGCCTATCGGACCTAAAGAAGCACCAAGGTTATCAGAATATAACTTCAACGTTGATGTTGCTGCCATCGTATCGGCTATCGGACGCATCAAAGATACTAAATGACCTTGACCTCTACAGTCCGACCCAGCCCAAAGGGATCCAAATCAGATGTGCAAATATCATGGCACTCATGGCGACAAAATGAAAGATTGTCGACAGTTGAGGGAAGAGGTAGCCCGGCAATTCAAAAACGGGCATCTTCTAGAATTCCTGAGTGACCGAGCCAAAAATCAATTCAGAAATTCGGACTCTAATAAACAAACCGAGAATGAAGAACCTCAGCACGTCATCCACATGATAATCGGAAGGGTCGATGTTCCTCAAGGTCCGATGTTAAAGAGCACCAAAGTATCCATCAAAAGGGAGAAATAGACTCGAGATTACATACCATAAGGAACTTTGTCTTTCAGCGACGAGGATGCAGAAGGAATCGTGCAACCCCACAATGATGCACTGGTAATATCTGTACTCATGAATAAATCTCGAGTTAAACGTGTGTTAATTTATCCAGGTAGCTCGACCAACATCATCCGATCGAGGCTCGTAGAACAACTCGGCCTACAGAATCAAATCGTGCCTTCAATTCGAGTGCTAAACGGATTAAACATGGCTTGTGAAACTACTAAGGGAGAAATAACATTACCAGTAAATGCCGCCGGGACCATCCAGGAAACCAAGTTTTATGTGATTGAGGGGTACATGAGGTACAACGCCCTGTTCGGGAGGCCATGGATCCATAATATGAGGGTAGTGCCCTCAACTCTTCACCGGGTGTTAAAATTCTCAATGCCCAAAAGGATTAAAACTATCTACGGGGAGCAACCGGCCATAAAGGAAATGTTTGCAGTCGAAGAAGTGATTCCAGTATCAACACTGGCGACATTGAAGGATGCAAGTTCGATTACAAAGCAGGAAACTAAATAGCAATTATCGACACCAGCCATGACCCAATCGGATAAACAGGGGACCGATGAGGATGATGATTACGGGGTTCCCAGATCTTTTATAGTCCCCGATGATTCCAATGCTACAAAATCAATGATCGAAGAGTTGTAGAAAGTCACATCGATCGAACATCTACCCGATCAGAAGGTATACCTGGGCACGGGGTTAACCACCGAGCTTAGAAAAAAACTCATTCAATTTCTCATCGCTAACATACATTGTTTTGCTTGGTCCCATCTCGACATAACAAGGATCCCATCGGAGATAACCACTCACAAGCTGAGCCTGGATTCGAAATTTCACCCGGTCAAGCAGAAAAGGAGACCCCAGTCCGAGATCAAACATGTTTTCATCAAGGAGGAGGTAACTAAACGCCTTAAAATAGGGTCCATTCGGGAAGTCAAATACCCGGAATGGTTAGCAAACATAGTAGTAGTCCCTAAAAAGGGGAACAAACTGAGAATGTGTTTAGATTATAAAGAATTAAATGAGGCATGTCCCAAGGACTCTTTCCCTTTTCCTAACATCGATCGCATGATCGATGCCACGGCCGGCCACGAGATCATCAGTTTTCTCGATGCCGACTCCATGTACAACCAAATACGGATGAACCCCGATGATCAGGAAAAGACATCATTTATCACTAAATACGACACATATTGTTATAAAGTGATGCCATTTGGGTTAAAAAAATGTCGGTTCCACTTACCAAAGCCTAATAAACCGGATGTTCGAAGAACAAATAGGGAAATCCATGAAGTTTACATTGACGATATGTTGGTCAAGACCCTGCGAGCAGAGAACCATGTAAAGCATTTGCAGGATACCTTCAGTATATTGAAGAAGTACAACATGAAACTAAATCTAGAGAAATGCGCATTGGGATGTGGATCAGGTAAATTTCTCGGGTTCATGGTATCCAACCGAGGAATCGAGATAAACCCCGACAAGATCAAAGCTATTGAGATATCACGGTAGTATGAAGGTCGTGCAAAGGCTAACAGGGCGCATTACCGCCCTAGGCGGTTAATCTCGAGGTCCTCCGATAAGAGCCACCGATTTTTCTTGTTACTGAAGAAGAAAAGTAACTTCACATGGACCCCAGAATGCCAACGGGCCTTGGATGAACTCAAGCGATGTCTATCGAGCCCGCCACTGCTCTACACGATGAAGTCAGATGAACAGTTGTACCTGTACTTGGCAGTATCAGAGATAGCGGTAAGTGGAGTCCTAGTTCAGGAAGAACAAAGTACACAATTTCCAATATATTATGTTAGCAGGACCCTGGATGAGGCTGAAACTAGGTACCCTTACCTAGAAAAATTGGTGCTCGCATTGCTAAGCGCCCCTAGGAAACTGAAACCATATTTTCAGTGCCATCCTATATGTGTTGTGACAACTTACCCATTTTCAAAATATAATGCATAAGCCCAAACTCTTAGGACGATTGGCCAAATGGGTCGTGGAAATAAGCGAGTACGATATTGAGTATCGACCCCGAACAACCATTAAGTCTCAAATTTTGGCAAATTTTATGGCCGACATTACGTTGGCCCTAATACCCGAGGTCGAAAGAGAGTTGTTGGTAAACTCGGGAACATCTTCGGGAATCTGGACCCTCTTTACGGACGGTGCCTCGAACGCAAAGGGGTCCGGACTTGGCATCATACTGAAGCCACCCACAGGCAATGTAGTTAGACAGTCCATTAGAACTATGAACTTAACTAACAATGAGGCTGAATATGAGGCAATGTTGCAGGTCTCGAACTAGCCAAAAGCTTAGGGGCACAGGTTATCGAAGCTAAGCGCAAATCCCTCCTTGTGATGAACCAAGTTAATGTAACGTTCGAAGTCAGAGAAGAATGAATGCAAAGGTATCTAGATAAGTTGCAGGTAATATTACATCGGTTCAAAGAGTGGACTTTGTAGCATGTACCTCGAGATCAAAATAGCGAGGCCGATGCCCTTGCGAACTTAGGGTCGTCGGTCGAGGACGATGATCTCAACTCGGGGGGGCCGTTGTACAGCTCATGAGATCGGTAGTAAAAGAAGGTCACGCCGAAATAAATTCTACAAGCTTGACTTGGGATTGGAGAAACAAATATGTAGAATATTTGAAGACCGGGAAACTGCCCTCAGATCCAAAAAAATCGAGGACCCTACACACAAAGGCAGCCCGATTCAGCTTGTTCAAAGACGGAACCTTGTTTTGAAGAATGTTCGAAGGCACACTAGCAATATGTTTGGGACCAGGAGACACCGACTACGTTCTAAAGGGAAGTCCACGAAGGCACCAGCAAAAATCATTGAAGCGCCAAGTCCTTAGTTCGAAAGGTAATCAGATCTGGCTATTATTGTATCGACATGGAAAAAGACGCGAAGAAGTTCGTACGAAAATGTGATAAATGCCAGAGACATGCTCTGTTGATTCACCAACCTGGGGAGCTGCTACATTCAGTCTTGCCACCATGGCCATTCATGAAGTGGGGAATGGACATCATTGGGACCCTTCCATGGGCACCCGATAAGGCTCAATTTATATTATTTATGATTGACTATTATTCTAAGTGGGTTGAAGCACAGGCATACGATAAGGACAGGGAGAAGGAAGTAATCGACTTAATTTGGGACCATATCATAGGTTGGTTTGGGATGCCGTCCGAAATCGTATGTGACAATGGGAAATAATTATAGGCAGCAAAGTGACCAAGTTTCTCGAGGATCATAAGATCAAAAGGATCCTGTCAACACCTTACCACCCTAGTGAGAACGGACAAGCCGAATCAACCAACAAAATCATAATCCAAAACCTCAAAAAAAAGGTTAACCGACGCCAAAGAAAAATGGAAGGAAGTCGTACCCGAAGTCCTATGGGCATATTGTACGACCTCAAAGTCCAGTAGCGGGGCCACCCTGTTCTAACTGGTTTACGGCGCCGAAGATCTAATACCGGTCGAAGTCGGTGAACCAAGTATCATATTCCAATATGCAACAAAGGAATCAAATGACGAGGCCATGAATACAAGCCTGGAGCTATTAGATGAAAGGCGCAAAGCTGCCCTCATCCGGTTAGCCGCCCAAAAACAACGAATCGAGAGGTATTACAATCGAAGGGCCAACCTTCGACACTTCAATATCGGGGAATTGGTACTAAGGAAGGTCACATTGAACACCCGAAATCCGAACAAAGGGAAGTTGGGGCCGAACTGGGAAGGATCGTACCAAATACTCGAAATCACCAAGAAAGGATCATACAAGCTCGGGGCAAAACGGTGAAAGGCTACCGAATAACTGGAACATAACTCACTTGAAGCGATACTACTGCTAAGGTACGACCCTATTCATTTCCTTTTTACTTCTTTTTGAACTAACACTTGCAGGCAACCAACAAGAAGCGGTACAGATTATAGGCCTGGAAGTACGCGTTAGTCTCTTTTTCCCTTGAACCGGTTTTATTCCAAATGGGTTTTCTGGCAAGGTTCTTAACGAGGCAACAGTGGATCGTGCTAATTTAGAATAGAAGGTCGGTCATGAATCGGTGCTAATGATCGCATCGGTAGTATTCGAGGCTTCTCTTTATGATCAACCTCGAATACTGGGAACATTACCCTCAGATATCAACTTTAGCAAGGAAAGTACTTCGTGATGGAAGGGTCTCGATAGGTAGGATTTATTGTAAGGGCCAAACGGTCAAACTAACTGTGCCCACATAGATTGCTTGAGCCCTGACACAAAGCATGTACACATATATTACTATTATACATAAGAATAAAGAGAAGTCTCTTCCTTGCAATCATCTTGTCTACTAATAAAAAAATCTTTACATTTCTTAAGGAAGTCTCCGCTTCTAATCTCCTAAAGGTAACGAGCCCAAGGGACGCTTTAACCTGAGATTGAACAATCACTCTCTCACTCTGGGACTGCCGTCTGAAAACAAACTCGGACAGTCTATGCTATTAGATCACGGGGACACAAGACCTATTAGGCAACCACCGAATTTTAAAGGCAACGGCCACCTCCACTCGAGGACTGTTATCTTAGGCAAGACCGGATCACTCTGGAAAATAATCCACTGGGCGACACCCAACTAAAAGGCTACGGCCATATTAACGGCTTGGAGACATCCGAGACCCGTAATAGAAAGAAGGCCTTCAAAAAAAAAAAAATCATAACCGGTTCTAGAGGCTACCCTCGGCAGACTATAACATAAAAAATAGTCTAAGTACTTGGGGGAAAGAAAGCTCGGTCATACCGAACCCCTACAATGCCTTGAAACTAAATAAAGTCGAAGGCAAGGTTTCTTCGAGTTTCTGAACAAAACCTAACTATTTCATGTTAAGGCATTTAGATCTTCGCAAAGAAAAGTACATAAGGCAAAGTGAAAAATCGAAAGTTGTTGAAGAGAAAAAGCCTTATATTCATAATCAAAGTTCTTTTTACAAGGGCCAAACAACCCGATGAAAATTTTTACAAAGGCCGAACGGCCTCAACAAAAATACAAAAAACAACAAAAACATCCAAAGGCCTAAGTGGCCTAGTCTTCGCCGGGGGCAACATCATCACCCTTGGGATCTTCTCCATCCTCGGACTCTTCCAAGTCTTCGGGCTCCTCGTCGTCTTCGGGATAGGCCAATTTCTTGGCCTCGGCTTCGAGCTCTTTGGCGCTCTCAATCTAAGTTGATAGGTCGAAACCCTGAGCATGAATTTCCTCAAGGGCCTCCCTTCAAGATTGCCAATTAGCGTGCTCGATGATGTCTTTCACTCGAACCTGAGCCGCCTCGGTTTTGGTCTTATAAACGGCCACCTTCTAATCGGCATCTTCCTTAATTACTTTGGCCTCCGACTTGGCCACTTCAACCTCCGTGGCCAGATTTTCTCGATCAAAGACGGCCGAATTCAACTGGGAATGGAGCTCCTCGATCTTCTTGGCCTGCACCAAGGACTTTCCTTTATACCTTGGAGTTGGACCTCAGCCAAAGCCAGTTGGGCCCGGGCGGTCTCTTTTTCTGAGGCCAGGCATTCCATGTTCTTTTTCCATTCTTCGGCCTCAACCTTCACTGTATTTATCTCTTTCCCGAGCTGTCTGATCTTGTCGATCTTCTATTAGACCTACGGGTTCGGACCGTTAGTCGCCATGTCTGATTCGTCGTCACTAACTTCAAAAACTTGTCTTACCTGCTCAACCAAGTCGGCATCCTCTTTCCGAGCCACCTCTAATTCAGCCCCAAGGCCCTTAGCCTCCCCTTCTCTTTGCTCACTGAGAAGTATGTAAGCATCTCTTTTCTCAGTGAGCACTCGGATCTCGGCCTCATACTAGTTCAGCTCTTCCCGGTATCGGAGGAATATCTCATGGTGATGTACCGAGGCCTACAAACATAGAGAGAAGAGTTACAATCACCTACAAAATAATCTAAGTACACACTAGAAACTGTTAAGAGGTATCGAAGGTTACCCGATTTAATGCCTGTTGGGCTTCATTAAACAAGCAGGGCACTTCCACCTCGTTCATCTTGGCCTGGTCCTCCTCGGTCACCAAGCACCGAAGATAACTGGCCACCCCCACGGGGGCAGAAAGAACCCGAGCATCTCCGGAATGGACATAACTATTGACCGCTTTTGGTCAGGATTCAAGCTCGGGGCTGGGAACCGGTTGACTAGTTTCGAGCTCGAGGAAGGTCCACTCGTCCCCGATGATGTACTCTTCCTCGGCACTGGTAAATCACCCAACCCGGTGACGTCCTCCATAGCGGTAGAATCTACGCCATCAAAAAAGTTTTGAAAGGGGTCTACAGCCCCTTGTGACTCTTTGTTGGGTCGTCCTTTCAGCGCATGAGCCTCGGTAAACATAGACTCGGTAAATAATGGCGAACCAGAGAGGTCTATCACTCCAGGTACGCCCTTCGGAGCACTATCCGTTGTTCGGGAAGAACTAGCTATGACCTCGTTATCAGCCTCCCTATCTTGAGGCAAGGTGGCCTCTCCCCCTTTCTGGTTCGGAAGCTTCAACTAAAGCTCCCTCATCGACCTCCCCGAGTCGAGGCAATTCAGTTTCAGATCTCACTGGTTTGGAGGCCCCTCGTACCTCGAGCCCTGACCGCACACAGGCCACCAGATCTGAGGCTTCTTTTTCTCCTTCTAACTCATCCCTCAGCCGGTGGAGCGAGTCCGAAGAGGGCGCCCGAGCACTGGTGCTACCCTTAGATTTACACACCAAACTTCTTTTTTTCTCTTCTTTTCCGAGCTCAAAGAACCGGGGCCCTCTTCTTTTTTTTCTCATCACCCTGCCTCGGAGTAGGGGACTCGATATGCACATCCTCGTCACCGGATGGAGGCCTCACAGCAACATCCTTGGGACGACATGCAAAAGAAAATAGAACGACTAAGAACTCAACGGCACGAGGAAAAAATCAAGTATTATTAACTCGAAAAAGGAAACTTACCATGGGAACAGGCCTCCCACCGGCCCTTTGGAAGTTCGCGCCACGCGCGCTCGAAATAGAGTTTCTATGACATGATGCCCTCGACCCACTCCTTGAGTCGAGGAACTGCATTCGGCATCCTAGCAACAGCTGCATCACAAAACATCGATAAGAAGGGAGGAAAAGGAAAAGTAATAAACGAAATTTTAAAGGCAAGATTATACTTACGTTTCATGTTCCATTTCTCGGGAAATGGCATCTCCTCAGCCGGGATTAAACCCGAGGTCCTCACTCGAATGAATCGGCCCAACCAGCCTCGGTCCCGATCCTCGTCTATACTCGAGAATGGGGCTTTACTATCCCGACGGGAAAGTTTTAATGATCCCCCTCGATAGAGTCGGGGACTGAACAGACGCATGAGGTGATCGATGGTGAAGGGACACCCCTCAATTTTGTCTAAGAATAAGCGGAGGAGAATTACTTTCCTCCAGAAAGAGGGATGGATTTGACCTAAGGTCACCTTGTACCTCTTACAGAAGGCGATAATGACTGGGTCCAAGGGGCCCAACGTGAAGGGATAAGTGTAAACACTTAAAAAACCTTCCACGTGGGTAGTAATCACTTCCTCAGGCGAAGGCACCAACACGTGCTTACCAACCTAGTTACAATCCTCCTTGACCTTGGAGAGAAGATTATCGGTGACCGAGCATATATATCTCGAGACCGGCTCGCATCGACCCGGTACCGAGGACGTTCTTTCAACCTTGAAATCGGCACAGTCAAGCACCCACCAGGAATAAATGCTTTAAGATGAGGTTCCGCCGTTAGTTCCTCGTCGGCCGGCCGTGATGAAGAGGCAGTTTCTTTTTGTAGAACTGTCTTAGAAGTCTTCTCCATTTTTCTTTTGAATAAAGATGAAAAGAGGAAGTTAAAAGGTTACGCTTAATGTGTTGGAATGAAGACAAGCGAGAGTTCTTGCAAAAACCTCAAGAAATCTGAGTACAAGAATTAGAGAGTACAAAGATTTTTTAAGAACAAGAGTAGAAGAGGTTTAAACGTAAAGTTTGAATGAATGAAGGATGGAGTATTTATAGATTTCAAACGACGGTTCAAAGTCTGTAGTGGCCGACTAGCGACTGACGAACATTTAATGCCATTAAGACGTGATCGATAAGACGTTTCGTCTATTTTTGTCGTTTCTGACGCAAAGTATCGAGATGAGGACAGGGGGTCATATCGTTTCTCGTCGTTTACACTCCGAAAAACTAGGGGACTATATGTATATGGTCGAAATCGGGCTCATCTATTGCATGACAGATCGGGATTAAAACATAATCAATTAAAGATCAACCCCGGGTTCCATCGAACCAGGATACGAGGTTAGGAAACCCAACTTCGAGGTTACTGAGTCCATGACCCCTGAATCGACCCCGACTCCGAATGAGCTCGAGAAAACATTGTCGGACCAGATAACAGAAGGCTAAAATATCCGTAACTGGTCGGATATCACGGCAGAAATCTCGGCATGTACCAATGAGAAACCGGTTAATTAGCAAATCATGTGATTTTTTACCTTTTATAGAATTGTACCTAAAGTAGGATTCCCCTACTATATAAAGGGGTTTTGGTTATTTGTAAAATACACTGTAACACGCATCCCAAAGCATTATAATATTATTTTCTTTCTGCAAGCTACTATTTTTCTGTATTTGACATCATTTAATCGCATTCAGTTCGAGTGAGATCTATTTCTCAAGGCTATAATTGTTCAAGTCACACGGTTTGAATTTACTTTATTACTGTTTGCTTTATTTATAATCCAATCTATTGCTTTATGTCAAATTAATCCACGTATCCTTAAAATCACTTATAATTGTCAATTGTTATCCGAATTTGAGGGTAAACAAAGAACCAAAATTTCTCCACAAAATTGGTACAAGCACACGAATTTGACTGGTCAATGTTTGTGTGTGAGGATACAGAATTCGCTCTGAATGTAGACGAACGTGGCCTAAAAAAGATTAAATAAGAAAAGACACAACTATTGATCATATGTGTCTCTTTTAATAAGGGGTGAAAATTATTTTTCCCCTTCATCTCAATTAAAATTTTATAAATACTTATTTTATCTTTTAAATTAGCAACCATTTTCTCTGTTTACTTTTGCTAATATTCTGATTTTTTTAATCTATATTATGGACTTACTTATATAATCATTAATAAAACAAAAGAAAAACAACTCTTTTCTTTCAAAAGTTCCATCTAATTATTCTTGCAAGATATCTGTTAGGAAACGTATGAACAATCTGACTTAGTCTAATTGGAATCTCTCCGTTACAAAAAAAAGTGAAAAAAAGTATGAACAATCTTTGAATTGGTAGGATTTTAAACTGTGAATATGGTTCGTGTCATTTTTTCATCAGAAGATATTATTAAATTATGAGAAGTTACATTTAATTACGCATGGTAAGTCAAGCTAAAAAAGAGTTGAGCTCCAAGAGGCGTGGGATACATGGTCTAGGCTTTATCCAAGAGTTAACTTCTTTTGGAACACTGTATGTATAACTGCCTCCCATCTCATAAATTTTACCATTTATTACTCTCATAACAAGCTCTGTATTTATCGTTCATTCTTTTGTATCTCGAAAGATACATAAGTATGACGCTATTACATTAGTAGTTTACTTGATCGACAAACTTCTTTTCTAATACATTTTTTGTGCGATACATTTTTTCCTTTTTGAAATATATATTATTAAATTGTGTTAAAATTAATATCAATATCAATTAATTCAAATGTGAAAATGAAAAATGAATAATTGCATATTACCTCAAAATTTTTATCCTAACTTGTTATAAATATAATTGTATTTAAGGTGAATGTCTATATTTTAGAGAGATTTTAGGGTTTGTTACTTGGTGGCTAAGTCACTTTTTTCCTACAAGTAGAGGGGTTCTATTCCATTGTAATTTATCCCAAAATCAATAAGAATTCTATCTCTCTACTTTTCTCAGCAATACTTTTCATCTTCTTTCATTGTTTTATAATACCTTATCAGCACGAGACTCCAACCAATTGAGTAGAGGTTTTGGGATATGTGCATGGTGCTCGACTTTTACATAATATTGAGCATAATGATTGTTAATTATTCCATGAACTTTCTTTCGGAATAAATTCTGGACTTAAATTAGGTATTTTACTTTATTTTTCTCTTTTAAATTCTTGAAATTCTATAATTTGATTTTAAATACAAGCAAAGACAATAAATTTTGATTATAACTCTAATGGAGGTTCTAAGAAATTATAACCACCCGAAGTGGTACAATTTCTATGTCTTGCCATGATCATATTCATGTATGATTATGATCACAAGAAGTGCAAACCTGTTCCATTGAACTTGCGTCATTTTCGTTCCCTTAAGAAGATGTGGTAGCAATATGTAATAAGTCTGAAAGAAGACAAAATTATTACCGTGAAGGTAGCAATGGATGTGGACGTGACAATAGACGAAATTATAATCGTCATCATTGTGGTAATGAGAATAATAAGGATTCTCAAAATAATCCTTCACTCTGTGAAAGTAATGTTTGTCATCAGTTTGACATGAAATTTTGTAAAACACATATAGATGATTATGATCCATGCATGATGTGAAAGTGACAACATGTGATTTATGAATACATATTCATTCTTGGAAGAATATGAACGTGCTAGTAGTAATGAATATATCATACTAACCTCTAGAAGGAGGTTTGAGATGAAATAAGAAAATAATTTTATTATTATGGCATGAATGGTCATTGGTCACGTACCTATTTGCCACGATCCGGAAATCCCACCATCGGGACCGTGATGTCGCCTAACATTTCACTTGCTAGGCAAGCCAACATTAGAATAATTTATCCATTTTTAATAGTTCAAATTGAATTATAATAAAGAACCAAGATAACTGAGATAGATTCTGAAGTAAAGAGCGGAAAACATAACAACTGAAATCTCGAATGAAATGAACATTAAAAGAGAAAAGAGGACGGGGGACTTCAAGGTTTGTGGACGTCAGCAGATCTACCTCAAGTCTCCGAATGAGATAATCTGAGCTAGTGTGCCTCACGTACAGCTAGGATCAGTACCAAATTTTGCACAAGAAATGCAGAGTGTCGTATGAGTACAACCGACCCAATGTACTCCGTAAGTGTCGAGCCTAACCTCGACAAGGTAGTGACGAGGCTATGACAAGACACTCACGTAATTAAACCTGTACAACCATTAATATATGTACAATTGGGAGGGGACATGCAAAATAGGGGGGGGGGGATAAGATACGATAACTACAACAGGAAAGACAACACAAGGCAGTCAAATAAATCATCGACCAATAAAGACGGATAAACACACGGAATAAAGATGGCACGACATCATTCTTCGTGCTTTAACTCTCAACCTGACCATGTAATGATGATATAAGTAGAATGAAGTGGCACGGCATCATCTTTCATGCTTTTATTCTCGATTTGCCCATATAACAATGAATAATTGAAATAGATGGAACGACATCACCCTTCGTGCTTTATCTCTCTTTCTCACTATGTATTAGTCAATAAATGATGTAATAAAATGGCACGGCATCACCCTTCGTGCTTTAACATTCTCCCTTATCATGTAGTAATGAATACTCCCTCTATTTTAATTTATGTCAACATATTTGACTAGGCACAGAGTTTAAGAAAAGAGAGAAGAATTTTAAACTTGTGGTATAAAATGAGGCACATATATTTTGTGTGGCTATTAATTATTGCATAAAGGTAAATTATTTCCAAATAAGAGAAGGGGTCATTCTTTTTGGCACTGACTGAAAAGAAAATAGGTTCACATAAATTCGGGAGTTGAATAATGCAAATGATGTACATTACGTCAATAATGATTCCAAGATACCAAACCTCAACTTCTGAAATACTCAACCATCACAATTAATCTATAAATACGGAAGGAACAATCAAATACGTAATAATCTAATCGAAGCATGGATGTCATAAACAAATAGGCAATAAATCACAAAGAAACGAGTTCCACCGCATGTTTTAACCCACAACAACGCATAAGTACTCGTCACCTCACATATACCTTGTACCCATACATTAAACACGTAGCAAATAGGCAAACAAGTCCTAATCCCTCAAATCAAGTTTAACCACGACACTTATCTCTCTCCGCAATCAATTCAAAGTTTACTACGGCCTTGCCTTTCGAACAAGCCTCCGAACCAACCAAATATAGCAAATTATCAACCAAACGATTCAAAATAAGCCTTAGAAACTACCCACGAATGAAAGAGGTTCAATTTAGATCATTATGAAAAGGCCAACAAAAGTCAACCCCGGACCCGCTTAGTCAAAACCTAAGGTTTAGATCAAAATTCGATCACCCATTCACCCCCGAGCCCGAGTATGCAATTTGTTTCAAAATCTGATCTTAGTTCGAGGTCGAAATCCCAATTTTACAAAAATTCCTAATTCTACCCAGATCCCCAAATTTCCACCATCAGAATCCTAGGTTTAATGATGAAAACTTATGAAATATAATGGGTAAATAAAAGGAAGTAGATTAAGGTCACTAACCAATAAATTGAGGAAGAAAAGCTCTTGAAAAATCGCATCTAAGATATTTAGGGTTGAGAATTTGAAAGAATGAGCTAAAATCCTATTTTTCCCATCCTATGTCCAGGCGCGGATGTCGCAATTGCGACCTGAAGTTCGTAATTGCGAACCCAACAAAAATCTTTCGCAAATGCGAAGATTTCACACTCTTGCTGCCATCGCAATTGCGTTGGTTTGTTCGCAAATGTAAACTTGGATTTCTCTCAATTGCGACCATATTGATCGCAAATGCAAACTCTGTTGACCCAGCCTCACTTCGCAATTGCAAAGTAATTGTTCACAAATGCGAACCTGACAGAGGCATTGTAACATCACAAATACGATACCAGACCTCGCAATTGCTGTCATGTCAAAATCCCTCCGAAGGAGTCGTGATGGCACCTAGTCTCTAAAACTAGGTAAGCCTAACATTAACAGAAATAACGACAATATTTACTAACTTCGAACAGTTCCGGAATAGAAATCTATGCACAATTTATAATTCCAAAACCGGTAGTACAAGTCATAAGCCTTTCTAGGAGTACTAATACATAATGAATACATCATTGTTCTAGAACAAAGGAAACAATGAAAATAAATACAATAGAAGGTGACTTCGGAGCCTGCGAACACCCAGCAGGTGTACCTTGAAGTCTCCAGCCATACCAAGCATAAGTCTCAAAACCAACTCAATCCGAAGTACCTGGTTCTGCACAAAACGATGTGCAGAAGTGTAGTATGAGTACACTACGGTCGTACCCAGTAAATATCAAGCCTAACCTCGGTAGAGTAGTGACGAGGCCAGGTCAAGACACCTACCGAACATATAAAGCTGAGCAGGATGTGACATAAAGCTAACAATAGGGATATCAGAATATGACAACAGCAGGAAGAAATCAAATTACGAAACAGTAGTGGCGATAAGGGGAAAACACGACTGGCAACGAGAAATAACCAAGTAATTAAACAACGACATAGTTGGGATACAAATTAGTGTAAATGTGCTCAAGTAGGGAAAACGATGTCAACTCAACCCATACAAATTGTTTCTAATACACAATTCTAATAATTTCACTCTTCGTAATCTCATACCATAAGCCACAACTTCCAACCCTTCTACACACACACGGCACCTTGTGCCCACGTCCTTCTATCTTACTTTGCACGGCGAAATCCACGTGTTACTCATTACATAATATCCATGTCAATTGCTAATTAAGATGTTCAAGAGGTTCCATTTATATATCATAAAGTAATTTACAGTTTCTAGAACAAATAGGAAATCAGCGAGAAAGATGAGTTTTGTTTTGGAAATCATTTGAGTGAGGAAAATAACATTTTTAAATAAAATTCAACATCGAATAGCTATTGCATTTAATATATGAATTTATTAAGTTAAAACATAATAACATTTCCTTTTTAAGTAAAATAAAAACCTTAGACAGGTTAAGAAGATTAGCTGGGAAACAATTGAAATAAAAATATAACGATTATTAGAAATAGTAGATACTGAAATATACGGCGAGTTCTAACTTATAGTCACGCAAGGTAACATGATATTAGTTCTTTCATTTTAAAGAACTATATTACTAACGACTCAGTAGGGCAGGAGGAAATGACTCAACGTAGTAAGTTTACTTTGAAAATCAATTCACCAGAATAATAGTATTAGAAAAAGAGCTCAGGAAATAACGGCAAGGCAATAAGTTATTGACAATAACTCGATCCTCAAAACTCAGTGAAAACCAGAAATATAGATTATCAAAGTCTCGCACAAAGGAACTAAAGTCAATACAGTAAAACAGGGGATACTAAAATACATAATATATTGCGGCGCGCAACCCGTTCCCACCATATAATATCAATATCATAAGTCACGCTTATTCCACCATATCAATTCACCTTTATTTCAGTTGTGGCGTGCAACCCGATCTCACCGTAATAATAAACATCAATATCATAACAATAAACATAACATGTTGCGGCGCGCAACCCGATCCCACCATATAATCTAAATATCATAATTCACCATTATTTCCACATAACAATTCACCCTTATTTCACCTATTGCGGCGTGCAATCCGATCCCACCGTATAACAACAATATCACCATATAAGTATCCTCCCTTATTCCAACCCTCCCTTATTTCACCTATTGCGGCATACAACTCGATCCCCCATACAATAATTTAAATCAACAACAACAATTACAAGAATTTCTACAACCAAGAGTATGAGTACACGGCAACAAGAGGACCATAAAAATCAAAGGAATACAACAACCTTTACAAAACAACAAGACATGTAAGGCACGTGGTAACTACGCAGGCCATCACAACAATTTGGACATGTAGCATATATACACAGAGTCATGGAGGAATTCACAATTAAGAAGTAAACAAACAACAAGGAAGGCAATAACTTCAACTAAGGAAAATAAGGCCAAACAACGAGCAAGAGGTAAACAAGTGCTAACAACATCATATAGAGCATGTAAATGTAGCCTAACAACAAGATACCACATATTATGACAATTTGATCAAAGGCATGAAAAAAATACTAGACAATCTAACCGGTCAACACCACATATAAACTGTTTACCCACTCGTCACCTTGCGTACACGGCTTTCACGTATCAAGATAGCACAATTGACTCAATTCCTAAGGGGTGGTTTCCCCCACACAAGGTTAGACAAGATACTTACCTCAATTCGGCCGACTCAATACTCAATTTAGCTTTTTCTTTACCAATTCACCATCGCTCGGCCCAATCTAGCCAAAGACAACTTAAATCATCAAACGTTGCAACAGAAAACAATTTCAGTTAACAAAGCTATGTTCCTTACACAGTTTACAAAGGTCAATAATAGTAAACTCCCCGGGCTCGCACCTCAGAACCCGACAAAATTTGCAGAAACTGAACACCCATTCCGATAAGAGTTCAACCTTACAAAAATTATCAAGTTCCGATATCAATTCGTCCTTCAAATCATCATTTTTTTATTTTGAAAAGATTTTACAATTTTCTCTAATTTTTCCTTTAGATTCTCATGAATTTTATGTTAAATCTAAGTTATAATCACAAAACATAGATGGAAATTGATTAGAGACACTTACCCAATGATTTGGTATGAAAATCTTCTCTCAAAATCGCCCACTCTCGGACCTAGGGTTCAAAATATGGTAAAATGAAGCTAAGATTCGGAATGCCCAGCTTTTAGTAGGCTGCAGATGTCGCATTTGCGACACTGGGTTCGCAAATGCAAACTCGCAAAAGCGAAGAATTCTTCGCAAAAGCGAAGCCTGGACTATCCTGTCTCTATCGCAATTGCGACGAAACACTTCGAAAATGCGAAGTAGGGCCTTCGCAAAAGCGGCCCAGGTGTTTGCAAATGAGAACTTCCCCTTCCCAGTCCCTAGCCTTTTCGCAAATGCGATTCTAAGTCCACAAAAGCGGTGGTCGCAAATGCGACCCTCTACTCGCAAATGTGAGATCAAACAGCAGTAGTTCTCCCTCGGGGCTCCAAACCAAACACCCACACAATTCCGAAAATATAACACAAACTTGCTCGCGCGATCGGAATACCAAAATAACCTCTAGAACCACGAATCGGATGCCAAAACGCATGAAAATCACTATGAACTTCAAGAACTTCTAGAATTGCAACCAAGCGTTCGAACCATATCAAATCAACTCCAAACGACACCAAATTTTGCAGGCAAGTACCAGATGGCATAATAGAGCTGTTCCAACTTTCGGAATTGCATCCGACCCCGATATCACCAAATTCAACTCTTGGTCAAACCTCTCAATCTTTTAAAACTTCAACTTTTCAATTTTTGCCAAAATGCTTCAAATTAATCTACGGACCTTCAAATCCAAATCCAGACGTACGCCAAAGTCCAAAATTACCACCCGAGCCTATCGGAACCATTGAAACTCCAATCCGAGGTCAAATACTCAAAAGTCAAATCTTGGTCAATTCTTTCAACTTCAATCTTCTCAAATGAGAGTCACTTCCAAAAATCCTTTCCAAACTTCTCAAAAACTTGAATCGATGATGCATGCAAGTCATAATACACTGTGCGAAGCTACTCGTGACCTCAAACTGCCAAAATGTACGCAATTGCTCAAAACGACCAGTCGGGTTATTACAATTGCGAGGTTTGAGGCCTGCACCAGAAACAGTTTTCACCAGCTAATTTCCTAAGTCCAAAACTACTCCGAAGCCTACCCGAAACTCATCCGAGCCCTCGGGGCTCCAAATCAAACATGCACACAAGTCCAAAAAATATCATACGAACTCGCTCGCATGATCAAAACACCAAAATAACACCTAGAACTAAAAATCGGACACCAAAACGAACGAATTTTTCAAAAAAAAAAGCTTAAGAACTTTCAATTTTCAACCGGACGTCCGAATTACGTCAAATCAATTCCGTTTTGCACCAAATTTTACAGACAAGTTATAATACAGTAATGAACCTATGCCAAGTTTCGGAACCAAAATCCGGACCCAGTAAAAGTGAAACTTTGGTCAAACTTATTAATTCTTTAAACTTTTAAGCCTCTAGTTTTCAATAAATTGCGATATTTCAAGCCAGGGACTTACGAATTTGATTTCGAGCATTACGCCCAAGTCCCAGATCACGATACGGACCCAAGGGACAGTCAAAACACTGATCCGAGTCCGTTTGCTCTAAATATTGACCGAAGTCAACTAAAATGAGTTTTAAGGCACGATTTTACATTTTTATCAAATTTTCACATAAAAACCTTCGGGAAAAAGGTGCAGGCTGCACACGCAAATTGAGGAAGGCTAAACGGAGCTAATCGAGATTTTATAACATAGAATTTAAGGTTAAAACTGTAAATGTCCTATCGGGTCATCACACTATTGTACGCCAATTTTTTGGCAACGTGATTATTAATGGACAATAATAATGCAAGAAACAGATCTTGCATATAATTTTGACCGTGGCCATAATGGTATAACTTTTTCTTTGAAAGCAATATACAAATGTTGATGAATATGTTATAGTACAAAATTGAGAGCTCTGGAAGAACCAATTATACTATTTTGGACAAATCAAAATTGATTATCAATAATGTATTGTATCATATTAAGTCTCAAAGAAACTTATTTAGTTTCTGAAGTATTCGTGAAAGTGGTTGGTTATGTTGAGACTATAAATAAATGAAAGATTTAATATCTTCTATTACTATAACTTGTAGCGGGTAATACGTATATGAAAAGTTACCCGCCTTATTCTCCAGTTTGTACTATACAAATAAAAGAATGCCACAATAAAGTAAATGTTTTGTTGATATAAAAACCCATATCATAATAAAACTTGGAGTTTATTGACTATTGCACATGTCATGGTGCAAACCTGAAGTTATCGATATTGATAATTTATTCAGTTGGCATAATTGGTTTAGCCATGTTAATTTAAGTATGATGTGCACAAACAAAAGAGGATTCACATGGGTAAATATTAAAGAACTAAAAAGTTCTGTACAAGTCTCTTATGTTGCTTGTTCTCAATAATTAGTAGACCAACTAAAATTGGGATTTAATCCCAGGAATACTGGAAATATTAAGGGTGAATATGAGATCATTCACCTGCCATGTATACCACATAAGATGCAACTATGAGATGGTTACACGTGCGATTGTCATTAATCCGCAGCCTGGTGTTTGCGAGGTAACTTGCTCAATAATTTAATTTAGAGCATAATTCCAGATTTTCTACTCAGGACAGTTCATCTTGATAAGTTGATTTACATCACAATTGGTTTAGAAAAATGATTTATTGAGTGCCTCCACTTAATAACTACACTATTGCTTATGAGAACAAAGTTAATTATATCAGTTTGATATACATTATATACGAAAGTATATTACATTCTTCCCTCACAAGTGGTTCAGGGTTAGGAACCAAATAATTCCATCTTATTATGTGTATATTTTAATTAACACCATAACGCACAAAGGTGAATTTCCAAAGCAAGTTAGTTTTTCTAACATTGAGGGAGAGACAGGATAAACAGTTGAGAAAAAGTTACGTGGAACGAATTATCATTTGTACATCTAGATCCTCGAATAAGATAATATGAACTTGAAGTTCATTAATAGATAATTCATCTGCAATATATTGCAAAGCATGCCAGACGCATTTGTTGACCCAATGAAAGTAACTATATTCTCACTGCAAATGCTCCTATTAGAATAAGTCCTATAAGGACAAAGTCTATCGCCCGCTTAAAGTTTATACAAATCGGTTTCAAATAAAAAATTTGATAAAGAAGATGAGCAAATGATTAAAATGATCATAATAAAGAAGCAAGTGATCTGGAATATCACATGACATAACACTTCATAAAATCTCATGGGAGGTTCAGGTACCTGAAAATCTGAATGAAGAGATTTCTATGTTATGTCTTTATGAAAAAAAAAGGAGGTTGGAACAGATATAAAATGTTCGTTGACTACATTTACGATAACGCTAAATACATACATACATACATACATACATACATACATACATACATATATACATACATATATATATATATATATATATATATATATATATATATATATATATATATATATATATATATATATATATATATAAAGTGTGGAGAAACAATTCAAGTAGAATTAGTTTTATATGAAATACATGTAGTTTTGGACCTACAGTTCAAATACTTGAAAGTATCAAGTCAACGGAGTGTGCAATCACTTTTATCTATCTTTTATGTCTAGCATGACATGAAAACTTGATATGCATACAAAGTCTATTTATATGGATTATTTGACTATACTTATATGACAATCCATGAAAGATTCAAAATGCCGATAACATATACAATTCTTGAAGAATTTTTTGGTCATGACGTACCACATTCTAAGTGCAATTTGTGCACATATGTATCTTCCTATAACTATAATCATGGTAATATGATAGTAAGAGTCTTTACCCTTATATGAAGATGTTGATATGACGATTCCAACAAGATCATATGAAGATAATACATCTCTATCAAAAATGATGATTTCAAGGTGCAACATATTCATTCAAGTTAATATGGCTGATTTGTTTGTCAAATCTCTACCAACAATCTTTTGAAGATGGTGCACAAGATTGGAATGTGAAAGCTTACAAATATGAATTGATGCTCTCATCCCAGGGGAGTTAATACGCGTTGTACTCGTTTTTTCTTACAAGGTTTTATCCCACTGGGTTTTTCTTATAAGGTTTTTAACGAGGCAACCAAAAGGCGTATTTCTAAACATGTGTACTCTTTTTCCTTCACTAGAATTTTTTTCCACTGGGTTTTATTTTAGTTAAGGTTTTAACGAGGGACATTATATGTTGAATAGACATTCAAGGGGGAGTATTATAAATAGAATTGTATTTAAAGTGAATGTCTATATTTTAGAGAGATTTTATGGTGACGTCCTTCGGAGATGTCTAGAGGTGAAAGGTGTGCCGGTAGCTTACATTAGGGCGATAAAGGATATGTATGATGGAGCTATGACTCAGGTTAGGACTGTGGGAGGTGACTCAGAGCCTTTTCCGGTGGTTGTGGGGTTACACCAAGGATCTGCGCTCAACCCGTTCTTATTTGCCCTGGTGATGGATGCACTGACACACCATATCAAAGGAGAGGTGCCATGGTGTATGTTGTTTACTGATTATATAGTTTTGAATGATGATACGCGAGGCGGAGTTAATGGGAGACTAGAGGTATGGAGGCAGGCCCTGGAATTTAAAGGTTTCAAGTTGAGTAGGACTAAGACGGAATATGTGGAATGTATGTTTAGAAAAGTGACGGGGGAAGCGAATGTAGAAGTCAGGCTTGACTCACAGTTCATCCTCAAGAGAGAAAGTTTTAAGTACTTAGGGTCAATAATTCAGGGAGATGGGGAGATAGACGGGGATGTTACGCACCCTATTGGGGTGGGGTGGATGAAATGGAGGTTAGCGTCTGGAGTCTTGTGTGACAAGAATGTGCCACCAAAACTCAAAGGTAAGTTCTATAGAGCGGTGGTTAGACCGGACGTGTTGTATGGGGCTGAGGGTTGGCCAGTCAAGAAGTCACATATCCAGAAGATGAAAGTTGCAGAAATGAGGATGTTGAGGTGGATGTCTGGGCACACTAGGTTGGATAAAATTAGGAATGAAGATATTCGGGAGAGGGTGGGCGTGGCTCCGGTGGACGACAAGATGCGGGAAGCGCGGCTTAGATGGTTCGGACACGTGCAGAGGAGAAGCCTAGATGCCCCGGTTAGGAGGTGTGAGCGGTTGGCTTTGGCAGGTACGAGAAGAGGTAGAGGGCGGCGTAAGAAGTATTGGGTCGAGGTGATCAGACAGGGCATGGCGCGGCTCCAGATTTTCGAGGACATGGCTCTAGATAGGAAGGTGTGGAGGTCGAGCATTAGGGTTGTAGGTTAAGGGGTAGTCGAGCATTAGGGTTGTAGGTTAAGGGGTAGTCGGGCAGTCGATTTATGTTGTGTTTCAGACTTTTGTATAATATTTGTGGTACTGCTTTTTCATCTATTTGATGTCTCTCACGTTGCTGATATTATTTTTTCGGATTTTATTGTCACAGATCTATTGTCTCAGAGCCGAGGGTCTCCCGAAAACAGCCTCTCTACCCCCTTCAGGGTAGGGGTAAGGTCTGCGTACACTTTACCCTCCCCAGACCCCACTGGGTGGGATTTTACTGGGTTGTTGTTGTTGTTGTTGTTGTTACTTGGTGGGTAAGTCATTTTTTTCCTATAAATAAAGGGGTTCTATTCCTTTGTAATTCATCCCAAAATCAATAAGAATTCTCTCTCTACTTTCCTCTACAATACTTTTCATCTTATTTTATTGTTTTATAATGAACTGATGATTATTATATTATAAAAGTTCAAGTCAGCCCTTAAATGGAAAATCAGAATCGCAGCTTTCCTCATTTTAATTACCCAAATCGTACAACGATTTCAACTCAATTTTGCTTTGGTTTTGTGACATATAGCCTAGAAATCTAAAAGGAATAAAGACATAAAAGTTGTGGTGCTCTTGAAGGAATTGACCTATCATTTCACGGATCCAAAATTTAGAAATAATCGAACTTTGTCAAAATATTAGGGAATAAATGTTTACATACCTTAACTCTTGCATGCCGGGAACATAATATGACATATAGCCTAAAACTTTAATTTCTAAATATGAAGAAAGATTAAACAAATAAAAAGAGGGGGAAGCTGTCCAATATCTTTGGTGTTAAATTTGTATCATAGCGGATATATATAATTGGAATAAGCGTGTCCATGACTTTGGAAAAGTATCTAACCAAACCTCTTATAAAATTCACAGAATGGCTATTTTTTTATGTAAAATCTACGTGTAGATTACTATAGTGTAAGGTATATTTAGACTAGTGTACATGGTATTAGATATCTTTTTGATTTTATTTTCAATTATTTGTATTTATTAATAAATAGTTTCATGTGTATTAACATTATATTTTCCATAACATATGCACTACCCTCCATTATTATCTACAGAATTTTGCAACTTGCTTTGGATTTGATGGCAAGCAGGAATATCAACCACATGAACCAGATCGCTAATCTAATTTTTTTTATTGATAATGACCCCAAATATATAATTGTGTTTGGGGGGTTGGGGGGGGGGGGGCTTCAAGTCGCCAAGGTTTAAGTGGTTTGAGATAATTATTCCCCCACCCCCCCCACCACACCCCACAGCCCAATCTCTGCCAAAGAGAAAGGTGAGGATTTATTTGAGTAATAATAATAATAATAATAATAATAATAATAATAATAATAATAATTTTGTTTACCTCGAAAATACGAGTACCAATTAAATTTAATTTTTGATTTTAAAGATATGTGATTAAGTTCAATACCAATTAATAATCAAGAAATGTGAGTTATAAATGAAAGAAACAAGTAAATCAAATCAGTGTTACTTAAGCAATTGACCTCGAGCTTAATGACCTCGAAATGGACCAAGACCAATAAAGTAAGAACAATCAAGTAAAAGGAAAGCTCTGATGAACAATAAGCGAGAAATATAGGATAGTATATTCTTTGCCATTGATTAGATGATGTTACAAATAATTAGGGTCCCCTTTATATAATAGGGAAACCCTAAATAAGGTACATTTCTATTTACAGTAAGGAATTGTCACGACCCGGATTTCCCACCCTCGAGATTCATGATGGCGCCTACTAATGAGAGCTAGGCAAGCCAAATTTAATAACTTTTTTATTAATAACATAATTCCTTTTAACAATTATCGGCAATAATACAAAAGCAACGAAATTAAATAATAAGCGGAAGTCTCAATATTATAGAAAACTGAATAGAAATTCGGAAAATTTCAACAAAGGCCTCTACCCAAGACTGGTGTCACAATACTCACGGACTACTAAGATTTACTACATACAACCGTTTGAAAGAGAGTAACACTGTCTGTCTCGAATACAAGGGATAACAGATCATAAATAAAGATAGAGGAGACACCGGGCCTGCGGACGCCTGCAAGGCTACATCGGCGTCTCGAAGGACTGGAGACTGGCTCCCGATCTACCACTGCTGTCCGGTGCCTGGATCTGTGCAAAAGAGCACAGAGTGTAGTATCAGCACAACCAACCCCGTGTGCTGGTAAGTGCCTAGCCTAACCCCGGCGAAGTAGTGACGAGGATAGACAGGACTACCACATCAATATGTATCTACAACGGGAAAATAACAAGAACAAACATTTCTAAATGGGAGGGGAACATGCTTCGGGGATAGCAGATAATACAAAATTTCAAGAAAATAATAAAGAACATCAATAATTTAACTCTAACACGGATAAAGGAATAAAAGCAGATTTCACTGTCAAAACATATCTCGTTGCAGGCGTGCAACCCGATCCCATTTCTCAATGTTTCCGTGGTAGGCGTACCACCCGCTCCCATTTCATTAAATCTCGTGGTAGGCGTACCACCCACTTCCATTTCATTAAATCAACAGTTCTTCCAAATGAAATTTACTCCAACAAACGCAACAATTTATACGAATTCATAAGACAACAAGTACACGATAATCATGACTCACTGAAGAAAACAAGTAATGACAAGTAGCAATTAATTATGGGCTTTAAGGAGCAAATAGGCAATTTAATATTTAGTATGTTAAATGTCAAGTAGCAATTAAATCACATAAATATGTAGCAATTATAGCCTAATTTCAAAGCATAATGTTGCGCAAGGATACCTCGAGCGATATTAACAAGTAACACAATAAAGAAAATGCCAACATAAAGAAACTCAGTAATAGTGGATAAGACAACTAATGCACTTGAACCGATAACAACAAGAAAATTAATAAATAGAAGTAGAGGACAACATAATTCAATTATCAGCACAAATCAGGAAAAATCAAAGACAAGTGCACGGCATCACCCTTCGTGCTTTTACTCTCGCCCTCACCAAGAAATTAGAATAATAAAATGTGCACGGCATCACCTTCGTGCTTTTACTCTCGTCCTCACCTAGCAATTAGAATAATAAAATGTGCACGGCATCACCCTTCGTGCTTTTACTCTCTTTTCTCACATATAATCAATAGAATTGGCACGGAATGGTCCATCCTGCGGCACAGCATCACCCTTCGTGCTTTAAACTCTTTCCTCACAATAGCAAACAATGCACGCATCACCCTTCGTGCTTTACACTCTTTCCTCACAATAACAAATAATGCACGACATCACCCTTCGTGCTTTACACTCTTCCTCACCCAAACAACAATCACAAACAAGGGGCAAGGGAATAAACAAAATAATAATAGAAATCCCGGCAAGGGAGCACAATTAAACAATCAAATCCCGGCAAGGGTACAACATCAATAATCTCAACGTCCCGGCAAGGGAAAATAATCAATAAGCAACAATATCCCGGCAAGGGAACATTTTAAATACTCTTTCTCTTTCTTTCACTTTTATTTCATATCTCACTTTACCACTTGAGCCAATGCTCCAAAGGGGTTTAATCATTTCATATACTTTCACATGTGTGATATAACTTGAGCCAATGCTCCTCGATGTTCATACGTCACAATTTCCTTTCACAAGCTTTTCACAACAAATAGGAGTCATCACCAAGGTAAGAGGAATACAACGAAATCAAGATATTCACAATTTAAAGATTCACGGTCATTCTAGACACCAACGTATAGATACTCGTCACCATACCTATACGTCGTACTCGACAAGAAGCAATTAGCAAATAAGACTCAACTCCTAGTCCCTCAAGCTAGGGTTAGACCAAACATTTACCTCAATGCCTTGAATACAACTCAAGCCTCAATTATAGCTTTACTCCGCGATTCCACCTCCAATCCGCTCAAATCTAGTCACAAGTCACTTAATTACTTTAATAAACACTAAATGAATCAATTTGAATGCATAAAAAATGAATTTCCCAAAGTTTTTTCCCAAAAATTCCAAAATCGCCCCCGGGCCCACTTGGTCAAAACCCGAGGTTTGAACCAAAACCCGGTTACCCATTCCCCCACGAACTCAAATATGTAATTTGTTTTGAAATCAGACCCCGAATTGAGGTCCAAATCCCCAATTTTTTGAAAAACCTGGGTTCTACCCAAAACCCCCAATTTCACCCATGAAAATCTTTGATTTTAAGGAGAAAACATGTTAAATGATGTTAATGAATGAAAGAACTGAGTAAAAATTGACTTACAAATGATTTGGAATGAAACTTATTCTTGAAAAATCGCCTAAGGAGTTGTATTGTGAAAGTGGGGTGAAAAATGGCCTAAAATTCGACTAAGTATGAAAATTGCTGGGCTGCAGATATGGGAATTGCAAACTGGGTTCGCAATTGCGAACCCTGCAGGCATGGGAAATGCGACACTTCTGTTCGCATTTCCGAACTCAGGCCTATCAGGGACCCTTCGCATTTGCGAATAAGGTCTCGCATTTGCGAGCCCTTGACCTTCGCATTTGCGAGGCATGGCTTCGCATTTGCGAACATTGGAAGACCTGGGCTGGTTTCGCATTTGCGAACCAGCCTTCGCATTTGCGTGAGCTGGACCTTCGCATTTGCGAATACCTGCTTCGCAAATGCGAAGCCTGCAGATCAGAGATACCAGATTTTTCAAAAATGCAATCCGACACCTATCCAAAACTCACCCGAGCCCTCAGGGCTCCAAACCAAATATGCACACAACCTCAACAACATCTTACGGGCTTACTCGTGCGATCAAATCGCCAAAATAACATCAAAAACAACGAATCAAACCTCAAAATCACAAGTTTTTCCTCAAACCTCATAAACTTTCAAATTTAGAGTTTTAAGTCCGAAACACGTCAAACGATGTCCGATTTCAACCAAACTTTACAGAAAGCGCTTAAACCATATATAAGACTTGTACCAGGCGCCGAAACCAAAATACGGGCCCGATACCACAGTCTTTTAATCAAATTTCATTTTCATTTTCCTTAATCATTTCCAGAAAATAATTTCACACAAAAATTCATTTCTCGGGCTTGGGATCTCGGAATTCGATTCCGGGCATACTCCCAAGTCTCATATTTTCCTACGGACCCTCCGGGACCGTCAAATCATGGGTCCGGGTCCGTTTACCAAAAATGTTGACCGAAGTCAAATTTATTCAATTTAATATCAAAATTTAGCATTTTTCTCACAAAATTCATATTTAAGCTTTCCGGCTACGCGCCCGAACTGCGCACGCAAATCGAGGCAACCCCAAATAAGGTTTTCAAGACCTCGGAAGCACGGAATGAATAAGAAAATAGGTGATGACCCTTTGGGTCGTCACATTCTCCACCTCTAAAACAACCGTTCGTCCTTGAACGGACAGAAGAAAGAAGTACCTGAATCGGGGAAAAGACGAGGATAACGGCTCCACATATCGAACTCGGACTCCCAGGTCGATGCCTCAAGAGGCTGACCTCTCCACTGAACACGAACAGAAGGAAAACTCTTGGATCTCAACTGACGAACCTGCCGGTCCAGAATAGCTACCGGCTCCTCCTTATAAGACAAGTCCTTGTCCAACTGGACAGTACTGAAGTCTAACACGTGGGTTGGATCGCCGTGATACCTCCGAAGCATGGATACATGAAAAACTGGATGTACAACTGATAAGCTAGGCGGAAATGCAAGTCTATAAGCCACCTCTCCCACTCGATCAAGAATCTCAAACGGACCAATGAACCTTGGGCTAAGCTTGCCCTTCTTCCCAAATCTCATCACGCCCTTCATAGGCGACACTCGGAGCAATACCCACCTACCAACCATGAATGCCACATCTCGAACCTTGCGGTCTGCATAACTCTTTTGCCTAGACTGAGCTGAATGAAGCCTATCCTGAATGATCCTGACCTTGTCCAAGGCCTCCTGAACCAAATCTGTACCGAACAATCGAGCCTCTCCCGGCTCAAACCATCCAACCGGAGACCGACACCGCCTACCATATAAAGCCTCATAAGGAGCCATCTGAATGCTCGACTGGTAGCTGTTATTGTAGGCAAACTCCGCTAAAGGCAAGAACTGATCCCACGAACCTCCAAAGTCGTTAACACAAGCTCGAAGCATATCCTCTATAATCCGAATAGTCCGTTCGGACTGACCGTCCGTCTGGGGATGAAATGCTGTGCTCAAATCTACCCGTGTACCCAACTCTCGTTGCACCGCTCTCCAGAAGCGCGAGGTAAACTGCGTACCCCGATCCGAAATGATAGACACGGGCACACCATGAAGGCGAACAATCTTCCGAATATAGATCTCAGCAAACCTCTCAGAAGAATAGGAGACTGCCATGGGAATGAAATGTGCTGACTTGGTCTGCCTATCAACAATAACCCATATCGCATCGAACTTCTTCTGAGTCAGCGGAAATCCAGTAACAAAATCCATAGAGATCCGCTCCCACTTCCATTCGGGAAGCTCAATCCTCTGAAATAAACCACCAGGCCTCTGATGCTCGTACTTAACCTGCTGACAATTCAAACACCGAGCCATATATGCAACAATATCCTTCTTCATTCTACGCCACCAGTAATGCTGCCGCAAATCCTGATACATCTTCGCGGCCCGGATGAATAGAGTACCGGGAACTATGGGCCTCCTCTAAAATCAACTCTCGAAGCCCATCCACATTAGGCACACATACTCGACTATGCAATCTCAAAACCCCATCATCATCTAAGGTAACATGCCTGGCACCTCCGCGCTGCACCGTGTCTCTAAGGACACACAAATGGGGATCATCATACTGCCGACCACGGATACACTCCAATAATGATGAGCGAGCGACTGTGCAAGCTAACACACGACTGGGCTCAGAAACATCCAGCCTCACGAACTGATTGGCTAAGGCCTGAACATCCAAAGCAAGCGGCCTCTCACCTACCGGAATATAAGCAAGACTGCCCATACTGGCTGACTTCCTACTCAATGCATCGGCCACCACATCGGCCTTCCCTGGACAATATAGAATGGTGACATCATAATCCTTCAACAACTCCAACCACCTCTGCTACCTCAAATTCAACTCATTTTGCTTGAACAAGTACTGAAGACTATTGTGATCAGTGAACACCTCACACGCCACGCCATACAAATAGTGCCTCCAATCTTCAATGCGTGAACTATGGCTGCCAACTCCAAATCATGAACCGGATAGTTCTTCTCATGAATCTTCAACTACCTCGAAGCATACGCAATGACCTTGCCATCCTGCATCAACACTGCTCCAAGCCCAATACGGGAAGCATCACAATAAATTATATAGGGCCCTGAACCTGTGGGCAAAACCAACATCGGTGCCGTAGTCAGAGCTGTCTTGAGCTTCTGAAAGCTCTGTGAGCACGTGATTTTTGCCCTAAGCAATTTATTCCAAAAGTTTCAAATAATTGATTTCTTTATTATTTTACGATTTTTGTGAATTTTTGTTGAATTTGGTGTTAATTGGTTGCATGATAATTCATATTAAAAATACAAAAATATGCATTTTGCATTAGAAATTTAATTTCACATTTTTAGTACTAATTAGGTATGGATTTGTTTAGAATAAAAATTAAAGAAACTCACAAAAAATAGTTTCTTTGCACTTTTAATTGTTAACTGTTGCATTTATCTTTTAAGTAGAATTTTAAGTAATTTAGGATTTGAATAGTGTAATCTCGAATTATTTTAAGTATTGGTTTTAATTTTTTACATTTTATAAAATCAGAAAAATGCAAGATAAAAATACAAAAATATAAAATAAAAATAAAATACAAAAGCAAAAGCAATAAAAAGAAAACAAAATGAATTAATAAAAAGGGAATTAGGCTAGTTGAATTGGGCCAAATTTGGTTTAAGTCCAAACGACCCCACTCGAATTTGCTTCAGCCCAGACCAATTTGGCCCAATCCGTCTCCCCACCCGGTCCAGTCCCCAGGTTATCAATCCGTTTTGGCGTCGAGTAATCTCAACCGTCCATCACCCTCATCCAACGGCTCACGTTGATGCTAATGTTCTAATAAAAGTATCCTAAAAACCCCATTAACCCTAAACACTCTTTACCCTCCTCGTACCCCTGCCCTATCTCCAGCCGCCGGTGTAACACCACCGTTACCCCGCCGTGTCTCCGCCTTCCTCCGCTGTCCGCCGCCGGCCGGAAATCGCCTCCGCCGGCGGTGATGCTCCAAATCCGCCCAAAATTTCACCACAAGTCCCCCTTCCCTTCCTCTATCCAAATCCACCATCAATCTTCCCTAAAACCCACCCTAGGCCGTCGAATATCAAATCATAGAATTTCTGGCCAAAACATCACCTTGTCCAAACACCACCAAATTTACACCATAAGACCGCCTCCGTGTCCTCTATCAAACCCCCAAGGTTCTGACCCTCGAATATGGCCGGAACCGTTCGAATATTGATTTGAATGTTTTCCGGCCACAACCCTAAATGCTCCAAATTGTACAAAATTGGCAGCATGTGATCCCCTCACCATCCTCATGAAGATTCCACCACCTAGGGCGTTCAAATATCATCGGAAATGGCCGAATTGGAAAGTGATAACTGGCCAGATTTCTTTCTCGGTGAGTTTGCTTTTCTTTTGTATTTCATTAGAACAAATGTCTAGTTTAGTTCATGATTTCTTGTTCTGCCCTGTTCTCATAATCCTTTTTTAATTTTCTTGTCAAATTGATTCTGACTGATTTTGCTTTAAGTTCAGTGTCATTTCGATTATGATTAGTGGTTCATGTTAGTTTTAGCATAGTAGTATGTTGATTATTGTTTGTTAATTGATAGAATAACAAGAGTTTGGGTAGTGATTACATTGTTACAGCTAAAATTCATGTTTTGTTAGTTGACCATGGTTTAATCAAGGTTGGGGGTAGGTTAGTGATTTCAAGAATAAGGCAGGGGTGATTGGGGCAATTCAAGGATAGAGGATCTTCTAAAACTGAAATAGAATTCTCTAGAATCCCCTAGAGTGGGTTAATTTGGGATCTTAGGAAAACATAGTGGGTTTACTTGTGTAACAAGTTTAAAAATAAAGGACCAAGTCTGAAAATGAATGAAGACTAACAAAGAAAAGTGAAATCTGATAGGTCATCATTTGTGCCTATAAAAGGGCATGACCCTTACTTCATCACAAGTTTTGGAGCTCAAAATTTCCCTCCCAAAAATATTCTCCAAGCTCCTCTTGCCTAGCACAGAAATTCAAAATTTTAAAATCCAAACATCCTTGGAATCTCTTGTGCTTTTCTCAATAAATTTCATAAGAACAATCTAATAGAAAATCAGTAAAACAACTTACTCGTTACTGTATGTTTTTTCACATTAGGTAATTTCAAGTCGTCGCCACAGCACTACAAATTCATACTTCCGTTAGCTTAGTTGATTCGATCTCACACAAACCATCGGACTCCATTTCGTCGGAACTCAGTTGTTCTTAGAAGTCTGAAGTATGTGAAGTGTGGGGTCTGTGCACTGGTTTTATTCTATTGAATGGGCTGTGGGATGTCATCGGAGCTTCTAGTCGTTTTTTGTGTGTTGAGTTGCTTGGTTCGTTTCTGATTATATGGTGCTGCTTTTGGCTGATTTCACTAATTCTTGTGTTGAAATTTTATCTCTCACA
>NC_032000.1:48067494-48106939 GCF_001879085.1 Nicotiana attenuata | reverse complement strand
GGGTGTATAGTGAAAAGGGGAGGGTCACTCATGTTATGCATGTGGGTAGACATCATGCTTTAGGTATTTATTTCTGCAATCACAGCCTGTTTTCGCTTTTGCATCTACATATAGAAATCCTGCCTATAAGTTTATGCATCTACATATAGAAATCCTGCCTATAAGTTGTTTCGTTACGGCATTAGAAATCCTGCCTATAAGTTGCTTCACTACTGCATTAGAAATCCTGTCTATAAGTTATGCATTTCATTAGAAATCATGTCTATAAGTTTCTGCACTTCTGCATATAGAAATCATGATTATAAGTTTTCTGCACATACACATGTCATTAGGCAAACAATCCATAGGTTAAAGAATAATCAATTGCATCCTAGATACCATGCTCATAGGATTCCTGCATTTACATAACCGTTTTAAAATCAATAATGCGTAGAATTCATGCCTATAGGAGCAATCGTTTAAATCTGATTCATCCGCAAAGTCTAAAATCAGTAATAATATTGTTAACATCCGCAGAATTAGTTTATTTCTAAAGTCAGTAATCTTCTTTAAAATCAGTATGTTTGACCTTGTTAGATATCATGCCTATAGGTTTCACCTAGGCAAACCATTAGGTAATCAATTAATTACACCAGTCTTTAATAATTACAATCAGCAGGCAGGCCTAATTCGGACTTCTTATCTGAAAATATGTAATAAACCAGCCACCCCCTATACGTAAGTTTAATTAAAGACCTAAGCAGTACTTGTAAATCATGCTAAATAATTTTTGCTTTGAATGAGGGGGCCTATTTGAGCCTTAACTGCTATGTGTTTTCCCCTTAACTTCTCTTATGTGTTTTGTTTGTCGCACTAGATTTTATCCTTTTTAAACTTCAAAAGCCAATATCCCTTCCCTGTAGGATTAGTAGTCCCAACTGCCTCTGGGACTGATAGGACTGGGGCGGGTAGTAGCATGCAATAAGTAACGAGACCAATCCACGCTCTAGTACCTTAACGGGGTGGGTAAGGGTAGACATGGATATGATGATCACGCGATAACACCACGTGTATAATTGGTTACCGGGTGTTGCGTGGGTGATCCATGTTATTTATAAGCCTAAGACCCCCTCTCTCTTTATGTGTTTACTTCTTTCTTTTAGAATTTTTAAATTGTCAGTTTTCGGTTCTTTTAAACCTTGTCCTTTGCTTTAATCATTTAAAAATCTCTTTATGTGTCCAAGTACTGTTTTTTCTTCTCTCCCAAATTTCCGCCCCATTTCATCCCTTTGTTTGATTATTTGTATCAATTATTTGACCCCCATTTTTCTGCACTTGTATATTCTTTAAATAAATTATGAAATTGCCTAGTCCCAAATTTCAGCTCGTTTATTTAACTTTTATACTTCCCCTAGTTGCAATCGGTATGTGAGAATTGTCTTGTATGTTTATTTGTTGTTTATATTTAAAGTCACAATTGTAGCATGGTCGGGAACCACACTAGTGGATTTTTGGGGGTGCCTAACACCTTCCCCCCGAGATAATTTCAAGCCCTTACCCATTCTTTGGTTCTTCTTTCTTTTCATTTCCTTCTTAGTGTCCTAATGCACTTAATCATTAGGTGGAGACTCTTCTAAATCTCAAACCCAATTCCCAAAAGGAAAAGAGTTGTCCGCCCAAATGTCGTAAACCCGATTTTGCCTTTAGGAAAAGGGGCATCGACAGATGCTGACTCAGCTAGTAGCCTTTCAGGCCCAGAGGTCAAATGTTGCACCCACTTCATCTAGCCTGCAAGGGGATTCCACCAGTTCTAGGGTGAACGGATTTCTTCAGCTAGACCCTCCAGTGTTTACGGGTGCAAATCCCGAGGAAGACCCCCAGGATTTTATTTATGAGATGCACTAGACCCTCAGGGTTATGCGTTCAACTGAGACAGAGGGAGTAGAGTTGGCTGCCTACCGTCTGAAAGGGGTGGCCTATTCGTGGTTTGAGTTGTAGGAATATTCCTGTGAGGAGGGAAGCCCTCCGGCGAGGTCGAGTGAATTTGCCGACACCTTTGTAGATCATTTACTGCCTGCTGAGACAAGGTCAGCCCGTGCAGTAGAGTTTAAGAGTGTAAATCAAGGTAGCAGGAGTGTGCGGGAGTACCACATGGAGTTTGCACGCCTGTCCAAGTATGCTATTCACATGTTGCCCACAATGGAGGCCAGGGTGCGCCGGTTTTTTCAGGGCCTTAATCCTTTGACTATTAATGAGGCTTCTACAACTGCCTTGAACTCTGACATGAATTATGGGAAAATGGTGTCATTTGCTCAGGCCACAAAGAGTCGCAAATTGAAAAACAGGATGGAAAGAGAGGGTAACAGCAAGGCACGGTCTGCGGGCAACTTCGGAGAGTCACTTGGTGGGGGAAGATCAGCTTTCAGGGCAGGATCATCAGGGCCGTCCCAGTCTGTCGCACAGTCTTCAACCAGTGCACCACCATTAGGGCCCAGCCAGCAGCAGCAGTGGACTCGTTTTAGGCCCAGTCAGGGCAACATGGGATCCCACCAGCAGGGTCGGTCAGGAGGGAGATCCCAATAGCAGCAGATGTCCCCGTGCCCCAGGTGCGGGAAGATGCACTTAGGGATTTGCTACATAGAGTTACCCATATACTACGGGTGTGGGATGAGGGGCCATATTCAGAGGCATGGTCGTGTATCCCGCTAGGGTGCGGGTAGGGGCACAGCACAGCCAGCCAGCCCAGCAGCTGCTACATCTTCAGCACCCTCTCCAGCTCGAGGTGCTCCAGCACCCGCGGGGCGTGGTGCATCTAGGGGTGGTGCGCAGAGTTCGGGAGGACCCAGCTGGTTCTATGCTATGAGTGGTCGCCAGACTGCAGAGGCTTCTCCATATGTTGTTACAGGTATTCTGACTGTCCAATCTCATGATGTGTATGCACTTATTGACCCCGGTTCCACCTTGTCCTATGTTACCCCTTATGTTGCCTTGGAATTTGGGATAGAACTGAAACAGCTTCATGAGCCATTCTCGGTGTCTACTCCGGTTGGTGAGTCTATTACGGTTGCTCGAGTTTATAGAGGCTGTGTTGTTACGGTACGTGGTAGGGATACCATGGCCGATCTTATTGAATTGGGGATGGTCGATTTTGATGTAATAATGGGAATGGATTGGCTTTATTCATGTTTTGCCAAACTTGATTGTCGGACTAGAACTATGAGGCTTGAATTTCCTAATGAGCCCGTTGTGGAATGGAGGGAGATATTGTAGTACCAAAAGGTCGGTTTATTTCTTACCTTAAGGCCGCAAAGATGATCAAAAAGGGGTGTATCTATCATTTAGTCCGCGTTACGGACACTGATGCCGAGGCACCTAGCCTTGAGTCCGTGCCAGTTGTGAATGAATTTCTGGATGTCTTTCCAGATGAGCTCCCTGGGATCCGACAAGACAGGGAGATTGATTTTGGGATCGACGTGATGCCAGGCACGCAGCCTATATCAATTCCACCTTACAGAATGGCACCGGCAGAATTGAAGGAGCTAAAGGAACAATTGAAGGATCTGTTAGAAAAGGGTTTCATCCGGCCGAGTGTGTCACCGTGGGGCGCACCGGTTTTGTTTGTGGGGAAGAAAGAAGGGTCGCTACGGATGTATATTGACTACCGGCAACTCAAAAAAGTCACAATCAAAAATAAATACCCTCTACCAAGGATAGATGATTTGTTTGATCAATTGCAAGGTGCCAAGTGTTTCTCAAAAATTGACTTACGGTCCGAGTATCATCAATTGAAGATAAGGGAGCAGGATATTCCAAAAACAGCTTTCAGGACACGGTATAGGCACTTTGAATTTCTGGTGATGTCTTTTGGGCTAACAAATGCCCGGGCAGCTTTCATGGATCTTATGAATCGAGTCTTCAAGCCTTTTCTAGACTCCTTTTTGATAGTGTTCATTGACGATATTCTTGTGTATTCCCGAAGTTGGGAAGACCATGCTGACCATCTCAGGGCAATTCTGCAGACTCTTCAACAGCACCAATTGTATGCAAAATTTTCGAAATGTGAATTTTGGCTTGAATCTGTCAAGTTCTTGGGTCATGTCGTCTCCAGGGAAGGAATTATGGTTGATCCTCAAAAGATTACAGCAGTAAAGAATTGGCCTAGACCTACCACTCCAACAGAGATTCGCAGTTTCTTAGGTTTGGCCGGATACTACAGAAGATTTGTGGAGGGATTTTCTACTCTTGCCTCTCCATTGGCTAAATTGACACAGAAAGCAGTTAAGTTCCAGTGGTCCGATGCTTGTGAAAGGAGCTTCCTGGAATTAAAGTCAAGATTGACTACAACACCGGTATTAACCCTGCCAGAGGGTATAGAGGGATTCATAGTGTATTGCGATGCTTCAAGGATCGGGCTCGGGTGTGTGCTAATGCAACACGTCAAGGTTATAGCTTACGCTTCTAGGCAACTCAAGAATCATGAAAAGAATTATCCAACCCACGACTTAGAGCTTGCGGCAGTGGTGTTTGCACTAAAGATTTGGCGACATTATTTGTATGGGGTCCATGTGGATGTATTTACGGACCACAAGAGCCTTCAATATATTTTCAAACAAAAGGAGTTGAATCTGAGATAGAGAAGATGGCTCGAGTTACTTAAGTACTATGACATCGATATTCTCTATCACCCAGGGAAGGCCAATGTTGTGACGGATGCTCGTAGCCGAAAATCTATGGGAAGTTTTGCTCATTTGAAGGCATATCAATGGCCGTTGGCCAGGGAGGTTCACCAGTTGGCTAGTTTGGGAGTTCGTCTTGCGGACTCTAGCGAAGGAGGAGTAGTCATGCAGAATAGGGTTGAATCATCGCTTGTGGCGGAAGTGAAAGAGAAGCAATTCAACGATCTATTGTTAGCACAGCTGAAGGAGGGGATTCATAAACACAAAACTACAGCTTTTTCCTTGGTCATGGATGATGGTACCCTACGGTACCAAGTCCGCCTATGTGTTCCATATATTGACTTCGGGAAAGGATCATGGCAGAAGCTCACACTTCCAGGTATTCCGTACACCCAGGTTCTACAAAAATGTATCATGATCTCAAGGAAGTTTATTGGTTGAACAACATGAAAAGGGATGTGGCAGACTTTGTGGCGAAATGTTCGAACTGTCAGCAAGTGAAAGCCGAACATCAAAGGCCTGGTGGATTGGCTCAAAGCATAGAAATTCCAATGTGGAAATGGGAAATGATCAACATAGATTTTGTGGTAGCGTTACCGTGCACTCCGCGCAAGTTCGACTCAATTTGGGTAATAGTGGATCGACTCATGAAATTAGCACACTTCTTGCAGTCAAATCTACCGACACAACGGAACAGTATGCTCGGATGTATATCAAAGAAATAGTCAGGTTTCATGGCACTCCAGTCTCAATCATTTCAGATCGAGGGGCTCAGTTCACGGCCAACTTTTGGAAGAAATTTCAGCAAGGCTTGGGTACGCAGGTAAATCTTAGTACACCTTTTCATCCTCAGACTGACGGGCAAGCAGAGCGGACTATTCAGACGCTTGAGGACATGTTGCGTGCTTGTGTTCTTGATTTCAAAGGTAGCTGGGATGATCATTTTCCACTCATAGAGTTTGCTTATAACAACAGCTTCCATGCTAGTATCCAGATGGCACCATTTGAGGCATTATATGGTAGAAGATGTAGGTCTCCTATTGGGTGGTTCGAGGTTAGAGAAGCTGAATTGATAGGGCCGAACCTTGTGCATCAGGCCATGGAGAAAGTCACGATTATTAAGGAAAGGTTGAAAACTGCTCAGAGTCACCAAAAGTCTTATTCGGACATTCGTCGCAGAGATTTGGAGTTCAAAGAAGAGAATTGGGTATTTTTGAATGTTTCCCCCATAAAGGGTATCATGCGGTTTGGAAAGAAAGGAAAATTGAGTCCGAGGTATGTCGGACCGTACATAATCATTCAGAGGATCGGTCAGGTGGCATACAAGCTCGAGCTGCCACCCGAGATGTCATTGGTACACCCAGTCTTCCATGTGTCTATGTTGAAGAAGGTAGTGGGAGATCTGTCCACTATTGTGCCGGTTGAAACTATTCAGGTTAATGAAGAACTGTCATATGAAGTAATTCCAGTTGCCATTCCTGACAGGCAAGTCCAAAAGTTGAGAAATAAAGAAATTGCCTCCGTGAAAGTGTTATGGCGAAACCAGCAGGTTGAAGAAGCCACTTGGGAAGCCGAGGAAGAAATGAAGAAGTACCCGCATTTGTTTGTATAGCCATGTAATAGCTCCTATGAATTTGGTTCCTATGAACTTTGTATCTCTTGACTAGTCTATGTAAACTGTTCCGTTTTGGTTATATCTCGCCTATGGGGCCATGGTTGGCGTCGTTACGAGTTATGCAATGTCAACAGATTGTGTATATGTTGTTAGAATATGTTTCTGGGGCTGTCTGGCAGGTGGATAGGCCTAGTTACAAAGGCAACTCTGGCAAAATTTTTGGAAATTTGAGGAGATAGCCAAATTTGGGGCTGTTGATATGTCTTATGATGTGAAAAAACTGAAGTTGCATAAGGTTGCTAATAAGTGAGCCTTGCTCCTCATTCGAGGACGTATGATCTTAAGTGGGGGAGGATGTAAGGCCCCGTGAAATTTTACTCAAAAACCTAAAATTTCGTAATGCCAAGTTAGGAATATGTGTTTGAAATTTATAAAAATTTTCGCGGCGAGCTCTCGGACCTTTTGATTGATCTATGCATTAAAAAGTTAAGGAAAAATATTTTTCAGAAAAGTGCATTTCTGCGGCCCATTATGCGACCGTATAATAGCAATGCGGGCCGCATAACTATCGCTGAGGCAGAATGTTGGCTAATTTGAGGGCAACTATGCGGCCAATTATGCAATCGCATAATCGATATGCGGGCCGCATAGTCGTCGCATAACCTCCTTGTGATTTTTGCGAAGGGCAGTCCTGCGGTGCATTATGCAACCGCAGAACAGGAATGCTGACCGCATTTTGGTCGCATACCCGGGAAGAATGTTCAAGTCTTGAGGGCCATTTTTGCGGTCCCTTTTGCGGGCCGCATATCTGTTACCGCAGATTGAGTCGGGGCTCCTATTTTCTATCTTTTAAAACCCGACCCCATCTCATTAAAAACACCCCATTAGACCCTTTTGTGCTATTTTGTACTACATTTAGAGTGAGAGAAAGAATTCTAGAGAGAGGAAGTGATCCTCACCAAGTCCCCATTCAACCCTTGCCCAAATCTTTGAAGATTATCAAGTAAAGTTGCTAAGCCATCAATCTAAGAGGTAAGAACTTGTGCCCTAACCTTTGATTTTGAAATTCCAATTAAAATAAGTAATTAACAAGTGGATTCATGGGTATAAGGATTGATTATCTTGCATACATGTATGATAAAAGGGTAAGGGGAGATTGTGAGCTAAGAATATAACAAATGTGGTGTAGGATGATAAAATCTTTCAAAAAAAGGTCTAAAAATCATAATGCACACTTAGTGCTCGATAATATACTCAAATGAGCTAGAATCTTGATCATCTCTCTAATTTTTGGTTCAACTTGTAATTCTCATAAAATAGACCGGAGTTGCTAGGAGTTCCGAAATTTTGTAAGAATTTAAGGAAAGCTCTATTGAGGTATGTATGGCTAAAACTCCCTCTTCTTAGAAATTGAGCTCCTTTGGGGTCCATGCAAATGTTGTAAGTCCGAAATTTGATTGATGTTTTGCTTGTTATTTCAAATGAATTGGTGTTGCAAAGATATATGTGGATGGTGTGTCCCAATGTGTTCAATATGCTATTCTTGGAAAATTGAGGATGTGTGAAGAATGTGAACCATGTGCTAAAATGCCTAGACTTCAAGTCAAGTTTAAATTGAGATTGTTATGCCAAACTATGTAAAATCCCCCCCCCCCCCCCCATCCATGCTTACAACTTGAATTGCTCTTGTATGTGCCTATTATCTTAAATCGCAAGGTTAATGTTGAAAGTGGAAATGATGTGAAATGTGGGGGGAAAAGAGTTTGAGTTATGAAATGCGGCCTAGTGCCAAGTATGATGTGATGATTGTGGCCCCAAGTGCCGATGAACTAATATTGTGAAATAAAGATTGAAATGAGATGATTGATGAAAAAGGAAAAACGACTTGGTAAGACGGCCTAGCCGATCGGGCCGTGATCGGACTCCACGCCGCACACATGGTGATATTGTGCTGATGTTGAAACCGGAAAGTGAGAATGAAATTGTGACTGAGATACATGTCTCAAATGAGGCAACCTAGCCGATCGGGTCGTGATCGGACTCCGCGCAAGCAAGCGGTGGTATTGTGACTGGTGATGCAACAATATTAAATGTCCCAACCTAAAGCTATGGAAATTATGTAAAAGCTATGTGATCCCTTTTATTTGATGATGTGGTGATTGTTTAAAGCTTTTGTTGATACTTATGATTTCTTTATTCTTGTATGTTAGTTCTTTCTAATGAGATGGTGTTTAGTTATACATACTAGTACTATTCCATGGTACTAACGTCCCTTTTGCCAGGGCGCTACATCTTTGAATGGATGTAGGTGGTTCCATAGCAGACAGTGCCGATCGTAGGTAGCGGAGCATCCTTCTCTCAGCAATCTTGGTGAGCCCCTTTCCTTCCAGGGGTTTTGCAGTATATCTTTTGTTATAAATTACCACTTTTGAGGTATAGCCGGAGCCTTGTTGCCGGCATTATCATAACTGTCTTTTGTATCTTTAGAGGCTCCGTAGACGTTTGTGTGGGTTATGTACGGGTGTTGGATGGGTCAATGAAATGTGTTGTAATTCTAAACTCTTGTTCCTTTAAGCTGTAACTGTATGAAATTTTGGTGACTTAACTATGGTTTAAGGGTTGTAATATAAAATGAACTAGAAATGTCATGTGTACGATCTTTCCTACTATCTAATTAACTGAAAGCATGGTTTCTTGATCATAGTGAGTTGGGTAGAGAGTGTCCAAAGAGGCTTGCTCAGACGGGTTCACTCGATTGAGCGTCGGTCGCGCCTCCCGAGGTTGGGGCGTGACTCCTGACCACTTCGCAATTGCGAAGCCTGATCTCGCAATTGCGAGATCAAAGGCCTAGACAAAAATACCAGACACCAGCTGCAATTTTCCTAAGTCCAATTCACTCTGTGGCCTATCCAAAACTCAGCCGAGCCCTCGGGGCTCCAAACCAAACATGCACGCAAGTCTAAAAACATCATACGGACTTGCTCGTACGATCAAATCATCAAAATAACATCAACAATTACGAATTTAACCTCAAATTCATGAAATTCTTCAAGAACATAGAGATTTTCATTTTCTCAAGTAAAGGTCCGATTTGTACCAAATCAACTCCGATTCTTATCAAATTTTACAGATTCGACTTATTTATTATTTTAAACCTGTACCGGGCTCCGGAACCAATATACGGGCCCGATACCATCAAGAACACGCATCATTTCTTTCCAAAAAGCCTTTATATTTTCCAGCAAACAATTTTCTTTAAAAAATCTTTTCTCGGGCTTGGGACCTCGGAATTCGATTCCGGGTATACTACGGACCCTACGGGACCGTCGGATCACGGGTCCGACTCCGTTTACCCAGAATGTTGACCAAAATCAACTTTAATCAATTTTAAAGGCCAATTTCATTATTTTTCTAAAATTTCACATTAAAGCTTTCCGAAAACGCGCCCGGACTGTGCGCGCAAATTGAGGTGAGACAAAAAGAGGTTTTCAAGGCCTCGAAATACAGTTTTGACTTCTAAAACAAGAGATGACCTTTAGGGTCATCACACTAACTTGTTTCCTCAACTTTGAGAACCCATCTTTGTGAGTTATGGTATTAATCGAAATATACACCGCACATCAACAATAATAAGATAGAATTATTTGGTTCCCGACCCTGAACCACTTGTGAGGGGGAAAAATAATATACTTTCGTATAAAACGTATATCATACTGATATATATAACTTTGTTCTCATAAGCAATAGTTTAGCTATTAAGTTGAGGCACTCAATAAATTATTTTGCTAAATTAGTTGTGAGGTAAACTAACTTATCAAGATAAACTATATTGAATAGAAAATCTAGAAATTATGCTCTAAATTATATTATTGAGCAAGTTACCTTGCAAATACCATGTTGCTGGTTAACAATAACACATGTAACCATCTCATAGATGCATCTTATATGGTATACATGGAAGGTGAACGGGCCCATATTCACCTTTGATATTTCCAGCACTCTTGGGATTCAATCTCAGTTTTAGTTGGTATATTAATTAATGAGAACAAGCAACATAAGAGAAATCATAAAGAATTTTCTAGTTCTTTAATATTTACTCATGTGAATTCTCTTTTATATTTGCATGTCATACTTAAGTTAATTTGGCTAAACCAATTATGCCAACTGGATAAATTCTCAATATTGATAAAGTTCGAGTTTACAACCTGACATGTGCAATTATCAATAAACTCCAAGTTTATTATGATATGAATTTTTATATCAATAAATATTCACTTTATTATGGTATTCTTTTATTTGTGTAGTACAAACTGGAGAATAAAGTGAGTAACTTTTCACATAAATATTATCTCCTACAAGTTGTAGTAATAGAAGATATTAAATCTTTCCTTTATTTATAGTCTCAATATAACCAACCGCTTTCGCGAATACTTTAGAAACTAAATAAGTTTCTTTGAGACTTACTACAACACAATATCTTATTGATAATCAATTTTGTTCCTCCAAAATAGTAATAATTGGCTCTTCCAAAGCTCTCAATTAATTTTGTACTATCACATTCATCAACATCCATATGGTGAATATCTCTTTTAAAGAGAATGTTATACCATTATGGTAATGGTCAAAATTATATGCAAGATCTGTTTCTTCCATCACTGTTGTCCTTTAATAATCACATTGCCAATAGGTATGTGACCAGTGATCATTCATACCATAATAATGACATTATTTTCTTATTTCCTCTCAAACCTCCTTTTAGAGGTGAGTGTGGTAGATCACTACCACTAGCACATTCATATTTTTCCAGGAATGAATATGTATTCAAAAATCACATGTTATCACATTCACATCATGAACGGACCATAGTCATGTATATATGCTTTACGAAATCTCATGTCAAATTGATGACAAATATTAATTTCACAGAGTGAAGGATTATTTTGAGTTATCACAATGATGACGATTATAATTTCGTCTATTGCCATGTCCACATCCATTGGTACCTTTACGGTAATAATTTTATCTTCTTTCAGACTTATCACATACTGCTATCATATTCTCTTAAGAGAATTATGAGAATGAAGCAAATTCAGTGGGACGTTTTCACTTCTTGTGCCCATAATCATACATGAATTTAATCATGGCAAGACATAGAAATTGTACCACTTTGGGTGGCTATAATTTCTCACAAAATCTATTAGAGTTATAATCAAAATTTGTTATCTTTACTTGTATTTAAAATCAAATTATAGAATTTCAAGAATTTAAAAGAGAAAAATAAGGTAAAATACTTACCTTAAATTCATAATTTATTGGTGAAGGAAGTTCATGGAACAATTGACATTCATTATGCTCAACCCAAAGCTTCTACTCAATTGGTTAGAGTATCGTACTGATAACGTGTTATAAAACAATAAAAGAAGAAGAAGAAGAAGAGTATTATAGAGGAAAGTAGAGAGAGAGAGAGAGAGAGAGAGAGAGAGAGAGAGAGAGAGAGAGAGAGAGAGAGAGAGAGAGAGAGAGAGAATTCTTATTAATTTGGGATGAATTACAATGAAATAGATCCCCTCTATTTATAGGGGAAAAGTGACTTAGCCACCAAGTAACAAACCCTACATTCTCTCTAAAATATAGACATTCACCTTAAATAGAATTCTATTTATAACAGAAAAAAGGATTTGAGCCTCAGTAATTGTTAGTCAGAGGCGTATCCAAGAGTTTAACAAGATGGGTGCACTGTGCACTATTACCAAGAGGTGAATTCAGTGTTTACATTGGTCAGGTTTAATCTTTATGATTTTACTATGAATCCATTATACTCCAGGCCCAATTTTGGAAAAGGAAAGGAAAAAATAACAAGATAAACAGATTTGAAGACCCAATCATAGGACTCTTTAAGCTTGGTTGTATACCTATATACTTAAGTATTAAAAATTAATAGATTACTGTGCATGATCTAGGGAGGGTAGCATGAGTTCACTTGAACCCAGGAAACCCCTAGATATGCCCATGATTGTTAGAAACAAATATAAAGGAAGTTCTTAACAAATAGTTACGAATGTTTCATTAATTTATGTTGAGCAATACTAATATCATCTTATTTATACTATGCCCTTTAACGGAATATCGTTCGCCTTTTTACCCTTTAAAATTAGACAAAATAATCATTTAATTATATCCTTAATATTTGGGACATTAAGATTAACTAAAGTTTTAGTTATTATATCTTTCCTTATTTGAACTATGTACGAATGAAGTCCTATTATTTAGGACCTCAAAACCATTACAATTTGGAATATTTACATTCCTATGCCATATAGGAAACTATATTACCCTCAATATTTAAGGTTTGATATAATTACATTTAGTATACCTAATTACCAATTATATACCATTAGTAGTTTTTAAGGGTATTAATTACACTCCTAATTTAATGGTACCGTATATTCCTTCTAATACCACTCCCCCCATATTTCTCTCTCCAATTCCCACACCTTCACCCACGTTTTCCTCCCACACGCACGATTTCTGTATCAAAATTCCATTATTTCTTCCATAGCCAAGGCTTTGAATTCGAATATGGGTTTTCAAAAGACATTGTTTGTTTGGATTGGATGTTGTTGCAAAGATTTGAGAATTCTCTCTACGTCTCTCTCTATCTCGCAATCCCAAATTTCAGTAATATAAGAGGAAAGGAAAAGAGAGTAACAATTCCATCATTAACAGCCATTAAAAAGCTTTGAAGCTTTAAATTCTAATTTGGGTTTTCAAAACTTATTATTTGTTTGGACTGGGTGTTGTTGTAAATAATTGGGAATATGGTTTGGAGTTTATATCTCAATTTTGAGGGGTTTTGGTGAAGATTAGACTTAATTTTGGCTAAATTTTAGATTGAAACTCGAAGAAGAAGAAGAAGAAGACATGACATACATTATATTTGCAGAAATTGTAGATAAATTGTAGAAAAATTATAGACTGTTGTTTATTTATTTTTCAGCTTTGTGTTTTTGTGTTAAAAGTTTTGATGGAAGCTTGTTATTCCACTTCGTCTGTTTTGGAGCTAACTTGTGCAGAGGAGAAGATGTTTTTTAAGTTATATATATTGCTATACCTTTAAATTCAAGAAGTATGGTTGTATTGTATTTAAAGAGGCGTGAATTTGTATAATAGGTTGAATGTGAGGAATGAGTCAAATAAGACTCACAATGGCTTGTTTTCTATATTTAATCTACAACAAAACTACATATCATTTTGAAAATTAATATGAAAATACAAAATTTCAACGTTTCTACAAATTATCTACAAACTGGGTACATTGAATTTTAATATACCAATTCCCATTCAATTGTAGCATAATTTTGATTTTCAACATAATTGCGTTTTTTGCAGAAGATTTGTAGAAGTTTTAGTCGTTTTTGATTTGTGAAATCAGAAAACAAAGCATCTACAATCAGAATAAAAATAATCTACAATTTATCTACAAAATATCTACAAACTGGGTATATTGAATTTTAATATCCCAATTCCCATTCAATGTAGCATAATTGGGATTTTTGACATAATTGCGTTTTTTCAGAAGATTTGTAGAAGTCTTAGTCGTTTTTTATTTTTAAAAACAGAAAATAAAGCATCTACAATCAGAATACAAATAATCTACAATTTATCTACAAAATATCTACAAACTGGGTACATATTTGGACTCGACATGCTTCCCTGAAATGTATGTTTCACATTTTTGATACATATTTTTGTCCAAAACGGTACTAAATCATCCACTTAAATACAAATTTTATACAATGTTGTTCAACTTTCATACAATAGGTAAATGAATAAAAGAAAAATAAATAAACAACAGTCTACAATTTTTCTACAACTTATCTACAATTTTTCTACAATTTCTGCAATATAATGTATGTCATGTCTTCTTCTTCGAGTTTCAATCCGAAATTCAGCCAAAACCAAGTCTAATCTTCACCAAAACCCCTCAAAATTGAGATATAAACTCCAAACCATATTCCCAATTATTTGCAACAACACCCAATTCAAACAAATAATGATTTTTGAAAACCCAAATTTTAATTCAAAGCTTCAAAGCTTTTTAATGACTGTCAATGGTGGAATTGCTACTCTCTTTTCCTTTGCTTTGTATTACTGAAATTTGGACATAATTGCGTTTGATGTAGAAGGATTGTAGAAGATTTAGTCATTTTTGATTTGTGAAATCAGAAAAAAGGTTTGAAACACAGTGTATCGAAAAAGCAGAGACGCTAAATTTGAAACGAAACTGACGAAGAAGATTAATGTGCGTGATTTGCGTTGTGGAAGATCTGGAAGAATATTTAATTCCCCTTTTTTACCGCGCCTAAATAAAGAATCATAAAACTACAGTGATTCCTTATTTAATGCATTGTATATATTATGTAGAAATATTATTAGCATGAATGGTAATATGCAAACTATGAACATATTTGATAATATAGTTTCATATATGGTATATATTCGAAAATTTACCTTAAAATTTCTATTCCAAATAAGATACGTCCTAATCAAATTTGAGACAAAAACCAACATTCAACAGTTTTAAACTATATACTATTGGTACGTTTTTATCTTTTTAATGATCCTCTCTCAATTTATGTCTATAGTTTTGTGCATATTAATTCTCCTAATATCTCCTTCTGTACAAAAATATGGACAAGCCAAAAGTTATTTATAAAAAAAAGAGAGGATTTTTTGTTGTAGAAATCAAATCTCCCAAAAAATAAGCTCTTATACAAATCAGCGTTGTATCTAAAATTATTAAAAGTTTTTATGCGTGTCAACACTTTGAATATATCACTGAGATGATGGAGAATCTCAATGCGACATAATTTTTTTCTTTATTGAGTTAGTTAAGGATCAATAATCATTATTTTCAAGAACTTATACTTTAACTTTTAATTTATATGTAACTCAAACATAATTTTTAATATTATAGTTATGTGAAGTTTTGTATTTAAGGTGGTTGCGTAATAAGACTAATACCAATAAACGTGACTAATTTTCTACTTATTTCCATCATTGGTACTATATGTCTAGAATATTTATTCATAAATATAATTTATTGAAAAGGGAATTAATTTTTTTAGACTCTTTTGTTAAAGTCGGTTATTCCAACCACTTTTAGCAACTCATAAAATTGGACTATAATTAGATTCAGACTAGGAGTTCCAATGGATAGAACGAATTGGGGTCAAATCAATGTCATCTTCGAAGACATGGACTTACCCACAATGGACTTGTGTACGGTAAACCAGTAGAAATAAATGCAATTTGTTGCCCTAGCCATTGATCTCAACACTATAGATAGACTTATAAGAATTGAATCAAGGAAATAACATAATTTCTTTTTTCACGTAAATCAGATAAGGAGATTATTCCTCCGATTGTAAAAATACACTGACACAAGCCCAAAGCCCTGCTGAGATCTATGATCTACTACTGTGAGAATTCATTCGATAAGTGTGCGTTGGGCCTTTTTCTGAAATTGAGCAACTAATTCAACTAAGAAATGGTTCTGGGCTTTGGACTGATAGGAAAGAGGGGGGCGATGTACACAAATAGCCGCTAACAACACCTGTCTTTATTTTAAAGTCAGTGTTTTAAATGTCTTTAGTCTTTAGCCACTGGTTTAATAAACATATACCTGACTGGACGAAAATACCATTCTGCTATAACTTGTACCTACGCTAACATTATCGAGCAGCAGCAGCAGCGCAAAAGCACTTCACTGTGATCGTCGAAATTCAAGAAAATTCTCTTCCGATTTCAAAAATTCAACATTCTCATCCAAAAATCGACATAGATTTACAGTAAGTTATACTTTTATGTGTTTCTATTGATTTTTATTTCGACATAATTATACTCTTTCCGATTTCTATTGATTTTTATACAGTAAGTAGAATTTTTTTTTTTTGAATTTCTGGATTGATAAAGTTAAGGACATCGCCTCCTATGATAATTGTATAAAAATTGAGCACATAATATTAAGGACATATTGTCCTCATTTTGCAAATTGAATTGAAAAAGTTAAGGACACAATGTTCTTAACTTTGTTGCTGTTCTTCTGTATATTAAGGACATACTGTCATAGTTTTGCAAATTGTTTTGAAAAAGTAAAGGACACTAAGTCCTCAAGTTTGAGTTTCAAATCGAAAAAATTAAGGACATTTGGTCCTTGACTTACACTTATTAGTTAAAACCTGTCCTTAAGTTTGAATTACAGATTGAAAAGTTAAGGACATGAGTCCTTAAGTTTGACTTGCAGGTTCAAAAGTTAAGGACAGGAAGTCCTTAAGTTTTTCTTGCAGGTTCAAAAATTAAGGACAGCAAGTCCTTAAGTTTGAATTACAGGTTCAAAAGTTAAGGACAGGAAGTCCTTAAGTTTTACATGCAGGTTCAAAAGTTAAGGACATGAAGTCCTTAAGTTTGAATTACAGGTTGAAAAGTTAAGGACATGAGTCCTTAAGTTTGACTTGAAGGTTCAAAAGTTAAGGACAGGCAGTCCTTAAGTTTGAATTCCAAGTTCAAAAGTTAAGGACAGGCAGTCCTTAAGTTTCAATTACAGGTTCAAAAGTTAAGGACATACAGTCCTTAACTTTGAATTCCAAGTTCAAATGTTAAGGACACTTGGTCCTTAACTTGGTCTTGAACTTACAGTACCTGTTCTTAATTATACAAGGATTGCTTTATAAAATATGTCCTGAGTTTCCCATTCTCTTGACTTGTAGGATGGAAACAATATGCATTATAGTTGTTTTTAATGGTAGATGGACTGAAGACTATAAATATCTTGATCATCAATTAAAGCTTGTTCTAGTACCTGAGTCAATTCGGTTTGAAGATATCATTAAACAGATCTTTGAGGTTATTGAATTGGATAGACACAAGTTTGAAGCAGTGATATGGTTTGATATCAACCTTGGAACAAGCGAAGGAATGCTTGTATCTAAAGATTTAGATCTTCACACATGTATAGAGTTACTAAAAACTCATTCACTCTTCAAGGGCTGTCGTTTCATTGTTGATATTTCGGAAAGAATTTTTGGATCAACAAGCAATGAACATGTCAACACAGAAACTCAACATGACAATCAAAACAAATGCCAACAGATAATGGAAATAGATATAGTTGAAGATCAAGCAATAACTGAAGAGGTGCTTCAAACACATGTCAACAGAGAAACTCAGCATGACAATCAAGACAAATGCCAACAGATAATGGAAATAGATTTGGTTGAAGCTCAACCAATAACTGAAGAGGTGCTTCAAACATTTGATTCTATTCAAGTAGAAGGACAAAGCATAATAGAGATTGATAACGAACAAGCTTTGGGTATTCAAGTCTTAGAGAGTGCACTGGTAATCGAAGAAGTTGCTGAAAAAACCTCTACTCAACTAACTAGACGAAGATCAAATTTGAAACAAAAAGAATCCCCAACTACTATATTAAGAGAAAATGCTTCGTTGGAAGAAATAAAAGTCGGATCAGTATTTGACAAGAAGAAGAGTATAATTAACTGTTTTTCCAATATAGCAATTAAAGAACATTTTGAATTCAAGGTTGTTAGATCAAGCTCAACAAGATATTCGTTGAAATGCAATGATGATAGGTGTTGTTGGTATGTGCGTGCTTTCAGAATTAAAGATTCAACACTGTTCAAGATAGTAAAGATTGAGAAAAAGCATGACTGCTCTGTTAACACTGTGAAAGCAGATAAAAGGCATGCTACTTCAAAGTTGATTAGTGGTTACATTATCGACAATATTCGGGACCCAAGGTTTGAAGTTACACCAACTTTTGTCATGGCAGGGATGCAAAAATTGCATGGACTAGACATTGGATATCACAAGGCGTGGCGTGCTATTCAACATGCTTCCGCTTTAATAAGAGAAACTCCCGAAGAGAATTATGAATTATTGTCTTCATACTTATATATGATGACAAGTAAAAACCCGGGAACTTATACTAACATAAAGATAGACGACAACAACAGGTAAACAATCAAAAAAAGTTTATTAGTACGTTTTATAAAATTTAGGACATGCTGTCTTTAACCTTGTTAACTTTTGAGTTGTAACCAGAAGTTCAGGACTGGCCGTCCTTAACTTTTGAACTTGTGATAAGTTTGAACTTTGAAATCAAAGTTAAGGACCGCATGTCCTTAACTTTATAACTTGAAACTCTAAGTTAAGGACTTACTGTCCTTAACTTTTAACCTTGTAATATAAAGTTCAGGACTACCTGTCCTTAACTTCTGTTAACCTTGTTTTATATTGTATTTTCAGGTTTCTTTATATGTTTTATGTATATGGATCATCAATAGCTGGTTGGAATCATTGTAGACCAGTGATTGCTGTTGATGCAACTTTTTTGAAGTCAAAATTTCGTGGTGTTTTAATGATTTCAGTTTCAAAGGATGCAAATAACCAAATTTTCCCACTAGCCTTTGGGATAGCAGAATCTGAAAATAACAATTCCTATGAGTGGTACTTTAGTCAGCTTCGCAATTCAATTGGGAGTCGTGAGAATTTAATTTTTTTATCAGACAGGCATCAAGCTATTGCAAATGACATTGCAAAGGTATATCCCGAAAGCCATCATGGGATTTGCATCTATCATTTGGAGCGAAACCTAAAGCAAAGGAAGGTTAAAAGTGAGTTCATAAAACTTTTTCAAAGTGCTGCAAGAGTATACAGGCGCAAAGAATTTGACCTATACATGTCAGATATAGCAAAAGTAGATAAGAAGACTTATGACTATTTGATGGAAGAACCATCGGAAAGATGGGCACGTTCTTGTAGTCCACGACGAAGATATGACATGCTCACAACAAACATAGTTGAGTCAATGAATTCTGTCCTATTAGAAGCAAGAGAGCTGCCTATATTAAGAATGATGGATTTCATTCAAGTGAAGCTAAAACATTGGTTTTATGAAAGAAGAAATAAAACAGAAGGAACATTTTATGATGTTTCTTGTTGGGTAGAGGAGGAATTGAAGAAAAGAATAGATTTAGCATTTACTTTGAATGTAAGTATTATGTTCTATGTTTATCTTATGATTTTAATATTATTTAACATAATGTACTAACTTATAATTTTTCAACATTGAAGGTCTTCCCTGTTGATTCATGGCGTTCTAGAGTTGAAGAAGAATGAATAACTTTCTTGGTGGACTTAAACAAAAACATGTGATTGTTTTCAGTTTCAATTTGATGAATTACCATGCATACATGCAATTGCAGCTATCGAGAAGAGAAACATCAAAAAGTCCAACTTTTGTTCGCACTGGTACTTAAAGGAATCTTGGCTGAAAACATATGAAAGACAAATACATCCTGTAGGACATACTGATTCTTGGATTGTACCAGAGAGTGTTAAGTCACAAATTATTAAACCTCCAGATTTCAAAGTGCCACCAGGTAGAAGGCAGAAGAAAAGGCATATTCCTGCTACCGAGTCATCAAAAATAACATTCAAATGTGGTCGTTGCAGAAGAATTGGTCATAATAGAACATCTTGTATATATTCTCCGGCTCTCCATCCATTTTCAAGAAAGCATAGAGAAGAGTAGATATATCCACTTATGTTTATCAACTCTTTTAAGTTTTTGCTATAAATTGGATTCATTTAGATTATTCTTATTTGAGCAGATGTCTGAATTTTCAAAATTTCTTTCTTCTTACCTTCTTTTTGTTTCTTTTGAGTTCAAAGATTAAAAGTTAAGGACATGAGTCTGTAAGTTCGACTTGCAATTTCAAAACTTAAGGACAGTCCGTCCTTAACTTTATTTTCAAAGATTAAAAGTTAAGGACATGAGGTCCTTAATGTATAGTTCCAAGTTCAAAACTTAAGGACTGTCTTTCCTTAACTTTGAGTTTCAAGTTAAAAGTTAAGGACAACTATCCTTAACTTTGAATTACACGTTCAAAAGTTAAGGACAGGAAGTCCTTAACTTATAGTTCAAAGTTGAAAACTTAAGGACTCCTGTCCTTAACTTTGTTTTCAAAGATTAAAAGTTAAGGACAGGAAGTCCTTAACTTATAGTTTCAAGTTTAAAACTTAAGGACTGTCTGTCCTTAACTTTGAGTTTTAAGTTCAAAAGTTAAGGACAACAGTCCTTAAGTTTGACTTGCTGGTTAAAAAGTTATGGACAGGCAGTCCTTAAGTTTGAATTATACTTTCAAAAGTTAAGGACAGACAGTCCTTAACTTTGAGTTCAAAGTTCAAAGGTTAAGGACAGGAGTCCTTAAGTTTGAAATACAGGTTCAAAAGTTAAGGACAGCCAGTCCTTAAGTTTGAATTACACGTTCAAAAGTTCAGGACAGAAAGTCCTTAACTTTGTGTTTCAAGTTCAAAAGTTAAGGACATTTGGTCCTTAACTTTGAATTTGAAGTTCACTTACACATAGTCATGAACTAATACTAACAAACTCAATGGACAAATCAACACTTGAGAGAAACAAAGAAATTAATAACATGATGCCTTGATATAACTTCTGAAATTGTAATTTTGCATAGCTATGACAAAAAATTACGCTATGCCAACAAAATATAAGTGCCTTTTGAGGAATTTACAGAATATTTCAGAAGTTTTCTAAACTTGCAGAATTCATATGTATCCTTTACAGCAATTTTATACAAAAGATCAACCACAACTAACTTTCTTTAAAACTAAACTACAACTCCTTTGGACAGCAAGTTTCATTTTCACTCTCATAATCATCGCCAACATTTTCTGGTGGAGTATCATAACCAGAATTTCTTTTCCATTCACCATGTGCCCAAAGATTTGCAGCAAGTTCTTTTCTAAAGTCTTTTATGTCTTCGGGTTGGAATTTCTCCACATCCTTTCCAATCATCAGCAACTCGACATATTTGATCAGGAATGCACCACAATCAGTCCTAAGAGAAATGTAAGATATGCAGTGAATTAAACAATAAATCTAAAGTACATATAAATAATATAACAAATAACAACACGTACGATCCAATTTGGTGTGGTGATCTTTGCCATTGAATATCAAATTTGTTGAAGACATTTCCAAAAGACTTGTGAAATTTGTCAAACTGTGAGAACTTTAGCAAGTGGGGGATCATGCGTGCATACATTTCCATGTGATTCAGTCCTGCCTCATATGGCTCACTGTATATGGAATCGTATACATCAATCTTTTTCTGATTCAAGTCCAATACCCCCAAAAGAAAGTGTGTCACAGCATTATCATCTTCAGAAGGAAGCCGGCATGGAAAAAAGATTTTGTCAACTTCTGTCCAAGCAATTTCACATCTACGGCTGTCCCCCCACACATATGGTGTCAGAAACAACTTATTATCACCAGCACACCAAAAGTCATCAGTAGCATCTTCATTGAAATCTTTATACACAAGCACCATGTAGTTATCAAAAAGAATATCAGTAGTTGTGCAACGAAAAGGATGATCGCGAGGGTGGTAGCATTCCTTCTTTCTCAGATAATATAGGGCAATGTCAATATGCTTCATAAAAAGGAAAAAATAAAACAAATCCATCAGTCATAAAATAATTAAAAAATGATAAATTAAGAATAAAAAAAATAAATGCCGGGTGAATTATCTAACCTTATCATCAAGTACAAAACTGCTATCTGAAAACTCAAGGAAGAACATTTTGCTACTGATTTTTTTATGATACAATTTGTAGGGATTTTTCCTCACACCATTATCATCACCATATACATCATTTTGTCCCCTAAAAATTTTGAAAATATCAAAGTTAGAATTTAGTCCTGAACTTAGCCTTTCATGTTGAAAAATTAAGGACAGGTAGTCCTTAAATTTGAATTAGAAGTTCAAAAGCTAAGGACACTTGGTCCTAAAGTTTGAGTTTCAAGTTCAAAACTTAAGGACTGTCTGTCCTTAACTTTGAGTATCAAGTTCAAAAGTTAAGGACATGAGGTCCTTAACTTATAGTTTCAAGTTCAAAACTTAAGGACTGTCTGTCCTTAACTTTGAATTCCAAGTTTAAAAGTTAAGGACAAGCAGTCCTTAAGTTTGACTTGAAGGTTCAAAAGATAAGGACAGACAGTCCTTAACTTTGAATTACCAAGTTCGAATATTAAGACACATGGTTCTTGAAACTTTTGACTTACAAACTTCAAAAGTTCATGGACACTTAGTCCTAAAATTAGTCTTACAATCACAGAAGTTAAGGACGTTAGTTGAAATACATTAAGGGACTTACTCTTTTTTTGCGACCTCTCCTTTCTCTCCTGCGCAACCACACAATAATTTCTTCATTCATTTTACATCTTCTGTGGCATTAATTGAAAAAATACACCTACGAGTATATGTTGATTTTATCCAGCCTGAACTCTTCAGGAGTATTTTGGATTGTCTGCCATCGAAGTTCCTGCTTTTCTTTCCTGATCAAAAGGAGATTTTTCAACTTGCCAACTTAGCTTCATGTTCCTTTTACCTCGACCAAGCTCTTCTTCACATTTCCTTCAACCTCCATAATCAAAGCCCCATCAATCCTCATTTGTGTTACTTGGAGGAGTAGGAGTTAAGAATAGAAAATGACGGCACCATCATAACCAATACTGTCCTCTTTCTTTTCCTCGTATATATTGGTTAAGAGCTTCATCATTGTTGTCCTCCTGCCGGCAACCACTACTATATATATTGATATATTATATATATATAATTATATAATTATATATATTATATATACTATATATATATATATATATATATTAGTTTGCTGCAAAACTCGTTCAAATGAAGAGAACAAAATTCAATTGAATATAATATTTTTAAGGACACAATCAGAGTACCTGTCTTCTGCACAACTACCTTCGTTGTATTTTTTTCAACAGACAATTCAAGCTAAGATATTGCTTGCATCATTTAGTTTTTCTTCCAATTGCACATTTTCTTATCTTGCAATTGTTCACCATGTGCTTCAGTTGCTTGTTCACAAGATTCTGCAAAAATATTTACAAGAGCTAACCCAATTAGTACTTGTTAATAATCTTTGATTAAAACAACGCATATATATAAAATAAAAAAAAACACTGGTCTAACCATTTGCAATAGTCAAGATCATCCCAATTTATATCATTATCTTCACTAGCATTTTCTTGGGTTCCAATATTGTCGTTAAGAGAGGAGGCTAGAGAGATACACACTGTTGCATCTATGCATTTGGAACCAATCTCACTTCTGCTTGTTCCTTCGGTATTTACTACGTCTTGAGATTGTACTCCACTGTTCTCTTGATACTCCACTCCAGCTTCTTCCCTTGCAGCTTCAAAAGATTCTGTAATATTTGCAATTAATACCCATTCTAATAATTCACTAAAACTAAATAAAATATATAATGAAAATTTTATCTAACCTTGATTGGCACAAGTTTGAACTCTAAATTTTTCTTTGTATGACAGAGGTGTAGACAGATCATATGTTCCTTCTAAGCATTTGCATACAATCTCGCTGACACTTGTTCCCAATGGACTTGCTAAATCCTCCTGAGATTGCAATCCACATTTACAAAAATTTTCTGTTTCTCCTTTCTCTTTTGGATTTTCCTGGTCTTGACATTCTCCTACATCTTCAACTTCCACTCCATCAATAGATTCTACAAATATTTATAATCACAAAAAAGTTTATATGTATTACTCTATTGAATATAAATTTCAACGAAAAAAAATCAAAATCTATATCTAACCTTTCCCAATATCAGTAACGTTCTCAGTTTCATCATCTAGATGTGCATCTCTAAAATCGCTTTCATACTGAACTTCTGCATCCATATCCATATCATCACGTTCATCACCGCCTGCATCTTTGTTGATTGTAATAGTAGGCTCTGTATCTCAACTCCATCTTTTCTAATTGGAACACTAGATTCTCTCTCTATGTTCCTTTCATCAGCTTTCCCATAAATCTTCAACAAAGTATCAAGCTCTGATCCTAGAGTTTTCTTTAAATCCTGAGAAAGAAACTATGTTAGAAAGTTAAGGACAGGTTCAAAAGTTAAGGACAGGCAATCCTTAAGTTTTACAGGTTGAAAAGTTGAGGACATGAGTCCTTAAGTTTGACTTGAAGGTTCAAAAGTTAAGGACAGGCAGTCCTTAAGTTTGAATTCCAAGTTCAAAAGTTAAGGACAGACAGTCCTTAAGTTTGAATTCCAAGTTCAAAAGTTAAGGACAGGCAGTCCTTAAGTTTCAATTACAGGTTAAAAAGTTAAGGACAGGCAGTCCTTAACTTTGAATTCCAAGTTCAAAAGTTAAGGACAGAAAGTCCTTAACTTATAGTTTTAAGTTCAAAAGTTAAGGACACAAAGTCCTGAACTTGGACTAACTGAAATTAATCATATTACCATGATTTCATTCTCAATCTTTTTTTCTGCTACAGCTATTTTCTGATTTATTCTGGTAACTTCAGCTTGCAGATCCTTCTTAAAACTCTCTGATAATCTCTGAATCAAAAAACATAAAAAAGAAGTGTCGTAAGCAAAAAATAATCAAATAAAAAACTAATGCTATTCAAAGGCAGAAAGACATACTCTAACAAATTCCTTAAGTAAGGGTTCATCAAATTGTGTGGAAGAAGGCCTTGAGCTTTGATCTTGTGAAATTGGCTCCTCCACACTAAGAGGCTCTGTATCTTCTTCTTCAACGGGAATAAATGGTGACACCTCGATCAACTTATACAACTATTATATGACAAAAAGTAAACGTAAGTTTTCAGAACTAAAACAAATAAACAAAAAAATAGCTAGTAATGAAGTTAACTTACATTTTCATTATGGAAGTATTTTTTACAAACAGAATCAAACTGTGGAGATTTCATTTCCGAATAACATAACATCCGAGGATAACCAGATTCTTGGAAGTTCACAAATTGTTTTTCCTGGAAAATAGGAATTACTTCCATAATCCAAACACAAAAGGCAAAAGGAAAGCCAAGTATAGTGTAGCTATCCTTGTCTTTATCTTTGTCTTTCTCTTTCTCAATCTCATTCTCATTCGGCTTCAAACAACTCTTCAATGATTTTAATAGCGTGTCATAAGAAAGAGAGCCCCAGTTGAAAGAAGAGCAGAGTGCATCATCGTCGACAATTTTCATTATCTGCTCGGACACATTCCTATTCTTCCGCTTGCCCATCAAAACAGATTCAACAAAATAAATTGTTGCCAACTTCATAGCATCATCATCGCTGCCTACAAATGATGAAGTTGTACCATGTGGGTGACTAGAAATAAAATTAAACAAATCACCCAACTCAATTCTATCCTTTCCGGGGAAATAGACTTTCGAAAGCCTATTCTCTTTCTCATGTAAACCTTTGATGTCCAGCGAGGAATAACACTTCAAACCAGTAATTATATGAAATGCATCACGTGTAACTTAATTTCACGGTCAAATATCTTGAATTTCATCGAATCAGGGTCATTATTCACAATTTCTGAAAGCAATATACAGTGAATAAGTTTACAACAGAACTTCACACTTTGTAATCGGAAGAAGTTGCCGAAAATACCATCCCTCAACTTCTTCCACTGCTTGTTTGACAAATTTTTTTTAATTGTTTCCTTATACTGTAAATCTCCTTTCCAATACACCATAAAATTACGCCAATCATCAAACTTGAACACACGATCTCCTTCCATTATCACACTACAAAGAAGGAAAAAGAAAACAAAGATTAGGACTTACAGTTAGTTGGAGGGACTTGGTCCTTAACTTCAAGTTTCACGTAAAAAAGTTAAGGACAAGCAGTCCTTAACTTAAAGTTTAAAGTTGAAAAGTTAAGGACAATAGGTCCTGAACTTCAAATTTGTAGTTCAAAAGTTAAGGACACTTGGTCCTTAACTTCAAGTTTCAAGTTAAAAAGTTAAGGACAGACAGTCCTTAACTTATAGTTTCAAGTTGAAAAGTTAAGGACACTTGGTCCTGAACTTCAACTTTCAAGTTCCAAAGTTAAGGACACTTGGTCCTTAACTCCAAGTTTCAAGTTCAAAAGTTAAGGACACTCAGTCCTTAACTTTGAATTCCAACTTCAAAAGTTAATGTCGTTTGATCCTTATCTTTCATGAACACAGTTAACTAAAAATTCATAAACACAGTAAGCTTATGAATTTCTACAACTATTTTTATGAAATGTCCTTACATAATCAAATATATTGAATCAACCACAAACACATTACACATTTCAACACCAAAATTTTCTGAATAACAGCATCACAAAAATACGCTACTTCTCCAACACTGAATCAACTTATAACGATCATTTTTGAAATTTCACACATACTTGACACGGCATTGAACGCGATTGCACATATAGAAAAACAAAAATGCATAAAACAAAAAAAATTACCAGTTCGATCGTTCGATTCAGAGAAGATGAAGAAGGAGAAAGATTAACTGAAGCTCGTTGACATGCGAGGATGATACAGTAGCAGAGAACACGCGAAACTTGCCCCTCTCTCAAATTTTTTTCGCTCTTCTGAATGAAAAAGCAAGGGGTTTGGGCCTTTTGGCATATAAACATTGAAGGAAGGGTAAAACAGTCTTTTTCCTATTAGTAGTGGCTATTTTTGCTGAGCATTATAATTAGTGGATAAAAATTAAAGACACCCTTAATTAGTGGCTACTACACGCCATTTTTACTCGCTTTGAGCAACACCATGTAGTCACTTTGAGCTCCTCTATTTAAATCATATTCAGTAAAGGTTACTCAATTTTGACAAATTTAATATCTTTAATGCTTCTCTTCTTTTTCTTTTTCTTCAAAGCTACGGTTCAATATTTAAGGTTTATTCAATTTTGACAAACGTTAAATCATTACTCTCTTTTTTTCTCCTTAAAACCTTCACGTCAACTTTAAACTGTCGGGTTTAAAGTTTAGAACTTGTTGATAGTTTATAGTTGATTCTGAGGCGGTTAAACTTTAAAATATTTATAAACATCGACTATTCTTTTAAATAGGTGTTCTAAAACGGATTATTTGTGCACCTTCCCTATGTAGTTAAAAGAAAGAAGGGGACCTTTTGTCATTCTAGGTTAATCTAGGGAGTGCATTTGCAATTTAAAAACACATTTGCGTATCTTTTTTTAGGAATAATTAAATATAAAGGTACACGCGGAGTCAGTAGGCATAGGACTTTGAAAGCGATAGTATTCGACAAGGAACTGCCACGTTGCATTTAAGAGAAAATAAACCGACTTCGTCTGACTCCGACCCTTTTCTCCTCAATCTCTCTCCATTCCATATTTGCATTTGGGTAGATTCTGCTCTCAAATTGTTGCCATTACCAAACTTAGTTGTCGCAGCTAAATGCAACGGCTCGTTGACCACGTCCTTGCTGTTACCAAAGAGTATGTTCCATCATTTCATTTCATTTCATTTCTCCTTCTTATATATTTGTATAAATAATAATTATATGCCATGCCTAATACTTATTTTAAATATACAAATTAATGTGCATATACATGGATGCCTACTTTCTGTACCTGTAGTTTAGCTCTTTTGTTTATTGCCCATGACGTAAATTTTGAAGGTGCTAGTTCAGCTGACAAGTAAAATGGTCATTTTGGAGTTAACCTTTTTTTTCTTTTTGGGTTGGGGGTAGGGTGTGGGGAGGGGGGAGGTGGAGTTAATTGCCGAATTTTGGAAAATTTAGAGAAGAACAATATAGCTATTCTAACTATTTCCCTTTTGTGAGTTTTATTTGGCAGTATTAGCTTAGGACAAATGCTGGATTCATTGTGTGTATGCATATTGATAAATGCATCTCCATTCAGCAAATTGCTGGAATGGATGTATTATTAGATTTTTATATCTCTTTATTAATTCTCTCAGGTCAGTTAAGACATTCACTTATGAGTCACTAAACAATGTTGTGAGGTTGATTAACGGGGTGTCAGCACTATTATTGACAATATTGCCAGGGAACTCTTCTATTCTTGAAGGTATTCATGGTTGGGAGCTTCGCCCAACATTTCGTGCTCCTAGGCTTCCACGCTGGATGGAAAAGTAAGTTTTGATCTTCATTTCCTCTTCCCCTATGCTTTAAATTTGAGAAAATTTACCGTCTCTCAGGTTATGCATGACAAATCTTACTACTATTTTCTTAATGTTTTATAACTGCGAGTTGGGTTAACATACTCCTTCTTGGTGATTACAGTGGCGTCTCATCCTTTAACCAATTCGTCCATGAGTTTTCTATTGATTCCAATGCTTCCTCAAGTCTAGAGTGCTCATTACTGGAAGAAGATTGTGATGAATGCATTTGTCCTAAGTCTCCTCTATTACAAAGTCCTCGAGCATCCAGAGTGAGCAGTTTTACCAGGCAGAGAAGCCATTGGGTACATTTGCTCGGATACATCTTCTCGTGGTTCTTTTTCCCTGTTAAATTTATGTTGGGCATACCTTTGTATGTGTATGGTTCAAGTAGAAGTACTGGAGCCTCTAGTACGTCTGGGAGCCTCCAACCTTCTAATATACAAGCTACCAAGAGATTACGGTCACTCAGGGACCACTTTATCCAACGTGCCACTGACAGAAGGCGAGGCGTTGTTGAGGTTTGACAACTTTACTTTCTTTTCTTATAGTCTCAATGAACTATGCCTCAATCTCAAACTAGTAGCAGTTGGCTTAACATTCATAAATCATGCAATATGATTTATATTTTTAGACATATTTCTCTTTTGATCAACATGCTGCGTTTTTCGTCTGCCTGTTGCATTCGTTATGTTCATCCTTTTGTTTTAGGACATGGGGTAAGGGGCATTGCGCGGGGTTTTCTGGTTTGACAGCTTGTTGGTCAGCTAAGTAATTATCTTATTGTTCTTTTGCACTCCCATTACAGCTTTTATGATTTGTTTAATGTAGGATCTCCATCTGGCAATTGAGATCATCATCGAGGCTGTCTTTGAATTTGTTCGCAAGGCGGCACATTGTCTACTTTCACCAATAGTCACATTTACGAAAGTGGTGAAATGGTTCTTCTCTCATATGAGTGGTTGTGAGGATGTTCGTGCTGATGGTTCAGGTGTATCTATACCTGTGGATACTCTTTCAGAGAATGATCTTACGCCTAAGGAACGGCAGACAAGCTTTTATCATTCCCTTAATACAGATGCTAGGACATGTCAAGATGTCATAACGGAGCTTGGGTAAGGCATTTTGATTTGATTCCACTCCTCAAATCTGACGTGCATGTTTACTTGGATTGAGATGTTTCCGAACAGATAAATTGCTCAACTGAATTTAACTTTTCTTTAAAAGACTCCCAAATTCGTCACATAGACTGATGATATTTCACAAAATTGTTTAGCGTGTGATATGTGTTGAAAACGACTAGCATATCATCTGTATTTCAGTTGCTGCATCGAGCCTAGAGAATGCTAATTTCTACAGGTTAAGCTTTTGGTATACTGTGTAAATTGATCGACGGTGTGCAAACTGAAGAATTTCTGTCAACTGTTTTTGGGTAGATAAGCATGTCTTACAATATTTTCAGACCTCAGTGAGTTTCAAGTTTATTGTACTGTCCTCTTTTGGTCTTTTTATGTCTTAGGGAAATCATCGTTCAGTGGGAAAAGAATCTTGCCCCAGGCTTAGTTCTAGTGGAAAAGGTTGAGGGACTTGTTTTTTCAAGTCACAGATTCATGCCCTGTGGCATGCGAACTAAGCCCTGGTATTTAAGTCGAGAAGGCAGGTCCATTATTTAGAGTTTCGAAGTCTGTGGTTAGTCCTAGGGGTTGGCCCTAGCCCAGATGGATTTCTCGGTCATAAACAAAAAGTAGGAAGAGGATTTTTCTAGTGCCATCTTTTGATTTTTTTTCTTTGTAGGAAATTCATTGTTGTTCAGTGGTAGACAAGATGTTCTTTTATACTGTCCTCTTTCGGTTCTCTGTTTCTTTAGGAAATAGGGAAGTCTTTGTTGTTCAGGGGTACTGCAATGTTCGTTACAGAGTTGAAGCATTGGCTTTCAACAGGAACTCTTGTATTCTTAACTAAGCAATTGATATTTTCATATGAGATTTGGCATTATAATTATTCTCAGATATGAATCCTTTCTTTTGTAGGTACCCATATGAAGCTCTTCGTGTGGTAACGAGGGATGGATATATTCTTCTTTTGGAGAGAATTCCAAGGTTTAGATTCCTGTTTTACCATCGCTGTCTCTGTGTATCCAGAGATTTTTGGGTGGATGCATGTTTATGAATGTGTGGCATGATTATTTAAATCTGATGTTGCAGACGTGATGCTCGGAAAGTTGTTTATCTGCAACATGGGGTTTTTGATTCATCCATGGGGTGAGCTAAACATCTGCCTTAACTCTTATTATCACATTTGCCGTTGTGTATATTGTTATACTTATCATCTAGGGTTACAACGACCAGTGATGTATATTGTGTCGACAGATTGTTAAGTTGTCCTTTCAGGTCCTTCAAGTCGGTAACTAGTTTAAATAGATGAAGTTTTGGAATGCATACTAATCAATTGGCTACAAGAATTTAAGAAGCGATATGTTGTTGGACCTGGAACATGTATGTGATTAGCAACAGTTCGAGAGCCATGTTTGTTTTTCTTTTAAAAAAAAAATATTTTACTTAATAATTTGGCTGGCATGAGCATCTATGAGTAGGTCAAACATTCCTTTGCATTATGTGCTTTTTAGTTCAGCTGAAATAGTGGACTTGGATTATGAATAGTTTGAAATTCATTACTCTGCTTCTTAACTAAATCTTGTTACTGTCAAAATTTGACTGATCTTGAAAGCAAGATACTTTTGCTATTGTGACTGAACAAGCTTCTGCATAAGCAAGGTATTTCAAATTATACTTTTGATGGTGGTGTATATTCTGCAGTAGCCCTTGGGAAGTTCTGAGATCTGTAGCCAAAGTTGATTAAATTGTCTGAGCATGAGATCAACAATTATTGTCACTTTGATCTTGTGGACCATGAACCTTGTACCTTCCTGAAGTATCCCATCCAAGTCGCTAGAAAACTGACCAGTGCATCTATGCATGTATTCCAGATTTTGAGACATAATAATCTTTTGGTTCTTTTGGGTTTTTTTCGTCTTTATCAATTGCTAAAATTGTATTTTGATCAGTTATTACTGTCAGCTACATAGATATTTAGTACATCTTACATCTTAAACGGTGACCTAACTTTACAGTTGGGTGTCAAATGGAATTGTTGGCTCTCCTGCATTTGCAGCCTATGATCAAGGTTTGTCCTTTGAATTTGTGGGACGACATCTTTAGGTGTAGTATACTATGGTTATTATTGTACTGAGATAATTGGCGATTTATACATCTCTTTATTGTTCAGGGTACGACGTTTTCCTTGGAAATTTTCGTGGACTGGTTTCTAGAGAACATATTGACAGCAATATATCCTCACGACAGTAAGTGTACAATTTCATGCAGCTCCCATTAATGTTTGAAGTACATTTATCCTTATCTTTTTGTCGAAATAGTATTGTTTTTGTATATATCTGTCATTGCTAAACTTTTCTCAAATTACTTTTTGTAGATACTGGCAGTATTCCATAAATGAGCATGGGACAGAGGATATACCTGCGATGACAGCGAAGATCCATGAAATAAAAGTTTCTGAATTGAAAACTAGCCAAGCAGGTCTTGAGGAACAGTGTGACAGTGATCAACCTTACGAACTCTGTGCAATTTCCCATAGTTTGGGTGGAGCTGCTATTCTGATGTATGTGATAACACAGCGGATTTGGGAGAAACCCCACAGGCTTTCAAGATTAATCTTGTTATCACCTGCTGGGTTCCATCACGATTCGAATCCTGTGTTCACTGTGATGGAGTACTTGTTCCTGGTCTTATCTCCTTTGCTGATGCCCTTTGTGCCAGCTTTCTACATACCCACTCGGTTTTTCCGCATGTTGGTCAACAAGTTGGCGCGGGACTTCCATAACTTACCTGCAGTTGGAGGTCTCGTGCAAACCCTGATAAGCTATGGGGTTGGTGGCGACAGTTCAAACTGGATTGGAGCTTTAGGGTTACCACACTACAATATGAATGATATGCCAGCTGTTTCATTTCGTGTGGCACTACACATGGCACAGATCAAACATGGTCGTAAGTTCATCATGTTTGACTATGGGAGTGCAGCTGCAAACATGGAAGTCTATGGTTCCCCTCAGCCCTTGGATTTGGGAGAGTACTATATCCTTATTGATATTCCTGTAGATCTTGTTGCTGGGCAGAAGGACAAGGTCATCAGGCCATCCATGGTTAGGAAGCATTACGAGCTGATGACTCATGCAGGTGTAGAGGTATCATATAATGAGTTCGAGTACGCACATTTGGATTTTACATTTTCTCATCGCGAAGAACTACTGGCATATGTTATGTCCCGCTTAACGTTAGTAGGACATTCGACGAAACAACCAACTGGGCAGAAATCATTTAGGCATCGGAGAAATGAGGGACAATCGGGCAGCCATTAAGGTGTAATGCTGCAAAAGCCTGGGACACTAGTTTTTTGGGGGTGCTTCAGGTTGTTTATATGCTCTGCAAACATATTTTAGGATAGATGCATGAAATCTAGGAAACTTAGTATCTCTATGTTGAATTCCTCGTGATTTTCCTAAGGGAAGGGGATTGTTTTTTAGTCCTATGAAGTGGGATGTCTTCTCCTATGTATATTCTCTTGTATGTTGTAGTAGGATTATCTCAGGTGAAGATATGTAGTCCTGAGAAGTAGATGTTTGTCCTATGCATGTTATTTTTTGTGTTGTAGTATCAGAGTTTATGCAATAGTTGTTGTTGGGAGTCGTTATGGAATAGTCTGAGGTTCTTTAAATTTGATTTCCAGTTGCCATCTACCTTGTAAAGCTGATGACTCGTGCATTTTATGCATGTGTATGCCCTAAAACGTGTAAAAATTGTACGGAAATGAGTTGAGAAGGTATATATTCAAGATTTGAGCTAGCAAAAATACCCTTTAGCAAGTGGTATCGGACTTTCGCAAAAAGATTTTTCTTATATATGTCGGTGGAAATAACATTGTAATAACATGTATGTATTGAATAAGTTGATATTAGAGGTGAAGGTAAGATTTAAAGTTTATTTTTCGAGATTTATACACATTTAAAGATTTTTTAAGATAAAAATAAAATTTAAATCAAAGTCTTTAGAACCCGTAGCTAACATTCTAGCTTTGCCTCTGACTACTTGGTAATATATGTTTAGTTGTTAGCTACGTAAACTCACTTACAAATTAAATAAATTGTATAATTATAGAGCGCAAAATGTTTAGTACCCCACAGTGCGCTAAGATACTCTTTGAGTCTTGACCAGAAAGTTTTAAGATTTGACAATAAATTATGTCCCAATAAAAACAAAACAAAGCTTGGATTGTGAGGCTTAAGTCAAGTCAATTATCGATTGCTTCTTATTTTTGTGTTGGATTTTAATTGCCAGCTCAAATAACATCATTCTTTGACCTGTTTGTATGTCTTTACAAATATACTAGTGGTAGCCCGGGCAAAGCCCGGGCCCAACATGAAGAACTATATAGTTACAAGTAAAAGTTATAGTGATAATATCTCCATTGGATGAGCTTGAGCTGTACTCAGGAGAGAAATAAAATACTACACAAATACGTCACACAAAAAACGTAATGGCTTTGCAGTAATATCTGCTGATACAAATATGTATAAGATGGTAGAAATTAGATACTATCAAAGGATATAGTACTATCTTTCAACTGGTCCGAAAGAGTATAAGAAGAATCAACTCGTGCCTCAGATAAGCATTTGAAGGAACTGCATTGGATATGTTCTCTCCTTCCACATGTTGAACCCTTGGCTTTTTTCGGGAACTGAATACAGTTGCAAATGCAGTATATTTTGTAAGGGGAGATCCTCAGGACTTTCTAGCCGGACTTTATGATCGGGTCCAACCCTACACCACTACAGAGTGGCAAAAGCTGTCAATGCAGCTTTTACCCGAGAAGGTCGGGATCGAATCCACAAGGAGCTAGTAATAGTTTGGAATTGGGTTCCTATCTACACTAGCAATGTGCAAAGTAATTGTTTACACTTCTAAACATGCTTTGATAGTTCACTATTCTAAATTAACACTAATTGATGCAGGAAATTAGACTAAGTATGATGTCTTTTTGTAGGGTTTTCTTAATTGATGGAAAGGCACTAGGGAAGCGACTTCCCCTAGGTGAATATTTAATGGGTTCTAATACCTAAGGCAAAATTGTTATGTTTGGGTTCGTGATATAGCCAATGCACGAAACTACTCACTCTATACCTCTCGGTAGTTTGAGAGACTTTGCCCTAATTGACTTTTTCAAGACCAATTGGGTGTCAAATTTGTGCAAGCAATGTAGGCTCAAGTCGGGTATTACTATCTCTAGGTTTAACCTTTTAATTGGGGCTATCAATCTCTTGAATACGCCCCAATTCCTTGTTGGCCTGATTTTCCTAGACTCAAGATCTCTTTCTCAAGAAGGGCCAAGTCAAAAAGGCACAAATTAGTGTTTGCAACCACTAATTCAACATGGAAAACACCAATCAAGCCAAATACCAATCACTCATAAACAACTAAGCCCTTAAATAAGAGACCCATCAAATACCCACACTACGGTTGAGCCACAACCCTAACTGATGGGTCTAGCTACTCATAATTGAAGAAGAAGTCATAGATTTAGATGTAAATTGATCCATAAAATGTAATTACAAGATAAAGTACTGAGATTAATTGCTAAACTAGCTATGAAATTACTCAAAAAGGTAAAAATACGGCGTTCACGTGCTCAGCTACAGTAAGATGACCTAAAAATCTGAAAAAGTAGTATTTATACACAGCCAAATTTTCCGGACAAAAATAACCCTGACGGAGGTACCGCTGATAGCGGAAAATGGACCGCTGCAGCGGTGAGGCTACCGCGGCCGCAGTAAATCGACCGCGGACCGCGATCTTCAGCTTTGGCTCAGACTCCAGGCTCCCTGAATCTCTTCTCCGCGGACTGCGGTAAAAGGACCGCTGTCGCCGTAAGGGTACCGCGGTCGCATAAAATCATCGTGGACCGCGGTAACTTGCAATGCATAAAATTGTATCTCTCTGAACCTTGCCACTGCGGACCGCGATAAAAGGACCGCGGTCGCGGTGGATTTTCCGCTGTAGCGGTGCTTTGACTTGGCTTTGCACTTGTGCAGGTTTCATTCCTTTTTGAGCTGGTTTTGACTTTCTTGTCACTTTTTGACCAAACACTGCAAACAAACACAACATGTAAGCTTTCAGGATTACTTGTATACACTTTTAATCCAAAACTCAAGCAAAAAGGAGCATAAAATAAACTAGAATCCCTAGTTATCACTTTAGCCCCTTCATTTTCACTTGAATGTAGAGAGCATTTCAAATTATATTGAAATTGTTGTCCTGCCAGATCACCAAGAAAAAATAAAACAAACAAACAAACACAAAATTTCCATAAAGATCACTCTTCACAGATAAAAAACTAAACCCATTAATAAAATCTTTCTACTTAAACACGCACACACATACCAAGAAAACATAGAGACTCCATAAAGATCACCTTTTAAGCCAAAACTCAGATAGCTTATCTTATCAAATCAGTCACAAATAAAAAACTAAACCCTTTTAACAAAATTTTTCTACTACACACACACCAACAAAAAACAGAACAAGGAAAATAACAGTGCAACTATAATCTGCAATAAAAGCAAAAAGGGGGTGAAATTTGACTAACCATTTTGATTGTATTGGATGATGAAAATTGGGAGAAATTGGAAGAGATTGAAGGGTTAAAGCTCAAGGCTCAAGAACGCGGTGTTCTATCAATGTAAAGCTAAAGGAGCGACATATATCCTTTTGAAAATCCATCAAGAAGCTGCAAAATTAGGTATGTACAAATGATCAATGATAATGAAAGAGTTATGGAACAACAAAAAAAGAGAAAACAAATTGGATATAAAGGGGAAGATTAAACTCAATAACTGCAAACTAAATCAACAAATTAATGAAAGCACACTGAACATTCCATTTATACAGTTAAACAAACACATGTAACCAGTATAAAATTTGAATATACAGGAGTGTTTCAATTGTGAAAAAGACAGTGAGTCTAGACCATAAGAAATGCAGTTGGTAAAGCAGAAGATGCTATTCAGTTAAACAAATTGAATAAAGTGCAAGTCTCACAATCAGCTATATGTACATTTTCTATATTGACTTATCTATATATTTTCAATGAATTTAAATTATACCCATTGAAAATTTCTTTTTTGTTCGGATTCTTGGAATATTGTATATTTTTTTTTTTTTGTATTTCATCACCTTATTTGCTACCTCATCCATGAAATTTCCTTTGCGTCTTGCATCTAATGTTGCTAATCACACTTAAAAATATGGAAGGTGATTTTTGCATGTGATTTTTGAGAGAAAGAATCCTATTTATTTGGTTTTTCAATTTTTATTGGTTAGTTTTGGTAAGTCTATGACTAATGGCCAGATGTTGATAAGTTGAGACTTATTTGGAACATTTATGTAAGTTTCCGTACTTTTAATAGAAAATCTCATATTTCTTTCTAAATTACTTCTTTTACTCGAGACCCGTTACGTATATACGTCATTTTCCTATTCATATTCCTTTGTACAAAATATTAATCAATCTTTTTACCGTTTAAAATAAATTTTATATTTAAAAGAGATTATAATTTGATCATTTTTTAATATTTAGACAATAAAAGTGGACAAAGAATTTGAGTATGTTCAACGAAAAAAAGAACGTCCCAGTTGCTCTTTAAAGCCTAATTCATGCACTTTTTTTTATGTTCCCTTTTAAATATTAGCATAAAAACTGTTCGAACGGTTAGTTACTTTATGATTATATCTAAAAGTAATATTTATTAGAATGTAAAATTATTTTTATATACAAAAATATTGTAGGCTTAATATTCAATTGAAGAGTAAAATGATCGTTCAAATTTTTTACATTTAGTTCTATCGACTGACTATTATAAGTTTCTTACTTTGTATAATAGTAATTAAATAAATAGTGGATAAATTTCTTATTTTATCTTTTTTAAATAATTCCTTTTTCACCATCTTCTCTAGATAGGTTGATTAGTATTATTCTCATAAATAACCGACCGGTATAGTTCTGAGCTATTTCTTTACTTATTTGCTGTAAATTGTATGAACTACAGTTGGTTATTTGTGTTGGACCCGCCCTATGTACCAACTCGTCACTGCTTTCAACTTAAGGTTAGGTTTGTTATTTTTTGAGTACATGGGGTTGGTTGTACTCATACTGCACTTCTTGCACGGTAGCCTTGGATTATAAAATACTTGGGTCCCTGCTGCAGCTGCCTCTTGTTCACAGTAGCCTTAGATTATAAAATTCTATTTATGTACTTTCAAACAAAAGATGCATTTTCTTCATATCTTCTTTGTAAACTCCATTCTTAGAAGCTCATGATTTGTACTATCAGTCCTTGGGAAATGTAATAGATACAGATAATTTAGATTTTTTAATTGACTTATTAGCAATATCGGATTTGGTAGTTATTAGTTTGCTTACCTAGCGGGTTGGGTTAGGTGCCACCACGACTAGTGGATTTTGGGTCGTGACACTTGGTATTTTTAGATAGCTTTAATTTTTCGACTCCGATCCCTTCGCTAATGAGAGTGCCGATACCGGTATCACTTCGTCGACTGCAAACATCTCCTTGGTGGCAGGTTGTTCCCCGTACACCATTTTTACTCCCTCCGGTGTCGGGAACTTCAGAACTTGGTGAAGGGTCGAAGGTACTGCCCTCATGTTATGGATCCAAGGCCTTTCGAGCAGGGTGTTGTACCTCATGTCACCTTCAATCACATCGAACTTTGTTTCTTGAACGGTTCCGGCTACGTTTACTGGCAAGATAATTTCACCTTTGGTAGTTTCACTTGCCATGTTGAAGCCGCTAAGAACCCAAGCTGTAGGCACAATCTGATCCTGTAGGCTGAGCTGCTCTACGACCCTCGATCGAATAATGTTGGTCGAGCTACCTGGATCAAGCAAAACACGTTTAACTTGAATTTTATTCATAAGAACAGATATTACCAGTGCGTCGTTGTGGGGTTGTGAGATCCCCTCTGCATCCTCGTCATTGAAAGACAAGGTCTCTTCCGGTACATAGTCCCGAGTTCGTTTTTCCCTCGTGATCGACACTTTTGTGCGCTTGAATACGGGTCCCTATGGAATGTCGACCCCACCACGATCAAGTGAATCAGGTGTTGTAGTTCTTCCTTTCCATACTTCCTGTTTGCATCCCTGTCTCTGAAGTGGTTCTTAGCTCGGTCGCTCAAGAATTCCTGAAGATGATTCTCGTTAAACAAACGGGCTACCTCCTCCCTTAGCTGTCTGCAGCCTTCTGTTCTATGACCATGAGTACCATGGTATTTGCACATTTGGTTAGGATTCCTCTGGGTCGGATCGGTATGTAGTGGTCGAGGGCACCTGGTATCTTGGATCCGCCCAATGGCCGATACAATGGCTGATGCATCAACGTTGAAATTGTATTCTGATAGTCGTGGAGCTTCTGTGGGCTCGACATTTCTATCGAAACCACTCTTACTCATGAGCCCTCGGGAGCTCTATCCTTGATCACTTCTTTGATTACTTCGAACGAGGTTGCGTCCTGGATCGCTATTTCTCTGATCTCCACCGTATGGTTGATACCGATCTCTGTTCGATCATGGTTCCCTGTCGATGTCTCTTTGAGTTCTGCCGACGGGTCTGTTTGGATAAACGGAACCGGAAGGAGTTCCCAACTGATCATCCTCGACCCTGATCTTTGACTGGTCCGATTATGCACATCGGCCCAGGTCACAGTTGGATATTCGATTAAATTTTGCTTTAACTGTCGTGACGCCATCCAACTTCGTATGTTCAGCCCTTGAGTAAAACCTTCTTCAATAAAACAGACTCAATCTCATCATCCTCTAAATCGTTCCCCTTTATTGCGCATGTGTAAGAAGTGACATGCTTATTGGGGTCGGTGGTTCCATTATACTTAGGAATTTCTGGCATGCGGAATTTCTTTGGGATGGGCATAGGAGCCGCACTTTGGGGGGGG
>NC_032000.1:47873555-48067474 GCF_001879085.1 Nicotiana attenuata | reverse complement strand
GGGGGGGGGGGGAAATGCTTCTGCACGAACTTCTTCGAATCCAAACCCTTCAGAATCGGTGGTGCCCCCCGAAATTTGATCAACTCGGGAGTTATATGTTTCTACATTTTTGTCATTTTCTTCAATCTTCTTCTCTCCCGATTCAATTCTCTTTATGAGCTCTTCGAGCATTTTCATAACGGTGGGGTCAGTCCCCGATTCATTCACGTTTGACCTCTCCAGTACTGGTTTGGCCTTGTGAACAACTTCCAGTGAGGGCTCGGGTTCGACCCTACTCGATGAGCGATTATGATTTTGGAGTTGCGCTATGGCAGCTTGTTGAGCCTGCAACATTTCAAATATTAATCGAAGGCTGACTCCGCCGTCTTCGCAGCCCCGTGTATCTTGGCCGGCTGGTCGAACATCTCCGCGGATACTATTTTCGGGGTCGACGCCCAGATTCGCATTTAGGGCAACATAGGAATTGACGTCGATGAGGTCTGCAACTAGTACTCCCTCGAGGCTGGCCTGAGGTACTTCGATCCCTAGGGCGGCTATATTGTTGTTTTCCCCATGAAAACCAAGGCCATTTTCGGCGTGTGTGGGTATTGTTTGAGAGTTCTACATGCTGATCCTGAAATCAAAAACACTTACAAGAACAAGCATAAAGCAGTGTGCGTTATAAGAATTTGTACCGGGCAATCACTATTATCCTTAGCCCCACAGTGGGCACCAAACTATTTATCCTTAAAATCGAATAACAATTAAACTTATAAGTGGTTTTAAGGATATGTAATTTCACCTAGCACAAATTGGTAAATATGATAATTAATGCTGGAAATTGGCTGTAAATAAAGCAACCCACTATTGGATGCAACTTGGCACTCGAGGTAGATCGCCCTCGAACCGGCAAAATGTTTGATTAAGAAATATGAACTGAACTGAAGAACAAGAGAGCTTAAGAGAGAAAAATGTATATTATTGCTTTCATTTGCGAGAGTTAGATGATTACAAATGATTAGAACCCCCCTTTATATAGTAGAAGAATTCTACATATGGTACAATTTTAATTACATAAGGAAATCCCATGATTGGCTAAATAACCATTCTTAATTTGATCCGTGCCGAGATTTCCACCACGATCCTTGCCCGGACACGGATCTCAGCTTTCCGTTAATAGGCTTTCTTCGGTCTCGCTCGATGTCTATTCTGTTTGGACTCGATCCTGGGTGGTCTCAATCTCGATTGGTACTTCGAATCCCGAGCTTGGTACCGCACCTTCATGTCTCGGTCTGATATAACACGGAACCGATCCTCGGTCTCCCGTCCTGGTCTCTATTAATCGAACAAAATCGGATGAGTCCGGTTTTGACCGTGTACAGAATTCTTGAACAAAATAATCCCAAATGAAGACAAAAATGTGCCTACTTAAACAGAGAAAGAAACAGGCACAAGACATGTTGTTTCACCTTAACAAAACACTGCATACATTCAAACACAGTATCAAAAACGACTAGCTTAGATTTGAAGAGTGGTAGAGTCGCACTTTTAAACCATTTTTTATCCATTTATCATGAAGAAAATGCTATTCTAATATTAAGAAGCTAGTCAAATTTAGAGTAATCTCCCAAGATACAAATGAACCTTTCCCACACATTCCATGTTTAGAAACAAGAGAATGAAGGCAAGTATTATTGTTTCATCTACTGGACGCTTCAACAATCAAGCGCAGATTCACAAGAAGAACAAAGATCCAAACATCAAAACTATAAACGTGAACAGAACTAAGTTAGACCAGGTTTCGATAAGAACCAAATACTATGCAGAATATTCAAGAAGTCCCATAAATCTTAATCAATTTTAACCGCAATATTAGCAACGTGAATATCTACATCACAACCAACATCTGACTACTACAGATTAAAATTCCAATTCCATCTTTAGATGGCTCTTCCAATATCCTACATATACACCATATTAACAACAAATAAATAAAAGAAAGGGAAGGGATGAACCTGAAATGATTTTCCTATAATATATGTAGAGAATGCTATGAATCCGCGTACAGCAAATGTTGTCCTGAACTGCCAATTTCAAACAGCATAAGAAAATCGAACCACGATCAGAACTCGAACCGGCGACTAAAATCGAAACCAAGCACCGCCTCAAACTAAATCGATTCTTGAAACCCCCAAAACCAAAGTCGATGAAGCAGATATATATGCTCCTCCCAATTTATGTGAAACTATTTTCTTTTTAGTCCGTGCCATAAATTGAAATAGAGGAAGTATATCCCTTTTGGTTTTCTGGATTTTTAAGAAGAAAACTAAAAATTAATTGAACTCTTTATTTTTGTTTTTGTATTTTTGTTTTTTCTAGAGCTTCAACTAAAATTAAAAAAAAACAAACTGAAGATGGAAGATTGAGAAAAAAAAGAACCCCATTTTTAGAACCCTAGTTTTTCCTCCTAAAATTTTTATCCCCAAAAAAATCCCCCAAAATTCTGGAAAAGAGTACCAATATATAGAAAATCCCGAAATTTTCATTTTCCTTCCCAATTCGAATTTTGCCCTCTCTTTTTAGCTTATCCTAGACAAATGGAGGGCTAGGATCAATTTCGAATTAATCCTACGCCTCTCCTTCGTCTAGCACGTGCTTAAGTGGTATTTTTGATGAGTTGGATTGAGATTTAGAGGGAACACGTGAAGGAATCTGAGTTAGTGATGGTGTGACTATATGGCAAAGAGAGAAGAAGAGAGGAGGGGACCAAAACACGTGCTGGAAAATGCTTTCCCGGCGGGTTGTGGCGGCGGGCAGAGGTGGAGAGAATGGGTGGTGCGGCTAGTCTTTGGAGATTAGGTCTAGTGTTTGGATGATATTAGCTTTATACATGGCATGAAGGAAATATCTTGGCCATTGGATTATGGATGGAAGGCCAAGATTGAATCACTTAAAACTGTTGGGTCAAATGGGTTTGATGGGCATGAATCGCGGGTCATGGGTTGAAAATGGTTTGAGGGAGTGGGTATGGAGACTAGGATGTCTGGTTGGGCCTGAAAAATCCGAACCGTGCCAAATTCCTTGAACTTTTAAAAAAACAAAATAAAATAGAGAAAATCTCACTTTATACCCATTAATTCCAAACTATTTACCCTTTAATACCCATGCCCAAACTATTTATTACACCTACCCATGCAGCCCAAACTATTTACCAGGTTATTTCCCAATAATATATGAGGGAGTAATAATTGGAATCACGTGCGGCTTGTCCCTCAGCTCAACTGCTTCTCCAACTCTTACTCCACTCTGCTCTTTATTCATTTGAAGCAAAAACGACAATCCCAATTTCAGCAATCAAAATTCTAGTCCAAATCTCGTATCGTCTCTGTAAAAAGCACACATATGTGACCAAAAATTACTAATCTTCTCTTATTGTCGTTATTCACACTTGTTTCTCACTAATACCTTCTTCTTTCTCTTCACCCAAACTGGAATTGCCAAAGAACAACATTTTTCAGTCTCCTAGAGGAATCTGGTCAAAACCCAATTTCAATTCTGATATGAAAAGATCGTTTGTTGGGGTATTGTTTCAAAATGGAAACGTTCCTTGTGTGGGTGAGGACTTGCCGATTGAGTATGCTGATTGGTTACCTAAGAGGGACCAATGTGATCGTAGAAGAGGTGGAATTTTGCTACATCCGACGTCGTTTCCTGGAACTTACTTGTAATTTGTTCTAACAAAAGTGTTCTTCCATTTCCCTTATATCCTTCTTCAAAAAGAAATTAGATCTGATTATCTGAGAAGTTGACCCCTGGCTAGTTTCAATTCTGCTCCACTTTTTCTTGATTGTTCTTTCCCTAGCTCTTGCTCTTGCCTTGGCCCTTGAATTTAAAATTTTTATTTTGAAGATTTCTTATTTGATTATAAGTGGGTGCTGTTAAATATTGCTTATAATACCTTCTGGAAGTTCATACCGAAATTTAATAGCATTTGGAGCTGATTTGAGGTGATGAGATCGAAATTTTCAGCTGAAAATCGAAGAAGAATACAACTACCCAATAGTATACTGCTACGGTATACAATATGCTGTAGAAGTATATAGGGTATACTACAACAGTATACTATTATAGTTTAAAATATACTGCAACGATATATTGTAATAATCGAAGAATAACACAGTTACCTAACAGTATATGATGATAGATTATAATTACGTATTTTAGTCGCTTATTACACTCTAACTTACTGCACTTTAATTGGGTTTGAGCTTTAATCGCTAGTATTTTGCACTAATTGTGTGTTTATGCCTTGTAGGAGTGATTCTGAGCTATGTAGATGTTATGGAATGAATTCAAGTGATTTAGAGCTTTGAAGTCTGAGTAAAAGCCTAAGGAATTAAGCCGGGATCGTGTTCGGGGATCAACGGATGATAGTTAAGAACGAACGAAGAATCGAGTAGGCATATTGTGCACTGTATAGTAAAATACACATAACTTTTCGCTCAGAATTCCATTGGATCTCCACAACATATGATTGAAAAGTTAATTCAAAGGGCTACAACTTTTATGTTTTATGTTTTTCTGAATTCCAAACCGAACAGGGTGTCCAAAACAATGCACGACAAGTGATCCGCGGCCGCGGATATAACACTATGCAAAATCCGCGGTCAGGTCCGCAGTCGAATTCGCAGCCGCGGACGTCCTGACCTGGAAAAATGTCCTTTTTCGCGTAGGAGAAGGTATAATTATTTAGGCCCGACCCTACTTGGCATATATACATGGAAATACAGTATTTTGAGCACCTTTGACATACTTTTGACATAATTTATACCTAAGAGGCTAAGGAAGCCGGGGATTCGACCTAAGGAGGCAACAACACACTAGGAGCAAGACGGAGAATTCTTCTACGAGCTTTTTACTTCCTTCTTCCTATTTCTATTATTGGTTATGAATTCTAGTATTGTAGTTATGCATACTATTATGAATAGCTAATTTGTTATCTAGGGTTTTGATGGAACCTATTGGATAGGGGTGGGCATAAAATCGAAAAACCGAATTCCGAACCAAACCGAATTAATTCGATATTTCGGTTTCGGTTTTTTCGGTATTTCGGTCTAATTCAGTATTGCATTTTCAGTACGGTATTTCGGTACGGTTCTCGGTATTAGAATTTTGAAATTTCCGTATACCAAAATACTGAATTACCGAAATTTTAAAGCCTTTTTTGGACCCTGCCCACTTTTCCAATTGGAATCCCGAGTTAATGGAAATTTCCATTTCATGTTTAATTTCTCTCGCAATACATCGGAGAAACCGCGTGAAGCTCGTAAAAGCCGGAGCGGTGAAATCGATCGGAAAAGCACTGTCCACGGCGGAGCTGGGAACCGGATTAACGGATAAAGTGTTGAGATTGTTAGAATTAATATCTACGTGTAAAGAAGGGAGAGTAAAAATGTGTAACGACGGAGATTGCGTACAAGCAATAGTGAAGAAAGTATTGAAAGTATCGAACGAAGCAACGGAACATGCGGTAACGATTCTATGGAGCTTGTGTTGCTTGTTTCGGGATCATGAAGCACAGGAATCGGTGGCGAAGAGCAACGGCATGGCGAAGATATTGTTGTTGTTGCAAAGTAATTGTTCGCCGGCGGTGAGACAAATGGCTGCCGATTTGCTTAAAGTGTTTTGGGTGAATTTGAAAGTGGCGTCTTGTCTTTCTACTAGCTATGAATTAAAATTATATGATTTTGGGGCCCGAGTATCTCTCTGCTCCTTATTTGCAACTGATCTTGGTCAGTTGTTTTGTGCACTCTATACTTCATTTCCATGAAAGAGAACTAGATGCATGATAAAAAAATAATGGAAGTAAACATGACATTAAAAGGTAAGCAATACATGACGAACTTCTTTGCTTACAACTCGTGCTAAACATTGTGCACAACGTCCGCAAAAGATCAACAAACACTAACACTATGCTTAAATCGAAACCGTACCGAACCAAAATAATAAATACCGAACTGTACCAAAATAATTTGGTACGGTATTTGGTATGTACAATTGATAAATCGAATACCGAACCGAAATTCTTAAAAACCGAACCGAAATACCGAATGCCCACCTCTACTATTGGAGGATGATTTTCCTGTTACATTAATATAGATTTGCTGTAGCTTTTTCTCTATTTGTTCAACTACGTTTATATTGTGGTTGGTTGAAGAGCTCTCAATTGACTGTGCCTATTTAGTGTGTATTACTCGGGAGAGAATGCATATTTAGGTAGTTGTTGAACAACATCACTCCTAACGTATATGAGGGATCAATACGAAGGATTTAAATGTGGGATTAAGGATAACGAAACCTTGGGTGCGATCCGAGTGAGCCGTACTTAATGCCAGCTAGCGTAGTTCGGGAGAATATATTTAGTAAATTGTGGTAATTACTCGGGAGAGAGTTATAATAGTCAGAGCGCTCATGATCGGTAGAGAATACTTAGGCGAATTTATAGAAAACATAGCAGGATTGATTCCGACAATAGGGGAAATCATAACTCTAGACCTCCTTAATCTTGTCTCTAACCCTTAATATCTTTAGTTGTTAATTTACTATTTTAATTTGTTAGTTAATTAGTTAAACACAAGAATCTTAATATCTATAAGTTAGGAATCGTTCAAGCTTGTCTTCTTGGTGATATTGAACAGCTGTAGCTAAGCCTTAGTTCTCTGTGGGATTCGACTCCGGACTTGTAAACCGGATATATTTGCAACGACCGCTTAGTCCTTTTTATAAGGCATAGTTGGGCGTGATCAAATTTTGGCGCCATTGTCGGGGAACTAATGGTGTAGTTGTAGCTGTATATATTGCTAGGTTTCGAGTTTGAACTTTTTTTTTGTTTTTTTTTTGTATTTTTTTATTTTATTATAACTGTTGATTTGAGAAACATGTCATCTTGGAATTATGGGAATTTAGGTGTAGATAATTCTACTATTGACCCTCATACATATTGTGAAGGAAACCACTCGTATCAAAATTATCAAAATATTCCCGAGAGCGAGTTATGTGCACCAACTCAATCTTATTTGTGGAATGTGTGTGATGTGTGTGGTGGTAAAAATGGTCACTTTCATGGTTGTGCTTATATTTCTTATCTTTCCCCAATCCCTTACTATGACGGTTCTACCTTTTCTTGTGAAGTTAATAGGAACAAAGAACCTGGGGATGCAGACCTGAAGGAGATCAAGGATATGTTAAAGTGCCTTCTGGAACAAAATAATGAAAAACAATTGCAGATAGAAAGGCAAGAGGCAACTATTCGCAACTTGGAGGCTCAAGTGAGTCAAGTGGTTGAAGCTCAGCAAGTCAATTTTGGGGATAAGAGTCAAGAAGAGCGTGAATTTGAGGTGCTAATTGAGGAGATCAGAGTAGAACATCAACAACCTAGCTAACTATAATTTGAGGATGTCAATATTGTAGAAGTGAGACTAGAGTTAGCCAAGGACATTGAGGATATAAATTTTGTTCACTCTAGTATCATTGATGTTGAGGATGCTGAAAGTCCTGAAGTTTATATGTGTGAGCGCGTTGGTCCTCACTCCAAATATTTTTCTACATTGTGCTTGGATGACGATATAGAAATAAAGTCATCCGAGCCGATTGAGAAGTCAAGGAATGAAGGTGCCTAAATTCTGGAATTTTTCTTGCCAGAAAGACAGGACTACATACCTCATCTAAAAGCCAAGAAGAAAACTAAAAATTAAATTGAACTCTTTTTTTTTGTATTTTTGTTTTTTCTAGAGCTTCAACTAAAATTAAAAAAAAACAAATTGAAGATGGAAGATTTAGAAAAAAAGAACCCCTTCTTTAGAACCCTAGTTTTTCCTCCTAGAATTTTTATCAGCAAAAAAATCCCCCAAAATTCTGGAAAAGAGTACCAATCTATAGAAAATCCCGAAATTTCCATTTTCCATCCAAAAAACCCGAATTTTGCCCTCTCTTTTTAGCTTATCCTAGACAAATGGAGGGCTAGGATCAATTTCGAATTAATCCTACGCCTCTCCTTCGTCTAGCACGTGCTTAAGTGGTATTTTTGATGACTTGGATTGGGATTTAGAGGGAGCACGTGAAGGAATCTGAGTTAGTGATGGTGTGACTATATGGCAAAGAAAGAAGAAGAGAGGAGGGAAGCCAAAACACGTGCTGGAAAATGCTTTTCCGACGGATTGTGGCAGCGGGCAGAGGTGGAAAGAATGGGTGGTGTGGCTGGTCTTTGGAGATTAGGTCTAGTGTTTGGATGATATTAGCTTTATATATGGCATGAAGGAAATATCTTGGCCATTGGATTAAAATGGATGGAAGGCCAAGATTGAATCACTTAAACTGATGGGTCAAATGGGTTTGATGGGCGTGGGTCGCGTGTTATGGGTTAAAAATGGTTTGAGGGAGTGGGTATGGAGACTAGGATGTCTGGTTGGGCCTGAAAAATGCGAATCGGGCCGAATTCCTTGAAATTTTTTTTTTAAAATAAAATAAGACAGAACTTTTACCCAATTCTTTCTCTCTTCTTTTGCTCAAAAATAGTAAAATGTTAATTGACTTTAACTATAGTAAATCTACATTAAAATGAAACTATTTTTATTATTTTTTCAAAGATTATATCAAGGTAAAAATAGAAATACTATACATTAAAATGAAACTATTTTTATTATTTTTTCAAAGATTATATCAAGGTAAAAATAGAAAAGACAGATTACAATCATAATAAACTTAAAATAATTTTACTACAAAATACTAATCACCCTAAATGAAATAAAAATAAAAATGAGCACAAAATGAAACTATTTTTGTTTTTTTCTTTTTCAAATTTACGTTTATAAAATTAAAAATAAAAGTAAAATTGAAATCCTATATTAAAATAAATATTTTAATTTACTAATTTAAAAGTTGTGCTGGTAAAAAATTACGTGCTTACAGTGATTATGCACAACAGAAATGTTAATTTGAAACACCATCTACAACAACGCTTGAGCCTTGAATCCTGAAACAGGACTAAAGATGGCCATATGAACACTATATGTACTTTGTTTTTTCTCAACAACAGGTGGTTGATTTTGTCGGATGAAATAGAAAGGAGAGCAAATAAGAGGTGGGGGGACGCCTCTGCAGAAATATTTCAACAAACTGTGGTCAATTGACCACCCTTTGTTGGAATTTGAACTTACGTTAATTGGTTATAGCCTGAAAGGATAGTGACGTGGCCTCAGTGGTGGATATATAAAAGGCCTAATATTAAATATTGTGTGTGTGGATAAGTGAGACCCAATAACTATTGGCCCGTGATGGGTAGACACTCTTTATAAATAGAGGCCAACCCCCCTTTCCCTAGCTATAAGAAAACCCTTAGTGTATTCTGCCTCTTGAATACGTGGTAACGGTAGACGTCCCATCAGTCAAGTTCTCCGGGCTGTAAGAGCGCGTAGCTAGTGGATTGTGGAAGTTGGTCTCAGGCTTAATCGCCGTTGTTGTCGCTGCTGAATTCATGGAGTTTAACGGTACGTTTTCTTAGACTCTAACTCTAGATTAATTGTGTAATTGTGTTTTAATCTCTGCTATAACTGCAATTTAATAATCTTACAGTTGGTATCAGAGCCACAATAGTTTGGAATTATGATCAATTGTTCTTATCATGGGTTTGAAAGCAGTAGTCTCATCTCATCTCATTGACGAACTGTTATTTTTGAAGTCTCAATGTTGTTTTATCTCTTGTATTGGTCCTTTTACCAATGAAATTAAAGTACATAGCAGTTTCGTTAATTGATGTAAAAATCACAATACTTTCCGCTGAAATATTATCGATTTGCTTGGAACCGATCCAAAAGAAGGAAAAAAGTTAGGTTTTGAAGTTATCGGCACTGATCGGCTATTGAAATAGTTGTGTAAGAAATAAATTTTGTGATTGGTTAATTCAATACACATAGCGGCGCAAAGTGATGGGTTGTATTGTTCCAAGAAAACACTGTTTTAACCTAATATTTTGAGATAACCTGACTTTGTCTTTTGGTGTATGTAGTTGATATTTTTTTATTCTCCCTATAGTATATTCTCTTGCCAACATTCTGAATTACAACTTTTCTTGTGACAGTAAAAGGACCTTGAAAGTGCTTAGTTAAAGTTGATTTAGCACTTACATGATATTATAAATTTTGTCCTTTTATAACATGTCTGTTAACGTACTGTGAACGTTAATGATATAATTATGAAACTTTTCTTGATTTTATTAGAGAATTAATTTAATAAATACTAAAATATTTAATCATATACGGGCTCTATTTTAATTTTACATGTATATTATATTGGTTAAATAAGAAATTATGATAAATAAATAGTTTCCACCAAAGTGGTCTATTTATTTGGAGTCATTGGAAATTCTTAAAACTAAATACATGTGAGATCATTTAATACATGGATTGAGAGTTAATATTAATAGATAGCTTCCACCAAAGTGGTCTATTTATTTGAGTCATTGAAATATTCTCAATGTACCATGTCCAAATTATTCTTTACAAGAGTATACTAGTGTTGGAGATTTTCCTTTTGATACTAGTGACGCGAAATTAATGCTAAGGATAAGTTGTTGTAAGAGGAGGTTTTGTGTCTCTTACCTAAAGGAAGGACACAATATATGCCTTGTACTCTTGGATAATAAAGGGGAAGTTTTGTATCTCTTGCCTAAAGGTGAGGTTGCAATGAATGCCTTGGACTCCTTATTATTTTTAAAAGGGGAGACAGTAACATCTTCTACCCAAAGGAGGGGTGTGATGGATGTCTTTGACTCTTTTGATCTATATATTCTAGCCCATAATTTTATCTAATTTTTTGTGTTGTTTTCTTATACAGCTGTTAGCAACATGACTACTCAGTTGAATTCCATTGAAACTTTGACTAGTAGCAAATACAAGAAATGAAAACAGGATGTTGAAATAGTATTAGGTCTGATGGACCTGCACTTTGCATTGACTGAACAGAAACCTGCTGAACCTACAACTACTAGCACCGCTGATGAAAAGGCTAAGTATGAAAAATGGATGAAGGCTAACAAATTGAGTCTTATGATCATGAAGAGATCCATTTCTGATCACATAAAAGGTGCCATTAAGGATAATGGAAATGCAAAAAATTTCTTGAGTGCCATTGGACAGAAATTCCTAGAATCTGATAAAGCTGAGATAGGTAGCCTAATTGATTCCTTGTCTACCATAAAGTATGACCTTGTAGGTAGTGTCCGTGATCACATTATGAAATTGGTTAATATTGCTACCAAACTAAACAATTTAGGTGTAACTATTACCGATGATTTTCTTGTTCACCAATCTCTAAGGTCCCTTCCTGAGCAGTTTAACCAACTTAAGACAGCCTATAATGCACAAAAGGATAAATGGAGTGTTGATGAGCTTATACTGTTTGTGTGGTAGAGGAAGAGAGGATCCAAAAGGAGAAAGTTGAGGGTGTAGTGAACTTTGTTAGTTCGTCTAGATCAGCTGATTATCCCTCTTATAAAAGAAAAGGTGGACCCAAATTTCACAAAAGGAAACACAGTCATTCTCATCATCCAGGTGGTAATAGTGGTCATACTAATAAGCCTGGTGTTAACCAAGGTCAGTCTCATAATTCTCTTGGTCCTCAAGCTGTAATTAAGAAAGAAATCAAGTGCTGGGATTGCAAACAAGTAGGTCATAAGAAAGCTGGTTGTCCTCTAAAAAAGAAATTAGGTAATCTTTTGGCTTTTGTCTGCTTTGAAACTAGTCTTGTTCATGTTCCTTTAAATTCCTGGTGGTTGAATAGTGGTGCAACTGTTCATGTAACCAATGACTTGCAGGACCTAGTAAGCAGACGGAAGCCAAAAGAGGATGAAGCCAGTGTTGTTGTGGGCAATGGACTCAAAGCAAAAGTAGAGTTTATATGGATATCTATTTTACCTTTTAAGAATAATTCTAGTATTCGTTTAGAAAATACTATTTTTGTACCGTCTATGAGACAGAAATTAGTTTCGGTTTCCCTTTTGGACAAAGCTGGTTATTCATTTCAACAAAATAATGGTATTATTAAATCCTATGATTCACATGTTGTAGCTGATGCCTTTTTAAGTGATGGTCTATATCGCTTGAATGTATTGAATGAAACTTTTTCTGCAATGCATGTTGAAAATATTGCCCACAAAAGGTCTGCTATGAGTAAAACGTCTTACCTATTATGGCATAGGCGTCTTGGTCATATTTTTAAAGAAAGAATTGAACGATTCATAAAGGAAAATATTTTACCTGTTCTTGATCCAAAAGATTTTAAAACTTGTGTGGAGTGTGTTAAGGGTAAAATGACCAAGGTTAAGAGAAAGGGTTCCACTAGGAGCTCTGAACTCTTAGAAATAATTCATACTGATATTAGTGGACCTTATGTACCTACTTTGACCAATCATAAGTATTTTATTACTTTTATTGATGACTTTTCAAGGTACTGTTATATATATCTTTTAAGAGAAAAATCTGAAGCACTTGATAAGTTTAAAATTTATAAGACTGAAGTTGAAAAACAGCTTGGGAAGTCCATTAAGATAGTGAGGTCTGACCGTGGTGGTGAGTACTATGGAAAATATGATGAGTCTGGTCAATGCATGGGGCCTTTTGCTTTATTTTTGCAAGAATGTGGGATAGTAGCACAACATACCATGCCAGGTACTCCTGAGCAGAATGGTGTGGCTGAAAGACGAAATCGTACTCTCATTGAAATGGTGAGAATTATGATGTCAAGGACTAGCCTACCTGAGTCTCTTTGGGGTGAAGCCTTAAAAAAAGCTAGTTATATCCTGAATAGAGTTCCTACAAAATCTGTCTTGAAAGCTCCCTTTGAACTATGGACAACCCGAAAACCTAGCTTGAACCATTTTCACATTTGGGGATGTCTAGCTGAAGTTCGTATTTATTCTTCCACATAAAAGAAAACTGATCCTAAAACTACCAGTTGTTTCTTTATAGGCTATCCTGATCACTCTAAAGGTTTTAGGTTTTTTTGTCCTGGGCGTGGCACTAGAATCGTTGAGTCTATTAATGCGAAATTTCTTGAGCATGATGTTTGTGATTGTGACTGTTCATGTGGTAAGGAAATTGTATTGAAAGAGAAGGAAGTCATTGTCCCTATACCAGTTATACATGAAAAGGTGGTAAACCAACCTATTCATGAGGGGGAGAATCAAGGGAACAATGAGGCAGACCCCATAGTTCCTGAGCAAAATGTTCAAAATGAACCACTCCGTATAAAGAGAAAGAAGGTCTGCCATCTCTGATGATTTTATCGTGTATGTGACTGAAAATCTCCGTGATACTGGAGAGCTGACTGATCCTTTATCATATGCTCAAGCTATTTCCTCTCCATTTGTTGATAAATGGCGTGAAGCAATGAAAGATGAAATGCGCTCTATGGAGCACAATGGAGTGTGGGAGTTAGTTGAATTTCCCGTAAGTTTAGACCAATTGGTTGCAAATGGGTGTTTAAAACTAAAAGAGACTCTAAGGGAAATATAGACCGTTATAAAGCAAGGTTGGTTGCTAAGAGTTACACTCAGAAAGAAGGTATTGATTATAAAGAAACATTTTCTCCTGTTTCATCCAAGGATGCATTTAGAGTTGTGATGGCTCTTGTGGCTCATTTTAATTTAGAGTTGCACCAGATGGATGTTAAAACTGCTTTCTTGAATGGTAGTCTGCTTGAAGAAGTTTACATGGTTCAACCTGAAGGGTTTAGACAAGCTGGTAAAGAACATCTAGTATGCAAGCTTAACAAATCCATATATGGGCTTAAACAAGCCTCCAGGCAGTGGTACTTGAGATTTGATGAAATTATTACAAAATTTGGATTTGTGGAAAATAAGCTTGATGAATGTGTTTATCTCAAAATAGCTAATGGAAATTTTATTATTATGGTTCTCTATGTTGATGACATTTTGCTTGCCACAAATGATTTGGGCTTGATGAATGAGACCAAACAATTTTTGTCTAGGTCTTTTGATATGAAAGATCTTGGTGAAGCCTCTTTTGTTCTTGGGATAGAAATTAAAAGAGATAGGTCACGTGGTTTATTGGGTTTATCACAACGTTCCTACATTGAGAGTGTTCTTAAAACTTTCAATATGCAAGACTATAGACCTGGTATTGCACCTGTTGTAAAGGGAGACAAACTTAGCAAAGATCAATGTCCGAAAAATGAAGTTGAAATGAGAACTATGAAAGATGTGCCATATGCAAGTGTTGTTGGTTGTTTGATGTACATACAGGTTTGTACAAGACCTGATATTGCATTTGCTGTTAACATGTTGGGAAGATTTTCTTCTAATCCTGGGTAGGCACATTGGGTGGCTGCAAAGAAAGTGATGAGATATCTACAACGCACCAAAGACTTCATGCTTGTATACAAAAAGGTTGATGATCTGGATCTTCTAGTATATTCAGATTTTGATTTTGCAGGTCGTCAAGACACTATGAAATCAACTTCTGGGTATATTTTTGCGTTAGGTGGAGGTGCTATTTCTTGGAAAAGTGAGAAGCAAAGTATCACTGCTACATCTACAATGGAAGCTGAGTTTATTGCTTGTTTTGAGACTGCTTCACATGCTGTCTGGATGAAGAATTTTCTTACTAAATTGCAAATTGTGAATTTTATATCTAAGCCGGTAACTATTTTCTGTGATAATAGTGCAGCTGTGTTCTTCTCCAAGAATAACAAGAGAACAAGAGGCTCTAAACATGTTAGCCTTAAGTTTCTTAAGGTTAGAGACATGGTAAAAGAAGGTCATATATGTATTGAGCATATTAGCACAGAATCTATGTTGGCTGATCCTTTGACTAAAGGTCTTAGGCCTGTAGTGTTTAATGAACATGCTAAAAATATGGGTATTTTAGAGTCTTTTGATGTGCTTTAGTCAGTGGGAGTTACTTTGTAATTGCTGACTGAGATATTGCTTTTAATAAATTCTATTTTTATGCAAGCTTGTGTTATTTGATATCTGTTATGCTTATGACTAACATGATAATTTTTTTTTCCAATTGGACATCGCATAGACTCATGATATGTTTGACTCTTGCGGCTTGTTGCCTTGATCATCCCGGGTAAGGCACAAGGGAATCCTCCTGAGGTGATATAATTTTGTGTCACTTGGAGGCTCCTGAGGTGATATGGTTATAATATCACTTGGAGGATTATTTATTTCTAAGAGGTGTGAATCTATTCACCTTGATTAGAAAGATAAAATGCTTAGCACACATGTTTGATCCATGTTGATGGAAATTCTAGCATATGTGATCGTAGATAGAATTCATACCATAAATTGGTGCGATGCCTGCTACGATTCATTGTTAGTCTTTTCTATTGAGACTGAATGGATTGTTATATGGGTCATTCTATCCTTGGCTATGTGAGTAGTGTGGCCACCGTAGAATCTAAAATCCTTTTTCAAAATGATTTTCTTAAAAACTCAAATGTTTAAAATTGTTTTCTTGTCCTCAATTAACGTTGGCGTCCAAGTGGGAGAATGCTGGAATTTGGACTTACGTTAATTGGTTATAGCCTGAAAGGATAGTGACGTGGCCTCAGTGGTGGATAAATAAAAGGCCTAATATTAAATATTGTGTGTGTGGATAAGTAAGGCCCAATAACTATTGGCCTGTGATGGGTAGGCACTCTTTATAAATAGAGGCCAACCCCCCTTTCCCTAACTATAAGAAAACCCCTAGTGTATTTTGCCTCTTGAATACGTGGTAACGGTAGACGTCCCATCAGTCAAGTTCTCCGGGCTGTGAGAGCGCGTAGCTAGTGGATTGTGGAAGTTGGTCTCAGGCTTAATCGCCGTTGTTGTCGCTGCTGAATTCATGGAGTTTAACGGTACGTTTCCTTAGACTCTAACTCTAGATTGATTGTGTAATTGTGTCTTAATCTCTGCTATGGCTGCAATTTAATAATCTTACACTTAACAAAAGGTGAATCCGGGAATCCGGAGCTGAATCCGGGAAGCTTTATTTATTGAAAGAAAAAGTTATGCATTCTCTTACTTGAATCCTACGGCCCTTTGTATAGTTTCCGGCTTTTCTTGTTCCTCAAGCTTCCATTAAACTAAAAGTCACTATAAGTTCACATCAGTTCACATAAGATATTTTCATAGTGACATATATAACGACCAATTTAACAATAAGTACAATAAATAAAGTAACAACTCAAACACACAATTTATTTAAAGTAATAACAAATACGATACACAATCCAAAATACTTATTACCACGAGTATTATATTGAACACTAAACCAATATATAGGTAAATAGTTATTGGTGTTCAACTTTCAGAACTTGTTTTTATACCAAAAAACACCCTTAGCTTGAGATCCTTCATCTTTCTCCACATAGATGCACTTCTTAAAATCCCTCCATATTGCCTTATGAACTGTGGTATTATCAAATTGGTAATATTCTCCTAACAATGGCTTAATAGCTTTGGTTGCCTCCACTGCATGGTAATGTGGAATGGCTGAGAATAGATGATGCACAACATGAGTATCTGTAATGTGGTGAGTGACTTTATTTAGTAAAGAACCATTGTCTCTGTCTATAGTAGCTAGAGCTCCTCTTAACCAATCCCACTCAGATGAATCATAATGTGGCACTGAAGGATGAGTATGGTGCAAAAAAGTGGTTAATATATAAAGGGTTTTCGTGATTAGGAGGGGTACCCCATAGAAGCATATAACCCAAGCTAGCCCTTTTGCCAAAGCAAGACGATACAACACATAAGTAGCTGCAATCACACCTGCATTTGAAATGTAAATTTGTTTCCTCTCACGGTCATTATATATAGGTGCATATGGATCAAAATGACATGCAAAAGGATCACTAGGATTGCCCAAGACATTGAATGCCGAGTGCAAAGGCTCGCCAAGAATGAGAGTGCAGGCAAGTGTGACTACTTGTCCTATTGGATTATTCAAGTATTTATGGTACCATCTTAGTTCGGATTTAAGCCTTGGCACGAACAAAATGTCACTTTCAAGGGAACCAGTGTTAGAGTGGTGACGGCGATGAATATTTTTCCATGAGAAATATGGGACGAGAAGTGCAGAATGGAGGATGAAACCAATAGTGTCATTTACCAAATGGTAATCACTAAATGAATGGTGGCCACATTCATGGGCAATGACCCATATTGCAGAAAAAACTAAACCTTGAACGATCCAGTAAATAACCCATGCAACGTAATTATAAGGGGAAGGAAATAGGTGAAAAAAAGTGGTGGCGATGTAGTAAAAAACGGAGACAAGTATGAAATCTTGAACAAGATAAGAAAACGAGCGAATAAAAGATGGATGAAAGCAGTGAGGAGGAATGGCTTTTTTTATATCACCAATTGTAAAAGGGGGTTTTGAAGTTGGCGCTCTTTGGAAAGGATTTTCCTTTTGTTCAAACATACTGCCACTACCTCAAAATTAAAAACATCAGAAAATAGAAAATAGAAAATAGAGAAAGAAATATCTCACTTTCTGAAGATAGTTTGTGTATATACCTATATTATGGGACTAAGTAACCCTCGCCGTTTGGTTTATAAACAAGTTAGGCAGGGCAATTAATGCAAAGATTATTTTATGGAGTATTATAGTATATGGAGTATTATTTTATGGATATATATTGAATTTTTTTATCAACTGCTTTGATATTTGTATATATTTTAATTTTTTATTCGCAGGGCTCTAGCTGAACACTTGTGGTCCAAGGCAGAGGGATTTCAGCAATCTCACCGTATATCCCTTGAAAGTAGGAAGCAATTTCCCTTAAAAAAAATCTTAAACGACGTAAATTTTAATTAAAAGGGCCTACTTACGTGAAGTGTGAAAGTTAGCGTGGACGGAACTCCGTACTTCGTAAAGTGTGAAAGTTAGCGTGGACGGAACTCCGTACTTCGTAAAGTGTGAAAGTTAGCGTGGACGGAGCTACCAACAAATCTATGATGCCCTTGGCAAAATGTTCAGCTCTTTCACCATTGGTATATACCTACATAACCTTTTACCTTTTCATATTTTGCAATTAAATTCGATATACTTTACACACTCCAAGTTTTTTTTTTGTTTGTTTTGGTTTAATCATCTTGTATTCGAAATTTATTGGCCCTTTTAATTAAAATTCACGTCGTTTAAGATCTTTTTTTAAGGTAAATTGTTTCCTACTTTTAAAGATATATATGGTGAGATTGATGAAATCCCTCTGCATTGGACCAAAAGTGTTCAGCTAGAGCCATGAGAATAAGAAATTAAAATATATACAAACATATCAAAGCAGATTGCCAATAAAATTACCAAGTTAGGTTTGAATGCATTTTTTGTTGTTGCTTTGCCGTATTATATTTTGTCAATGCTCACAACAATTTATTTGAGATACAAAATAAATTGCAACCACAATATAAATATGAAGAAACATAATTTTATAGAGAAAAATAATGAGGATACAATTCTATTTGTTCCCTTGAGTCTTCTCTGTAGATCGTTCTCCGTAATTCGAGGGCTTAACCAGCGTATTTCTCGAACGTAGGATGAACGGACTTCCTTAGGATGTATTTAATCTCCATGAAAAGGAAGAACATTTATTGATCACTTCGGTGACTTTGAGAAAAACAATATTTGATGTCTTTGATTTTTTTGTGAATATTCCACGAATTTTTATGGAATTTCGAGATGCTTTCAAAGGGAATATGTGGTCCCGCTTTATAGGTGTAGCCATGGTTTTGGGTAGAGTACCCTCCAGGGTTTCAAGTGGAGTAGCCTCCAAGTTAGGATTTCAGATAGAGTAGCCTCCAAGAAAACCTCGATGGACTCTACTTGTAGTATCTTTAATTTAGAATTTTGCCCAAATTTCATATGGATTTGATCCGATAAAATTTTGATGTCCACAAATGCCCCCTACTTCAAGGTTTGTCGGGGCGTAGATTTACAAGATCGTCGTACACGAGGCTTGAAGTACCAGCAAAGAAGACACCACATTCTTTTCACCGTGAGAGAAGAGATGAAGGGAAGATTTGGTCCCGCTGGGCGTGCCAAAAAATTTAACAACTAAATTTCGCTCTTGAAAAATAATAATCAAGACAAGAAACGACAAATATTATATTTGATCAAGTGAACGGGTTACAATCTCTAAAATATTTCTAAATCTAAAGAGATGTAGTCCTCTGATTCTTCTTCTCACCGACGATGGTTCAAGATCTTGAGAGCTTGATCTTGAACTTAATGAATTTCAGATTTATAGTATGTCACGAACAATTTGAAGGCCGTCGCGAACTAGGATTTGGTGTTGGGTTATCACGAACGAAAGATTTGAAGCCGCCCGCCTATGATTTGAGTTCGTCTTTGGAATTTGACCACAGACGACGATTGCAGATATGGATGGAGACCTTGATGCTATTCTTTAGAGCTTCTTTAGCCTTTCCTTCAGCTTAACCTTGTCTTAGCCTTCTCTTTTGACCCCTTTATATAGGTGTGGGGTGGAGTATTCTCCAAGAAAACTCTAGTGGATCATTGGGCTTTGTCACGACCCAATCCGATGGGCCGCGATGGGCACCCGGTACCTTACTCATCCGAGTACCAACGTAACGTATCTTTCGCATCATACTATCATAAGTAATGAGCCAGAGAGGCTATCGTGAGATTAGTAGAATAATACATGGAGAAATACTCGACATTGGACGACCCAACATGTAATCCAAACTTATACATATGACGTACGGGCCAATAAGGCCGACATGATCTTTATATACTCAAAACATAGGCCGACAAGGCCATACAAGAATCCGTATACATGACATCTGTCTACAAGCCTCTAAGAATACATAATATCATAAAGGTCGGGACTGAGCCCCGCCATACCAATCAATACATATACTAATCATACTGACCAAATAAGAAACTCCGGAGCAAATGGAGCGCACCAGCATCTTCCGCTGAGCTGATAGCCTACTTGGAGGACTCTCGACCTGTGTATCGGGACCTGCGGGCATGAAACGCAGCGTCCCCAAGCAAAAGGGACGTCAGTACGAATAATGTACCGAGTATGTAAGGCACATAAATAAGTACATAAAAGACATGGAAGAAATATAGAGTAAATGACTCAACCTGTAAGTCTAGATAACTCTGTAAATCATGAAATACTTATAGTGTCATGCATATACGTATAAATGTCATGTCGTGCATAGGTACATGTGTTCATAACATCATCAAGCCTCTGAGGGCATCCCATCATATCATCTCGGCTACTGTGGGCAAATCATAAACGTGTACCAGCTGATCAGGTGGTGGTGCGTATATAATGCCATATCCCATATCCCATATATATATATATATATATATATATATATATATATATATATATATATATATACACACACGCATATATAACGCCATCTGGTCATGGGTCAATGTACATCTATAAATGCATGAAATGCATACGAAATACGTCAATAAGATTTTCTCGGAATGCCATAAAAATCAATATACCTTTCGGATAAACTTTATCAAACACGTATTTTTTCTGAGACCCATGAACATAAGATATAATAATAATTCATATGGGGAATCAAGAATATAGCCACCCCTAGTATTTCTATGGATAGAGTCATTTATGAAAGTTACGTATTTTGCTCGTTTCATTTGTATTATTTGGATCATGCCAAAAAGAAAGAAGGGATAGCCTTAACATACCTGAGTCCGTTCTCTTGACAATCCCTCTAATACACGTCACTTGCGACTACATGTAATCGGTAAGATCGGAGTAGGAGAAAATTCGTATGATATTCTTGAGAAGGATTGCACCGTACTCCCTTAGAATCGCAAAATCCCGTTGCTATTACGCAGTATAATTTCGTATGAAATTTTGCTCAACCAAGAATTCCCGATGCTAATACATATGGAGTCTCGTTGAATTTTCAAATCCCCTCCAAATCGTGAATGTGTTTGTTGATTTCGTTCTTTCTTCACAAGATGTTATACTCATAAACAAACATGGAGTGTTGGTTTGAAAGTTTCCTCTTCAGTAAGTGGACTTGTTTATGTTCATAACATTAGAACTTTTGGTTTCTGTTGTTTTTAGTGATTTAGGTGACAAAAAGAAAATACATTGAATTAATGGCTCATGAATAGGGACAAAGGTAAAAAGAGAATTATAAGGATGACTGAACTTTCCTTCTACGTGTTTAATGGGTAAGAGTAGTGACCATGTGTCTTCCTAATTTAAATGTCTAAAGTCAAGAGTCATAAGACCTTTCTTCACTTCCTGCCACGTGGGGGCTTTGTCCCCACCTATTTATTATCCACAAATCCTTAATTATATGGTTAATCTCCCCTTAAATTAATAATTAGCTAATTATCTAAATAATTAATAATTATCTCAACTTACTTAAATTACTACTAACTTTTAACACACCTTATACACCTTACTATCATGGCCATGTGGGACCTTGTATGGTACTAGTCCATAAATACCGGGTATTTTAGCTCCGGCCATGTTTTATCCCAAAATGTCAAACTTCGACGAAATTCAATTTCTTCGATTTGCTTACCCTCTCACCTTCACAAATTTACTCATTACTTATTTGAAATAGCATAAAATGCTTATAATCTTAAAATAATCTCATTCCTGAATTTATGTCGATTAACTTACAACGAAACTTTAACGTACGAAAAATGCAGGATGTAATATCTCATTTCCGAGCTTTCATCAATTTACTTATGGCGTACTTTCACGTACGAAAAAAATGGGGTGTAACAGGCTTGAGGCTTATGGGCCAATCCATTTGATAGAAGACCAATTGACGGGCTAGCCCAATAATATATTGGACTTTTATTTAAAACAATTCATTTTAGATTTAAACAGTCGACCCTATTATACTAGCCCGTAGTATTATTTGAACTAATATGTATTTAATATATAATGAAATCCAAATTTCTCGCGGGTTTAAATTTATTAAAATTTTATTTGTACAATTAGTAACTCATACGTCCATATCACATTGTGACAGGTAATATTCTTCTGTCTTTCAAAGTAAGCATATTCTGTTTAAGCTAATTAATACAAGAGGAAAGAGCTCTCACTTTTTTAATTTTTTAATTACCTTACTCTCTTCATGAAAAAACTAATTTACCTTTTTCTCAAATAGAGTTTGACAATCTGATATTTGAAGTCTACCGGCCTAGATAATATTACTACTATTAATAAGGGAGAATGGAGAGGAGCTTCTGGTCAATGTAAATTGACCAAAACACCGAGTCAAGACTAATCAGGTAGCTCTACGTCTAGTGGCGGAGTCAGAATTTTCGTTAAGGGATGTCAAAATATATAAAAGTAAACATATCAGGAAATTAAGGGAGTCAATACATAATATATATACATATAATTTATTTTTGTACCTACCTACACAGTGTATTTTTCCTGCGAAGGGGTGTCATTTGACACCCCTTCGTATAAGGTGGCTCCGCCAGTGCAAATAATTGCTATACATCTGAATATCTTCTCAACGCTCAAAAAGTTGTGATTTTGGAGTAAACGATCTCGGAATCGGGATTTAAAGGTTCCAGCACGTTCATATGATGATTTCGGACTTGAGCGTATGTTCGGATCGGGTTTTGGACGACCCGAGAGCGTTTTGGCGCCTAATAGTGAAAGTTGGCATTTTTGAGCAAATTCCATAAGTTTGGGTTGAAATGGATTTTTACATTCTAGACATCCGTTTGGGATTCAGGCCCGGAAATAGCTCCGTATGGTGATTCTGGACTTAGGAGCGCGTCCGGATGTGGATTCAGAGGTCCGTAGATCGTTTCGGAGTCATTTGTCGAAAGTTAGAACTTTAAGTTTTTGGAAAGTTTGATCGAGGGTAGACTTTTTGATATCGGGTTCGAATTTCAGTTCCGGAAGTTGAAATAGGTCCGTAATGTCATTTTAGACTTGCACACAAAGTTTGGAATCATTTCGAGTTGATTTGATAGGAATCGGACGTGCGGAAGTGTTTTAGAAGTTTTTGGAGTTCATGAGTAAATACATGCGTTTTGGCGTGCAATTCGTGATTTTTGATGTTATTTCGGTGTTCCGATTGTGCTAGCAAGTTTGTATGATGTTGTTAGACATGTGTGAGTATTTGCTGTGGAGCCCCGAGGGCTCGGGTGAGTTTCGGACGTTCCGAAGGGGTGAAAAACACACCAGATTTCTGGTGTTCCTTGGCAACAATTGCAGGTCTCGCAAATGCGAACCTCGCATTTGGAGGAGGGCTTCGCAATTGCGAAGAAGCCCGACCCAGGCAGTGTTCGCATTTGCGAAACTTATGCCGCATTTGCGACCCCAGCAACTGAAGCCCGGGCTTCGCATTTGCGAGGCTTTTGTCACATTTGCGACCCTCGCATTTGCGAACCTGGTGTCGCGAATGCGACATCAGAGGGCCGTGTCTAGCTATTTTAATGCGGGACCTAGGCCATTTATTTCATTTCACTTCATCTCTTAGGCGATTTTTGGAGCTTTTGGAAGAGGGTTTTCACCTAGCACTTTGAGGTAAGTAATTTCTACACAACATGAGTTAAAAACATAAATTATAGGTAGATTAACATGTAAAAATTAGTGAAAATCAAGGGTTTAGATGAAAACCTAGTTTTTTGATAAAAATGAGATTTGACCACGAAATTGGTTAAAAATTATATTTTTATGTTCCTAAGGTTATGGGTAACGACTTTCTTCGAAAATTTCCGGGATCCGGGCACGTGGGCCCGAGGGTGAATTTAGGAATCTTACAATTTGGGGTGGGTAATCACTTTAATAGTGGAGATATGAACTTTTGAGCATAAATTGATTAGTTTATGTAATGTTTGACTAGTTTTGAGTCGTTTGGCATCGAATTCGGAGGTTCGAGCGCATTCTTGAATTGGGGAGTAGGCTTTAAGACGAGGTAAGTCTCCTTTCTAACCTTGTAAGAGGGAATTAACCCCATAGGTGAATTAAATAAATGTGTGTACCTACTTGTAGGTGCTACGTACGTACGAGGTGACGAGAGTCTGTACGTAGCTACTATTATGCTATTGTCCGGGTAGTTTAGGTACCATATATGTTTTAGTTAAAATATTTGCGCCCTTACTTGCTAATTCAATTACTTAAGTCGTCGGAACTTGATAAAAGTAGGGTAAAATGTTAAATTCAATTACTTGAAAGATTTAATAGAATACTTGACTGTAAATGTGAACTTTGTGTTTTCCTTGAAATAAATTGCTATTTGTGGATTGGGCCGAAAGCCTCGCTAGTAATAGATGCATCTATGGTTCGCGTCGTTCGAGCCTCCGGTAGTGCACAGTTTAAATATTATGTTGGATCGGGCCGTACGACCTCGACATAAATTTGCGCATAATTTAATTGATTGTTTTGGAATTATTGATAATTGATGTGGCCTCGTTGGCCGGAGATATAAATTGTTAAAAGATGAAAATAAATTTTGAAATATCCTATTAACAAAAGAATTTTTTACCTGCTTCATGTTATTGAATTTACAGTCATCTTATAAAATCCATGATTTATCATATTATCGGTATATTATTGTTGGCCATAGTAAAGTGTCGGAGTCGACCTCTCGTCACTTCTTCTTCGAGATTAGACTGGATACTTACTGGGTACGCGTTATTTTCGTACTCATACTACACTTGCTGTACATTTTGTTGTACAGGCACATGTATGGCTAGTGGCCTAGTGGGCGCAGCGAAATGGTTGACACGGGAACTTAGTGGGTTGCATTCCATATAACGACCCGCAGCCAGCAGAGTCTCCTTCAGAGTATTTGTATTTTCTTTTCCGTCCAAATTTGTATTCCGGACAGTTATTGTATATTTATTTTATTTCCTAGTAAATGCTCATGCACTTGTGACACCGGGTTCCAGGATAATTATGAGATATTCAGTATTGAAATTAGGAAACATTATTATTTATTCTATAAAGTTCATCTTTTACTAGTTAAATTGAAAGAAATTCATGATTTCAAGAATATTAAAATGAGAATTTAACTAACTATTTAGTGTTGGCTTGCCTGACAGTGGTGTCCGGCGCCATCACGACCCTTAACGAATTTTGGGTCGTGATAACATGGTATCAGAGCACTAGGTTCACTTAGGTCTCACGAGTCATGAGCAAGTCTAGTAGAGGCTTGCGGATCGGTACAAAGACGTCTGTACTTATCTTCGAGAGGCTACAAGGGTGTTAGGAGCATTTCCCTTCTTGATTCCTCATCGTGCGATTTGATTCCTTTAAGGCTTATGCCTTTATTTCATTCCTATTCAATCTTATATGACGTAAAGCACTGTTATCAATTGGGAATCGAGGAATTGTAATGATACCATAGATGTGGTGCAGGATGTTTCTCCCTGCATATTCGATTGATGTCGTCGCCTCGCAGAAGGATGTCTTGTCATTTCAGCTCAGTAGCTGTATTTCTGATGGTTTGAGGCTATGCACAAGTTGCTATGATGTTCATGAACTGTTATCGCCTAGTACTGATGTAATGGTAAGATACTTGTTTATGCGTCGAGGCAGTGAATGACTTGAAAGGTGATTTTTCTCAATGCATGATTCCGAGATTCAATATCTTATTTCCGGCGGGGGGAAGGCAATCAGACTAAGAATGTTCAGGTTTGGGTTGATGGAGTAGCGAGACTTAGTATTTTTGAGCGTGGTGGAATTTCCATCGGTGATGTGGCGTCGTTGTCCTTGTTGAATGTGTGAAGTTCGCCTGTGTTATGGTTTTCATCAACTTGCCTTCGAGGTAGAGTAGTGTGAGATGGTGCTGGAGAAGCGGCTATCAGATATCGCGGTGTGCGGTGGCTCAGGATTGAATCGGTTTTCCTAATGTTGATGACCCGAGAAAGGTAATCTTCGAAGGGGTTTAAAGTTGGTCGCAATCTATTGGTTCAAGTGCTACAGAGAATAGATTTTTGGCTTAAGGCAACAACTGGGCAGCGAAGGATGAGGAAGGACATGTGGGGAGTGTCATGCGGTGGTTGAATTTCTAGAAGGCCAGGTGTAAAAAGTAGAAGTCGAGTAGTTTCTTAAAGGAGAGGGTTTGACCAAAGTGGGAGAGTGACAGAGTAGCATATGGGTTCAGTGGTAGGATAACTACACGCCTTGAGGAAGCTTAAAGTGATTCGGGATTCATGGTGGACAGTGACTAGGTCTATGTGCTTAATTTGGAATATTGGCTATTATACGAAGAAAGGTTGAATACGACGGAAAGAAGTTTGCTTGATATGAAGAAGGACACAACATGACTTTGGGTTGGAATGTGTTGTTGCACCTTTATTTGATGTCCATGAGGAGTGAATGGACTTGTACAACTGGTGAATGATCTTGGGCTCAGGATGGTCTACTAATTTCCTAGTGATTGTACCCAGTGCAGCGACGTTGGAAGATGTCAGTATGTAATTTCCACAGGTGGGTTATCTCCTGTGAGCAAGTTAGCGGTCGCATGGTGTTGACGAAGCTTCTACAAAGAATTCTACTGGCCATCCGGTAAGAGGTCGAATATGTAAATGTGGCTAGTGATTCAGAGTGTTCGTGAAATGTTAACAGAAGGAATTTTGAAGAATTTGGCGGGTCGATTGCGCAAGATCATGTCAACGATGAAGGAAGAATCTTAGTGGATTCCAGGTTATGCAAGGGTAGCTTCAAGCTAAGTGGGAGAGCCCCACCGCCTATGATTGGATTGTATGGTTATCTACTTGTGAGGTTTCTAGTTATTGACATATTGGTGGGCTATTATGACAAGGGGAAGAGAACATCAATGGTGATTTGAGCAAAGGATTTGAGGAATGTATGCTATAATTGGCTTTATCAATTGTGTTCAGGCTTTGGAAGACTCAGGATTTATGCTTCATGTAGAGGTGATTTATAAGAAAGGTGATTCAGTCGGGCGTTTCTTTGAGAGGGTGTTCATGTACCAACAGAGCCTTGGAGTTGATTATATTCGGGACCAAGTCGGAGTGGGTGACTCTAAAAAATGGTCCTAGTGGATTCAAAGGTTAAAGTGTGGTGCCTAAGGATTTCGAGTCCATAGTATGGTTGAGTGTCAAGCTTTTGCAGCGGATTATGATAAAGGAGCTTGGAGTGTTCTGCGTTATCTCCAATTTGCGGTAGTATGAGAGAAATGGGAGGAAATAACTTTGGATTCATAAAAGAATTTTCAGAATGGGTGTACCAGTTGAAGATGCGAATGCGTGAACTAGGAGGGTATGAAATGGTTCGTGGATATTTAGACAATGTGGTCTCGTAAAATGGGGTCACTCAGAACGAGTGCGGATTGAATTCACTATGTTTGGATGAGCTACTATTATTTCTAGGGCAAGTTAAGAATGAATTGGGAGAAGACGGGTCAGCTAGTAATGGTTGAATTGGCATGATGGTGGCAATGATCAGTTCCTTCAGCGCGTGGACTCATGCATGGGATTTGTGGCGGTACGTGCGAGGCTCGACGACCGCCGTAATTGATTGTATTTGGATGCATTTGAGTATTATGGCCTGCTACGAGTGGGCGGATCCCGGAAGAGTTTTGGTGGTTTAGACCACTATTTGAGGATTGTATTTTCTGCGGTTATGGGAATTCTGTCGCGTGTTGCAATGATTCTCCTAAAACGAGTAAAGTGAAAGGTTTCTACAAAATGAAGTGTGTATCCTATTAGTGGTTCAGGAGTTATGATTAAATTCTTGGGTTCTCACATATTGGTAAGATAGGTGCGGTTAGCGACATGAAATTTAAAAGTCAAGGATCAAGGTTGCGGTTTGGTGTTGACAAGGATGTCACAAGCTCGGATGAGTAGGAAAAGAATTTAGATGTTTAGAGTAAGCTGGTATTGCCATCAGCGTCACCTGAGATCGGTGTCTTGTGTAAGAGGCTTTGCATACTGGTTGCGGATTCTTGATTTGCTCTACAACATTGATGCGGCCGGTGGTATGGATGTGCGAACTTGTTACCTGTGCGGAAGGTCGTGGGAGCGTGTCCCACGGGAAGATTGTATAAGTGTGACATGTAGTCACTTGATTGATTGAAGATTGAAACCAAGTATGAAGATTGTGGTAATATCGCTAATTGGAGAATTTAGGCCTAGAGGGCGCTCAGTTCATTTTGGTGTGGACTGTGGAAGTTTATTCCGGATCGACGGCTGTCCTTGTGTGTCATGGGAAGAAGGGTTATTGTGGATCCTTGAGAGGTTACTAGCCTAGTGCGGTACGATTAGAATCGGATTGAGGTCTGTGGATGGATCTAAATGTGAACGTGGGATCTATATCAGGCCGGATGTATTCATTTCAGCATATAGCTCCTTAAGGAGAAGGATTCAGACGTTGGATGTGGTTTCGTCGTCGGCTATTTCATATAATATATATTGTCCCGTGTGAGTTGTGTAACGACTTGATAAATGTCATATGTGTTGAGGTTCCGCGTAGCGATAGTTTTATGTGGGCATGATTGCTCTCGAGATTCTAATCATATATCGCACCTCAGTTGTGCTTGAGTTTTGTAGCGTATGGCGCTATCTATCTCCCCAGGGATGGTATTATGCACTTGGCGTGCTTGAAGCCGATATTCAGATATTTGTAGTAATGAGCATTCTAGCTCGGTAAGTATCTCCTTATATAGATTTTATGTGTGGATCGGGTTGCACGCCGCAATAGTGTGATGTTAAGTAAAATCCCCTATATCTTTTCTTGTGTGTTTGCTTCCCATTTTCTGGGGAAGGTTCATAACACCTTTTCGGTTGTCTAATTAGTTGCGTGGGTTGAGTAGTCCTTTCCAGGGTTCATTTTTCCCTTGGTATCACATTCGATTTTGTATCTTGTTGGCACATTATGGCATCATATGAGACTTTTGGCAATGTCTGAGGTGGCTTATTACCTGAGAAGCTTGTACTGGGTGAGACAAGATCTTCGACTTGGGATTAGTGTGATCATATTTATGTGAAGTGTATTAAAGAGCAAATATAGTTATTTGGTTCATAATGAGGCAATGGTTCTTTTCAAGAGGAGGAACTCAATGAGTTATTGACTCTGCAATTGGTCATGAATTTCTACACATCTCTTCTGTCGTGGCAGTATCGCACGAGTTGGAACAGGACTTATACGAGTCATGAGGTGTGTGTGAGCGTCAGATTCGTGGAATGATGGATATTATTATCAAAGGATGTTATTATGGTCATGTGAATTATGCGGTGCATGGTGTGGATTCAGCAAAGGTATGCAATCATGTTTTGGTACATCGTGTGCTGATTGATACGGTGTTCGTATATTGGGAACATGCCTGGTAGAGAATTTCGGGTGTTGGAATTTGGCTCTAAGGCTTATTTGGCTAAGTAAAAAGGCAAAGTCTTCACATTTGTTCGAGCAAATGTGCTCAACTGAGTTGTGGTAGCACGGGTAGGTGCACAAGGTGTTAAACAGTGATTTCAGACAACTCCAGAGCAGTTCCTAGCACGTTCGAGGACGAACGTATGATTAAGTGGGAGAGAATGTAATGACCCGATCGGTCGTTTTGAGCTCTAGCGCGTCATTCGGCGGTTTGAGGCATTGAGCAGCTTCACTTCAGGTATTATGACTTGTATGCGTGGGAAGAATTGGAATTTCGGAAGTTCAGAGTTGATTTGGAAAGAAAATTCTCATTTCGGAAGTTTTAAGTTGGAAAATTGACTAAGTTTTGATTTTCTAGTAAAGGACCTCAGAATTGGGATTTGAAGGTTCCAGCTCGTTCGTATGATGATTTTGGACTTGAGCGTATGTTCGGATCGGGTTTTAGACGACCTGGGAGCGTTTCGACACCTAATAGTGGAAGTTGGCATTTTGAGCAAATTCCATAAGTTTGGGTTGAAATGGATTTTTATATTCTAGACATCCGTCTGGGATTCCGAGCCTGGGAATAGCTCCGTATGGTGATTCTGGACTTAGGAGCGCGTCCGGAGGTCCGTAGGTCGTTTCAGAGTCATTTGGCGAAAGTTAGAACTTGAAGTTTTTGGAAAGTTTGACCGAGGGTGGACTTTTTGATATCGGGTTCGTATTTCAGTTACGGAAGTTGATTTGATAGGAATCGGACGTGCGGAAGTGTTTTAGAAGTTTTTGGAGTTCAGGAGTAAATTCATGCGTTTTGGCGTGCGATTCGTGGCTTTTGATGTTATTTCGGTGTTCTGATCGTGCGAGCAAGTTTGTATGATGTTGTTAGACTTGTGTGAGTATTTGGTGAGGAGCCCCGAGACTCGGGCGAGTTTCAGACGTCTGGAAGGGGTGAAAAACAACCAGATTTCTGGTGTTCCTTGGCAACTACTGCAGGTCTCGCAAATGCGAACCTCGCATTTGCGAGGAGGGCTTCACAATTGCGAAGAAGCCCGACCCAGCAGTGTTCGCATTTGCGACACTTATGCCGCATTTGCGACCCCAGCAGCTGAAGCTCAGGCTTCGCATTTGCGAGGCTTTTGTCGCATTTGCGAACCTGGTGTCGCAAATGCGACATCAGAGGGCCGTGTCCAGCTCTTTTAATGCGGGACTTAGGCCATTTATTTCATTTCACTTCATCTCTTAGGCGATTTTTGGAGCTTTTGGAAGAGGGTTTTCACCTAGCACTTCGACGTAAGTAATTTCTACACAACATGAGTTAAATACATAGATTATAGGTAGATTAACATGTAAAAATTAGTGAAAATCAAAGGTTTAGATGAAAACCTAGATTTTTGATAAAAATGAGATTTGACCACGAAATTGGTTATGGAACTTAGTAAAAATTATATATTTATGTTTCTAAGGTTATGGGTAACGACTTTCTTCAAATATTTCTGGGATCCGAGCACGTAGGCCCGAGGGTGAATTTTAGGAATCTTACAATTTGGGGCGGGTAATCACTTTAATAGTGGAGATATGAACTTTTGAGAATAAATTGATTAGTTTATGTAATGTTTGACTAGTTTCGAGTCGTTTGGCATCGAATTCGGAGGTTCGAGCTCATTCTTGAATTGGGGAGCAGGCTTTAAGACGAGGTAAGTCTCCTTTCTAACCTTGTAAGAGGGAATTAACCCTATAGGTGAATTAAATAAATCTGTGTACCTACTGTCGCGCCCCCTTTTTCCTCACGGAGTCCGGGTTTCGACATTTCTGGGACAACTCATTTCCTTTTGGGAAGGGGTATGGAATTTGAAGAGTCGCCACCTAACGGATTTAAGGTGCGTTGGGGCACCTAAAGCAAATAACTCATAAACCGGTTTGCATTACTAGAGATTGGGTAATGGCTCGAAATAACCTTGAGGGGAAGGTGTTAGGCACCCCTCGAGGTCCACAACGGTGGGTACTGGCCAAACTCGAATTAGGTGAATTAGTCTTATAAACTAATAAAGCAATTTAGACAAATAGAGATTATTTCTGAAACAAGGAATAAAAGGGGTCCTAGGTTTTTTAGCCTATAGGATCACTTCTGTGCAATACTTGGTAATCGTCCCCAAGTTGGGGTGCTACACATAGCATTAGCGCACAGGTCATCATTTCCTTTTACTACCCAATTACCCTTCCCCTTTGTTTATTACCTAAGCGTTCTAATAACATCCGATACGTGCCCTATGCTTGCATTACCCATCCCTTGCTTGTGGCCCTAGAGGTGTTTAGGACCTCTATTTAAGGAAGTTCTAACTCATCTATGTTGTTTTAAAAGGAGAAAACTAAGCGACAAACAAAAAGCCAAATAGGACTATCACATAAAGATGCAATTAAGGGGGCTCACATTTACCTCCACAAATAGACAAAACAAATGCACGGCTCAAACAAACAATTTTTAAACGATTTAGAGTCCTATAGCAGGATATCTAGATGAGCACAAAATAGGTAGCAGTTTTATTAAGGCGAGTAAATACCTAACCAGTTCGCCTACTGATTTTATTACTTACTGAATCTGGGCAGGTTTCAAGCAGCACGAAAATAGCAACTTTAAACCTAGGGTCCAATTAGCCTACAAGATTGCCTAAGTGATAGTCGAACAGAATTTTATAAACTGGGTATCTGAGCTGTAAACAGTTACTGGTTTTAGCAGGCTGATTTTTATCTTTTGGACCCTACAGGCATGATATCTAAGTGTAGAAGAACTGATCCTTATAGGCATGGTATCTAGATGCAAAAATGATTCTGAAGTTTCCTATTGACATGGTATCTAAATGCAAAATAATTCTGATATTTCCTATAAAAATGGTATCTAAATGCAAAAATGATTCTGAAATTTCCTATAGACATGATATCTAAATGCAAAAATAATATAAAACTTTATAGGCGGGATTTTTAAAATGCAGAACTGATTTCGAAACTTTGTAGGCATGATTTAAATGCAGTGGTGAATCTTGACGGGATATTCATAACTATTTTGATCCTATAGGCATGTTATCTTCCGCACATAGTAACAGAATGTATTGAAACAAATACCTATAGGCATGTTATCTACTGCGCGCAGTAACAGAATATAACTGAACAAGTAAATAACCTATAGGCAGGATATCTAACATATAGTAGTGAAAATTATTTGAAAGAAACAGGCACCTAAAGCAGGTTTTCTACCCCATTCTCATGCAAACATCAAACTAGGCCCAGTTTTCCCCAATTCACTATTGCCCTATCGTTATTACAAATAATTATTACAAGACCATACACAAATGAATAGATTACAAAGTATATAACTATAAGAGGCCTGCAGCAGGACCAATGCATCCGGATAACCCAGGCCTTCAAACCATAACAACTCCAAAGCTCAGAGATACACAGTAACCATTGGCAAAGCACCAAGAACGCAAATCTCTAGTGTGTCAGAGTTCCCAAGGGCTTCGAGAACCAGGGCAGTGCTCACACTAGAGAACAAATGTTTAGAAGCAGTTCATAAAGGATTGGAAACTAGCCCCAATGCGTCAGAGTTCAGAGGAGTCTCATGGACCCTAAGTAGTGCTCACATTGGGGGTGGTAGGACCCTAGTTAACTAAGAGTAGGAGTTGAAAATAATATATGAAAATAGGAGACATTTTTGTTTTAAAAAATAGTTTTGATTTTGCGTAGAAACAGATTACCAGATTACAAGAACCACAAGCAACACACATTTAGTAGAAGGAGTTTAGCAGTGAACTCCAGCAATCAAACAACAGACAGGACGGAGTATCAATTAATTTGAACAAAGTTTCACATGGCCTTAATCCATTATTTATTACTAGGTGAACATATAGACATATGTTAATCAAAGAACAACATGCTGGGATCAAATTACTGATCAGACAATCATACAGAAAGGTAGCAAAAGTTGAGAGCATAGAAGTCATGAATTATTCAGGAGTTTGTTAGGGGGTGAACACTTAAAACAGGACAGAAATTATGCTAGTTGAGAGACAAATAGACATAGGTTTAACAGACATGCTGAAAAACAAGAAGCACCTAGGTCTAATTACATAGCATATTGAATGATGGCAGAAGTGGAGACATATCAGTTAAGAAATAGCAAACAAGAAGTTGAGAACAAGTAGAGTCCAATAGTCTAGCCTTGGCTTTCAGCCGGCTAGACAGTGCAGCAAACACAAGCAACAGAAAAGATCACAATGGAGAGTGTGTGTGAGTAATAGTAAGAATCTGTGTGTAGGTGTAACTTTTTTTAGTGTGTTCGTATAAGTGTCTGAGTCTGTCCCTTGAAAATCAAAACAAGAAGGGGTTTTATAGCATGCAATAGGGTAGGTCACAAAAGGTAATGAATCAATCACACATACATAAGGTATGGAAAATCAATTAGCAATCAGTCAGGAATCAATTAAGAGGACAGAATCAAATAAGTACCACTTAATTTAAGGAAAAATCTCACACAGAATCAATCCATAATTAAGAGCAAGGTTAATAAGGTAAGAAATAGTTTCCGAAATCAATTAGGAATGAGGACACACAATCAAGCGAATTATACGGATACATAAATAGAGTAAGAACAAGTAAAACTTAAATAAGGAAATATGGGTACCAAATTCAAATCCTAATTTAGGTAAGTAAATTAATTAACAACTTAATTGGCAGAGTTAAAGGTAACGGGCAAAAGGCAATAGGATAAATAGTTAGAGAGTCGAAACCCTAGGATATGTCAAAGGCATAGAGATGAAACTCAAAAAGGATCGGTCGAAATAGTAAAGAAGAAAACCATAGTTGAAAGCATTAAAATGTCTAAGCATTTTCACAGAAAACCCGTTAGGGATCAAAACCCTAGGGTAAAACGAAATCGGTTAACAATAATAGTAAAAGCAGAAAAATCTTAAGAAAAATACCAAATAAACTCAAAACCGTCTAAGATCTAAAGAGATTTAAACGGATTTAACAGAAATAGCTAGGTTTATGAACAAAGGTAGAAAATCTGGTTTGAACCAGAGGTTTGAAGCCACGAAAACACAAAAATGATAGTGCTCACAGACATAGGGTTGAATATGGGTGGACTAATCGAAAAGATGAGAGATTTGAACCAAATCTGGTTCGAATCCCTTTAGATCCCATTAAGTAACATAAAAATCGAACAACCAGTAGAGGTAGGGGGTCGGATAAGACAGTAAATCACCAAATGATTCCATATCCGGTTGGGAATCGCAAGGATTTGGAGGGAGTTTTGAGTGACGGCGCTCTAGGGTTTGAGAGCGTCTGAGAGAGAAGAGAGGAGAAGAGGGCGGCGGTGTCTTAGAGAAATGGGTAGGGTTTTGGGGTTTGTTGGATTTAAAAGGTAAGAAATAACGTGGAACGTTGATCTCGAATATCAGTGGCCACGATCCGAGGGGATTCTGGGTCAGGTTGGACGGGTATTTGGGTTGGGTTAGGTTAGGAAATTTAATTAAGAAATGGGCTATGTTTTAAATACCTATTTAATTTAATAAAATAATTTATAAATGATAAAAATGTGATTTGTGCATGAAAATGATTTAAAATATTTACTTAACATTATAAAAATATAAAAAGTTATTTTCTGTAAATTTAAGATAATTATGCATATATATGGGCTATTATTGCAAAATATGCAATTATAGTCTTAAAAATGCAATTAAAATATTTGAACACTTATATGGGAATAAATGATGAATTTAGATGATTAAATCATAAGAAAGTATTATGAAGGATAATTATTGAATATTTATATAATTAAAAATGCAGAAATAAATTGATTTAAGGCCTTCAAAAAATTATAGAAAAATTGTAAAAATACTTGTGCATGCATGTACAATATTTTTAAAGTATGTATGCATATTTAAAAATGTATGAGGGAAAAATTGGGTATCAACAGCTGCCCCTCTTTACCCGGGAAGGATGAAAGAGTTTTCGGGTAAAGAAATGATGACCGATTTTCACCGAATGGGATGCTTTTTTGAAAAATATAGGCCGCACCCCGGACTTCGAGCTGCCTAAATATCCCTGGTTTTATAGGAATCAGGCCATGTGTAGTTCTGAACCCAACAGTGAATGAAGCCGATGGAGTTGTTATAGGAATTGTAGCAAGTTTCGTAAAGACTCCTTCTTCGGGGAGGATATTATCATATGGGTTATATGCTAAGTCATGAATATGAGCCTGAAGTGTAACAGATGTATCATAGGGAAGATATCTGAATGGTCACAGAGTAAAGATGGGTAATTGATGGGGTCGATTACGTTTGAAATAATGGTAAGGCACAAATGGAAATCGGAAGGGTATGAATGGAAGCCGGAAGGGTATGAATGGAAACTGGAGCGAAGGTTGCTCCTGTTTGAAGAACGGTTACTTCCTAAATTACCTGCAAAACTTAAAACACAACGCATGCGAGTATATATAGTATTGCGAGAATTTAAACATGATGCAAATTTCCTTTGGACCATAAAGATTGTCTTTGGACGATGAGGATGACGTCCTTAGACCATGAGCTCCTGGGCCATGAATCATGAGATAAGGGATTCGTAGGCCATGAAATGATGTCCTCGGGCTATGAGAATGATGCCTCTGAACCATGACGCCTTTGAATAATGATGTGCAATATGAGAGATCCTCAGGCCATGACATGGTGTCTTCAAGCTATGAGGATGATGCCTTTGGACTATGACGCCTTCGAACAAGTTGGCTATACATCAGCCCATGCAGTGCAGAGACATGATACCAAAGGTAATAACAAGGCAATGCTTAGCCTCGTGCAGAGTTTGGGGGCAGAGCTTAGCCCCGAGAGAAGAAGATAATGCAAAGTTAAGAATAGAGCAACACTTATGCAAAGGGAGATAATGCTTAGTCTCATGAGAAGGCAGTGCTTAGACTTATGCAAACGGGGAGGCAGGGCTTAGCCTCATGCAAGAACTGAGACATGGCTTAGTCTCATGCAAAGAGGAGGCAATGCTTAGCCTTTTGCAAATACGGAGGCAGGGCTTAGCCTCATGCAAGATTTGAGACAGGGCGTAGTCTCATGCAAGGAAAGGCAGAGCTTAGCCTTATGCAAATAAGGAGGCAGGGCTTAGCCTCATGCAAGGATCGAGACAGAGCTTAGTCTCATGCAAAGAGAAGGCAATTCTTAGCCTTATGCAAATAGGGAGGCAGGGCTTAGCCTCATGCAAAGATCGAGACAAAGCTTAGTCTCATGCAAAGAGAAGGCAATGCTTAGCCTTATGCAAATAGGGAGGCAGGGCTTAGCCTCATGCAAGGATCGAGACAAAGCTTAGTCTCATGCAAAGAGAAGGCAATTCTTAGCCTTATGCAAATTGGGAGGCAGGGCTTAGCCTCATGCAAGATTTGAGACAAGGCTTAGTCTCATGCGAAGGGAAGGTAATGCTTAGCCTTATGCAAATAGGGAGGCAGGGCTTAGCCTCATGCAAGATTTGAGACAAGGCTTAGTCTCATGCAAAGAGAAGGCAGTGCTTAGCCTTATGCAAATAGGGAGGCAGGGCTTAGCCTCATGCAAGATTTGAGACAAGGCTTAGTCTCATGCAAAGAGAAGGCAATGTTTAGCCTTATACAGTGAATGAATAACAAATAGGAGTCGAATATTCCTTAGCTGGAGATATATTTGCATCTGGTGGCCTGATCGATAGTGATTTTGATACGTGTATATTTGCGGATACTCCTGTTCTGTTCACCGTGCCTGCATCCAAAGAAAAATCGTGAGTTTTGTAGGGGGAGGTTGGTTTGCGCCTTCGTCTGCTTGCTTTGCTGTTCTGGAGGCCCCGTTCGAGTTACCCTGAGTAACACCTGTCGGCCATAGAAATAAAGTTTTCGAAAATATGCACTTATTGATGGAATAGAGTTATTTTTAGAAAACATAGTGATACTTAATATCAAGTAATTTAGATGAACTAATGACTGTAACACTTTTTAGAGACATTGCAGCTTCCCTGCGATAGAATTTTGAGGGTCCTCCTTAAAATCTGCCCCAGTTTGATCTTTTGGTCATTCTGCATGTAGTGAAGTTTACTGGATCTGCTCCGAAATTTTGAGAATCCTTCTCAAAATTCTAGTTACTTAACCGATTTCTGACTTTCCAGCGTATGATGGTGTTGGCTGGACTTGCTCCGGAATTTTGAGGGTTCTCCTCATAATTCTGCCCCGGTTTCTGGTTCTGAGGGAAAATGAAAATTTTATTAAGATATGATCGAACCCACAGGGCTGCCTACGTATCCCCTCTTAAACAGGAATCAGGTCAAGCATAGTTCAGTTACATCATATGAATGAATGTAAACGATCTAAACATAATATCTCTTGAATGCGTTTGAATTTATTGGTTTCGACCAAACTTCTTCGTCCATTTCTGCAAGTATGAGTGCTCCTCCTGTTAGCACCCGGTGAACCATGTAAGGACCTTGCTAGTTGGGAGAGAATTTTCCTTTGCCTTCATCTTGATGCGGGAAGATCTTCTTCAGCACCAACTGTCCCGGTGCGAATTGTCTTGGTTTGACCCTTTTGTTGAAAGCTCTGGACATTCTCTGCTAAAGGTGACCGTGACATACTGCATTCATTCTTTTTCCATCTATAAGGGCCAGTTGCTCATAGCAGCTCCTTATCCATTCTGCATCACTGAGTTCGGCTTCCTGTATGATCCTTAAAGAAGGAATTTCTACTTCGGCTGGAATGACAGCCTCGGTACTATAAATCAGTAAATAGGGGGTTGCCCCAATTGATGTGCGGATCGTAGTGCGGTACCCCAATAGGGTAAAGGGTAACTTCTCGTGCCATTGTTTGTGATTTTCTACCATCTTCCTTAGTATCTTCTTGATGTTTTTGTTGGCAGCTTCCACAACTCCATTCATCTGGGGCCTGTATGCTGTAGAGTTTTTGTGCTTGATTTTGAAACTTTCACACATGGCTTTCATCAAATCACTGTTGAGATTGGCGGCGTTATCAGTGATAATGGACCCGGGAACCCCGAATCGGCAAACAATACGATCCTTGACAAAATCCGCGACGAGTTTCTTTGTTACAGATTTGTAGGATGCAACCTCTACCCATTTTGTGAAGTAATCGATGGCCACTAAGATGAACCGGTGCCGTTAGAGGCGGTGGGCTCGATTGGACCAATGACGTCCATTCCCCAGGCAGCAAAAGGCCAAGGCGCACTGGTCGCGTTGAGCTCATTAGGTGGTAACCTTATTATGTCTGCATGTACCTGGCATTGGTAGCATTTCTGTACGTACCGGATGCAATCCGTTTCCATGGTCATCTAAAAATATCCAGCTCTGAGTATTTTCTTGGCTAGAACAAAACCGTTCATATGTGGTCCGCAAGTTCCGACATATATATCCTCAAGCAATCTGGAAGCCTCCTTTGCATCAACACACCTCAAAAATCCCAGATCAGGATTTCTTCTATACAGGGTCCCTCCGCTTTGGAAGAAATGATTGGACAGCCTTCGCAGAGTGCGTTTCTGAGTATGGTTTGCCTGTTCCGGGTATTTTCCTTTCGCCAAATATTCTTTGATGTCATGAAACCAAGGTTTTCCATCCGTTTCCTCTTCAACATGAGCACAGTAATCCGGTTGATTATGGATCCTCACCGGGATGGGATCGATGAAATTCTTATCTGGATGTTGTATCATTGATGACAAAGTGGCCAGTGCGTCTGCGAACTCATTTTGAATTCTGGGCACATGTTTGAATTCTATCTTTGTGAATCTCTTCATCAATTCCTGCACATGATACAAGTATGGTAGTATCTTGGTGTTCTTCGTAGCCCACTCTCCTTGAACCTGATGTACCAGAAGATCCGAATCACCACTAGCAACTCTTGTATATTCATATCAATGGCCAAATTGAGTCCCATGATCATATTCTGCCATATTGTTGGTGCACGGGAACCTAAGCTTTGCTGATACCGGGTAATGTTGGCCTGTTTCTGATACCAAAACTTCCCCAATGCCCACTCCTTTGAAGTTTGCAGCTCCATCGAAGAACATTCTCCAACTGTCCTAGGCTTCAGCAATGTCCTCTCCTACGAACGATACTTCTTCGTCAGGAAAATACGTTTTTAGTGGTTCGTATCCTCCTCCCACAGGATTTTTAGCAAGATGGTCTACCAATGCTTGTCCTTTGACCGCCTACTGAGTTACACAGACGATATCGAACTCACTTAACAATATCTGCCACTTGGCTAACTTCCCGGTTGGCATGGGCTTCTGAAAGATATACTTCAGAGGGTCCATCCTGGATATGAGGTATGTGGTATAGGCACAGAAGTAATGCCTCAATTTCTGAGCTGTCCAGGTCAAAGCACAGTAAGTGCGTTCCAGCAGAGAGTATCGTGCTTCATAAGGTGTGAACTTCTTACTCAGGTAGTATATGGCTTGCTCCTTTCTTCCTGTCTCGTCATGTTGTCCCAAAACACATCCGAAAGCTTCGTCTAAACAGACAGATAGAGCAGTAACGACCTCCCAGGTTCTGGCGGGACTAGGACTGGTGGTGTGGACAGGTATTCCTTGATTTTGTCAAAAGCCTTCTGACAATCTTCGGTCCAACTAGTTTCAACATCTTTCCTCAACATTTTGAAGATGGGTTCACATATTACCGTAGATTGTGCTATGAAGCGACTGATGTAGTTGAGGCATCCTAGGAAGCTCATCACGTTTTTTTTGATCTTTGGTGGTGGTAACTCTTGGATAGCCTTAACTTTGGACGGGTCCAACTTGATTCCTCGGCGGCTGACAATGAATCCCAACAGCTTTCTTGCAGGAACCCCGAATGCACATTTCGCGGGGTTCAATTTTAGGTTGTACCTCCTTAGCCTGTCAAAGAACTTCCTCAAATTTGCTATGTGATCTGCGGCCCTCTTGGATTTGATGATGACGTCGTCAACATACACTTCTATTTCCTTGTGTATCATATCCTGGAAGATGGTTGTCATGGCTCACATAAAAGTAGCCCCAGCATCCTTTAGACCGAATGACATCATTTTGTAGCAGTACATTTCCCACGCTGTGATGAAGGTTGTTTTCTCTGCGTCTTCTTCGTCGATCCAGATCTGGTGATAACCCGCGAAGCAATCTACAAAGGATTGGAGTTCATGCTTGGCGCAATTGTCAATCAGGATGTGTATGTTTGGTAGTGGGAAGTCGTTCTTGGGACTTGCTCCGTTTAAATCCCGATAGTCAACACACACCCTGACTTTCCCATCTTTCTTCGGAACTGGTACAATGTTGGCTAGCCAGGTTGGGTACTCAACTACCCTAAGGACTTTGGCTTTGATCTGCTTGGTGACTTCCTCCTTGATTTTCAGGCTCATATCTGGCTTGAACTTTCTGAGTTTTTGCTTCACTGGCGGACACATTGGATTGATAGGCAACTTGTGAGCCACTATGGATGTGCTCAGACCGGTCATGTCATTATATGACCATGCAAAACTGTCCTCATACTCTTTCAGGAAACGAGTATATTCTTTCTTCTCTGACGGTGATAAGTGAATGCTTATGCGAGTCTCTTTGACAGTTTTGGAATCTCCCAAATTAATTGCTTTGGTTTCGTCCAGGTTGGACTTAGGTTTTGTTCTCAAAGTCCTCAACCTCTTTGACAACTTCCTCAGGTATTTCATCTTCTTCTTCCGAGTCACTATCCTTATATTGCGTTGTCTCATTACATGTCACAGTCATCGGTTCATCAGGAAAAGTAATAATAACGCTGTAGAAGAAAAAATGTGAAAGATAATAATGAATACTAAATAGCAATGCATTGATTTAAATTTGAAAATATCCAAACAGGTACAGCTCGATGGCTCGAGCAATTATTTCTAAACAAATACGTCTTTAAAACAAAATACTGAAAATATCTTTAATGCCTAGTATGGCTATAAAAACAAATCATGCTAATTGCCAAGCTACCCAGGGACTCGGCGGGCCCGGGATGCTGTGGCAGTCCAATTCCTGAGAACGGCTCCCTTCTCCACAGTCTGTGATATGCTGATGATGCCAGTATGTGCGAACCAACCTTAGGGGATGAGAATAATAAAGGTAAAGAAAAACAATAGGTAAACAAGTTAGTAAGGGTTCTGAAAAATGTTTGCAGTATTTAAACACATATTGTGGGAATGTAAATTCGCGTCCTAATTTGGGAGCCTCGTTGTGCCCGAGGTAGGCCTAGCGACAAATATATTTGGAGAATTTCAGTGCTAATAATTGCCTCATTTCATTAATGTAAAAATAGATGAACCCAGAACGACACTAAATAAGATAAGTCACTAATGGCACTTGGCCTTATTACATTTGAAAAAGTAAATAAACCTAATCTACTTGGTCCCAGAAGGACCTTCTCCAGACTGGATGCTCTTTTCGATCAGATCCCCTAGTTTGCGCAGGTTCAGCACTAAGTACGCTCTTGCTAAATGTCCTCCTTCATTTCCTTCGGTGGTTGTTCGGCTGGAGGTCCAATAAAGAAGGCAAGTTTCCCAAGATCCTTTTCACATAATTCTTGTCACTTGACAGAAGATCATCCCACCAATCTAGCAACAATGGTGGTATGTTACGGACCATGCCAAACCGGGGGACTTCGTGCCTCATTTTCTACAAAACAAATATGGTTAGGCCCTTTCCCCCTTAAGATCCGACTATTTATACAACAATGATTAGCATATTGGCACTTATTTCTCCAAAATTAATGCACACAATCGTGGTGGCGTCCGTTGGGATTATGGAAAACCCGATGGACTTTTGGACGAGGCTTGTCTTAAAGGGTTATTATGTGGACAACATATTAGCTCAACTAGGTTTGACTATGATGCATGTACAATTAATCAGAGCAAGGTTTCTAGAGGTCTAGACTGGTACCCTCAAGCGGACAACTTGAGGGGGAAAGGCATGGAACCGTCGACAGCACCGCTGATCGACTAGTTTTACCGCAAATACGCCTTTACGGATTTAAAGAGTGATGTATAGGAAGGGCGCAAACACTCATCAAGCGTTGCTGTAGGATTTATTACGCATGAGTGGAATATGATGTTGAGCATGATTTATGCAACGATAAATAGCATGTTGTCACGTATTTGCATGTTAAAAGAATGATAAATACAATATTTAATAATTGAAAGACGTTGAAGAAAGAAAACAAAGAGACAAGTCAATTTCTGTAATAAAGGAAATCATAAATGCTTGAAAAAATAGGCAATTAAATCCAAATAAGGGGGAAAGGGGAAAGGTTGCACATGTATTAACAGAGTAAAGCATGCTTAAGACTAATTCCCAAAAAGCAAGTTTGTTATGGTAAGAGCCTAAAATATCCCCAGCAGAGTCGCCATGCTGTCATGCCCCCTTTTTCCTCGCGGAGTCCGGGTTTCGATATTTCTGGGACAACTCATTTCCTTTTGGGAAGGAGTATGGAATTTGAAGAGTCGCCACCTAACGGATTGAAGGTGCGCTAGGGCACCTAAAGCAAATAACTCATAAACCGGTTTGCATTATCAGAGATTGGGTAAGGGCTCGAAATAACCTTGAGGGGAAGGTATTAGGCACCCCTCGAGGTCCACAATGGTGGGTCCCGGCCAAACTCGAATTATGTGAATTAATCTTATAAACAAATAAAGCAATTTAGACAAATAGAGATTATTTCTAAAACAAGGAATAAAAGGGGTCCTAGGTTTTTTAGCCTATAGGATCACTTCTGTGCAATACTTGGTAATCGTCCTCAAGTTGGGGTGCTACACATAGCATTAGCGCACAAGTCATCATTTTCTTTTACTACCCAATTACCCTTCCCCTTTGTTTATTACCTAAGAGTTCTAATAACATCCGATACGTGCCCTATGCGTGCATTACTCGTCCCTTGCTTGTGGCCCTGGAGGTGTTTAGGACCTCTATTTAAGGAAGTTATAGACTCACCTATGTTGTTTTAAAAGCAGAAAACTAAGCGACAAACAAAAATCCAAATAGGACTATCACATAAAGATGCAATTAAGGGGGCTCACATTTACCTCCACAAATAGACAAAACAAATGCATGCCTCAAACAAATAATTTTTAAACGATTTAGAGTCCTATAGCAGGGTATCTAGATGAGCACAAAATAGGTAGCAGTTTTATTAAGGCGAGTAAATACCTAACCAGTTTGCCTACTGATTTTATTACTTACTGAATCTGGGCAGGTTTCAAGCAGCACGAAAATAGCAACTTTAAACCTAGAGTCCAATTAGCCTACAAGATTGCCTAAGTGATAGTCGAACAGAATTTTATAAACTGGGTATCTGAGCTGTAAACAGTTACTGGTTTTAGCAGGCTGATTTTTATCTTTTGGACCCTACAGGCATGATATCTAAGTGTAGAAGAACTGATCCTTATAGGCATGGTATCTAGATGCAAAAATGATTCTGAAGTTTCCTATTGACATGGTATCTAAATGCAAAATAATTCTGATATTTCCTATAAAAATGGTATCTAAATGCAAAAATGATTCTGAAATTTCCTATAGACATGATATCTAAATGCAAAAATAATATAAAACTTTATAGGCGGGATTTTTAAAATGCAGAACTGATTTCGAAACTTTGTAGGCATGATTTAAATGCAGTGGTGAATCTTGACGGGATATTCATAACTATTTTGATCCTATAGGCATGTTATCTACCGCACATAGTAACAGGATGTATTGAAACAAATACCTATAGGCATGTTATCTACTGCGCGCAGTAACAGAATATAACTGAACAAGTAAATAACCTATAGGCAGGATACCTAACATATATTAGAGAAAATTATTTGAAAGAAGCAGGCACCTAAAGCAGGTTTTCTACCCCATTCTCATGCAAACATCAAACTAGGCCCAGTTTTCCCCAATTCACTATTGCCCTATCGTTATTACAAATAATTATTACAAGACCATACACAAATGAATAGATTACAAAGTATATAACTATAAGAGGCCTGCAGCAGGACCAATGCATCCGGATAACCCAGGCCTTCAAACCATAACAACTCCAAAGCTCAGAGATACACAGTAACCATTGGCAAAGCACCAAGAACCCAAATCTCTAGTNGTATTTTGTTTTCTTCTCTCTTTTCGTTTTTTTTTTTTTCGTTTTTTTTTTTTGGGATTTTCATTTTTATTTCTTCTCTTTTTTTTTTCTTCCTCTTTTGTTTTCCTCTTTTATGTTTTCCTTTTATTTAGCAAAATGCATTAAAGAATTTGGGGGGGGGGGGAACTTCCTTTTTGGTCGTTTTCCTGCTGCAAAGCTGTTTCAGCGCTCGCGCACTTCATTTCCTTTTGGACTGCACCTGCTTCTTGCATGGTTGCTTTGAATTAAACCTGGTTTCAACAAAGAACAATTTGTTAGCTTGAAACGGTGGTTGGTTTTGTGGCCTTGATCATCTCAATTGCTTGATCCCGGCCCCCATTTCCATTGAGAACTTGCTGCTCGCTTGCCTTGAGAGTGAATCTCTTTTCAAAACTGACCGGGTTCAACCTTAGGACTTCATGATAACTCGCCCGTATGGGCTCTAGCCTTTTCACTTTATTCTGTCCTTGGGACTTTTGCCTTGGACTTCCCTTTTTCAATGTTTTTGCTTTGAAAGCATTAAACACCATGGTCAGTCGAGATGGGCCTGACGCACTCGCTGAGGCTGGGTATTTCTTTGACTCTGACCAGGCGGAGCCTTGTGAAACCGGTTCTGCCACCTTTTCTTTGCGTTAGTTACGGAATCAGAGTTAAACCGAAAGGGATTCAAAGAGAAGTATGCAGAAAGGCAAACAGATGAGTGTAAAGAGAAGCATCCCTTTCGGGAAAAGAAGGACTTATCTGGGGTGTGCATGTTGGCTTTAAATAATCATGACATGCTTCTGCGCATTGGACCCGCCAAAAGGCCCCAGCAGACCCCAGCAGAGTCCCCAGAATTATTGCTCACCCCATGATTACTAATTGAATATGAACTACTAATTGAATTACTAATTACTAATTACTAATTACTCTTTGAAATACCTTATTTAATTAGTAATTAGTAATTGTTTGTTTGAAATACCTTTGAAATACCAGAATATGCTGGGGTGGGAAAGTAATTGTTTGTTTTAAATATTAGTAATTGTTTGTTTGCTGGGGATTATAGCAAGAGCAATAATTTGAAATTCTGGCTACGCTAAGGGTACTACTTTGGGGTACATCAATTCAATTTCAAATCTAACAATCCCACATCGTCCAAAGTCCAAATTATTACAACTTGAATCTATATTACATCAGGCAGTGTTCACATTTAGATACATATCTTTAACTATCAAGATACAATAAACATTGTGATGCAGAGAAGACGAATATGCTGAGCTCATTTCTATTTCAACAACTATATCAAGACAGTTTTGAGGTGTGTACCTGAAATATGAAACAACAAAAGAGAAGAGAGGGAGGTCAGCAACGTATCAGCAGCAATGGTAGACTTAAATCAGTAGAGATCAACTTGTAAACACCCAGGGGATTCATTATGAACAGAGGTGATTTCAAACCCAGAATTACACACAGATAACTTGAAATCTAACCCCTCAAAACTGATTTCTAAACTTCAGCAAACATGAACAAATCAAAACACTCGTTCAAGCCTCTAAACTTATCAAAAATGAACTAGAATTCAGAACTATATAATGCAAAAAACTCAGAAATGGATCTGGAAATTAACTGCTGGGAAACTTTAGGGAAAAAAATTTTAGAGATCTCTGAACTTTTCAAGGAATTTTCCCAGGGTCTAAAACCTTGCTGCACAAGGCAATGTAGGTGCCTTTTATAGGCAAAACCTAAAGCTACCTTCAGGTTTTAGTTTTCTTTTTAGTCCCTCTCTTATTTAGCTTTCAGTCCCTCACTTTTAAGACTTATTACCCAAGCAACAACACTTATTTTATTAAAAACTACACTAAAGTCTATTCTAGAAGGTCCTATACCCATTACAATTCCTACACTACCCTTCCCTTACCTTTACAATTACTACTCCTAATAAAACTACCCTTTCCTATACCCAAATTACCCTTCTACTAGTCTGAAATTACCAAACTATACTAAAACTATCAGCTATAACCAAATCAATAAGCCTACCAGAATATTAAATTAATTATATCAATCAGAAAATGCTAACTCAAATAAACAGAATTTAGAACACCAATATTAAACAAACAATTACTAATATTTAGATTAAAGTTTAATTACGAACTAAATTAATTACTAACACTAATCAACTGCTAAACAAATCAAGGATAAAAAACTTTAAGGAAAATCAGAGTAAACTAAAGGAACAGAGAGAAATATAAATCGGAATAAAAATAAAAATAATAGAACAAACAGTAAAGAAAAAAGAAAAAGGAAAAACTTACTGTTTAGAGGCGGCTAAGCTTGACTCGATCCCGAACACGCGAATCATTTTAAAGATTCTTGACCCGTAATATACCTAATCAGGTGTCTTAAACAAGGAGACACCTGGTTAAGGATATTAGGGTCGAGAACCTTAAAAAATTTAAACTAGGGTTTCATTTTTAGATTTAAAATTCGAATATTTCGGTTAGGTTTTGAAGGTTATCGTTTGGAGATTTGGAATGAGGAGGGTGAGGGGAGTGTATGGTGTTAATTTGGTTGAGTTTGGAAAAAGTAGGGTTTTGGCCGAATTTTAGATTAAAAATCCGAGGAGTTTGGTTAGGAGTTAGAGGATGCTATCATGGGGGTTGGAAAGAGGGGAGGAAGGCGAGTCCGTGGTGTATTTTTGGGGTCAATTGGAGNTCGGTTTGGACGGGTATTTCGGTTGGGTTAGGTTAGGAAATTTAATTAAGAAAGGGGCTATGTTTTAAATACCTATTTAATTTAATAAAATAATGTTATAAAATAATTTATAAATGATAAAAATGTGATTTATGCATGAAATGATTTAATATAATTATTTAACATTATAAAAATATAAAAAGTCATTTTCTATAAAGATAAGATAATTATGCATATATATGGGCTATTATTGCAAAATATGCAATTATTGTCTTAAAAATACAAATGTAATTATAAAAATACAATTAAAATATTTGAACACTTATATGGGCATAAATGATGAATTTAGATGATTAAATCATCATAAAGTAATATGAGGGATAATTATTGAATATTTATATAATCAAAAAATGCAGAAATAAATTGATTTAAGGCCTTTAAAAATTATGGAAAAATTGCAAAAACATTTGTGCATGCATACAATATTTTGATAGTACGTATGCATATTTAAAAATGTATGAGGGAAAAATTGGGTATCAACACCTACTTGTGGGGGCTACGTACGTACGAGGTGACGAGAGCCCGTACGTAGCTACTATTATGCTATTGTCTGAGTAGTTTAGGACCCATATATGTTTTACTTGAAATATTTGCGCTCTTACTTGCTAATTCAATTACTTAAGTCGTCGGAACTTGATAGAAGTAGTGTAAAAGGTTAAATTCAATTACTTGAAAGATTTAATAGAATACTTGATTGTAAATGTGAACTTTCTATTTTCCTTGAAATAAATTGCTATTTGTGGATCGGGCCGATAGCCTCGGTAGTAATAGATGCATCTATGGTTCGCGCCGTTCGAGCCTCTGGCAGTGCACAATTTAAATATTATGTTGGATCGAGCCGTACGACCTCGACATGATTTGCGCATGACTTAATTGATTATTTTGGAATTATTGATAATTGATGTGGCCTCGTTGGCCGGAGATATAAATTGTTAAAAGATGAAAATAAATTTTGAAATATCCTATTAACAAAAGAATTTTTTACCTGCTTCATGTTGTTGATTTACAGTCGTCTTATAAAATCCATGATTTATCATATTATCGGTATATTATTGTTGGCCATAGTAAAGATCGGAGTCGACCTCTCGTCACTACTTCTTCGAGATTAGACTGGATACTTACTAGGTACACGTTATTTTCGTACTCATACTACACTTGCTGTACATTTTGTTGTACAGGCACATGTATGGCTAGTGGCCTAGTGGGCGCAGAAAAATGGTTGACACGGGGACTTAGGTGGGCTGCATTCCATATTACGACCCGCATCCAGCAGAGTCTCCTTCAGAGTATTTGTATTTTCTTTTCTGTCCAAATTTGTATTCCGGCCAGTTATTGTATATTTATTTTATTTCCTAGTAAATGCTCATGCACTTGTGACACCGGGTTCTGCGATGATTATGAGATATTCAGTATTGAAATTAGGAAACATTATTATTTATTCTGTAAATTTCATGTTTTACTAGTTAAATTGGAAGAAATTCATGATTTCAAAAATATTAAAATGAGAATTTAATTGTGACGACCCAAAGGGTCATCACCTATTTTCCTACTCATTCCATGCTTTCGAGGCCTTGAAAATCTCATCTAGGGTTGTCTCGATTTGCGTGCGCAGTCCGGGGGCTTAGCCAGAAAGCTTAAATATGAATTATGTGAGAAAAATGCTAAATTTTCATATTAAATTGACTAAATTTGATTTCGGTCAACATTTTGGGCAAACGGACCCGGACCCGTGATTTGACGGTCTCGGAGGGTCCGTAGGAAAATATGGGACTTGAACGTATGCCCGGAATCGAATTCCGAGGTCCCAAGCCCGAGAAATGAATTTTTGTGTGAAATTGTTTTTTGGAAATGATTAAGGAAAATGAAAATGAAATTTGATTAAAAGACTGTGGTATCGGGCCCGTATTTTGGTTCCGGCGCCCGGTACAAGTCTTATATATGGTTTAAGCGCTTTCTATAAAGTTTGGTTGAAATCGGACGTCGTTTGACGTGTTTCGGACTTAAAACTCTAAATTTGAAAGTTTATGAGGTTTGAGGAAAAATTTGTGATTTTGAGGTTGATTCGTTGTTTTTGATGTTATTTTGGCGATTTAATTGCACGAGTGAGTCCGTAGGATGTTATTGAGGCGGTGTGCATATTTGGTTTAGAGCCCCGAGGGCTCGGGTGAGTTTTGGATAGGTGTCGGATTGCATTTTCGCATTTTTGAAAAAACTGGTATCTCTGATCTGCAGGCTTCGCATTTGCGAAGCCAGTACTCGCAAATGCGAAGGTCTAGCACTCGCAAATGCGAAGGCTGGTTCACAAATGCGAAACCAGTCTAGGCCTGACAATGATCGCAAATGCGAAATCATTCTTCGCAAATGCGAAGGCCCAGGGTTCACAAATGCGAGACCTTTTTCGCAAATGCGAAGGTCCCCTGATAGGCCTGAGTTCGCAAATGCGAACAAGAGTTCGCAAATGCGAACAAGAGTTCGCAATTTCCATAGCTGCAGCCCAGCAGTTTTCATACTTAGTCGAATTTTAGGCCATTATTCACCCCACTTTCAAAATACAACTCCTTAGGCGATTTTTCAAGAACAAGTTTCATCCCAAATTATTTGTAAGTCGATTTTTACTTAATTCTTTCACTCATTAACATCATTTAACATGTTTTCCACTTAGAATCAATGATTTTCATGGGTGAAATTGGGGGTTTTGGGTAGAACCTAGGATTTTCAAAATTGGGGATTTGGACCTCAATTTGAGGTCCGATTTCAAACCAAATTACATATTTGAGTTTGTGGGGGAATGGGTAACCGGGTTTTGGTTCGAACCTCGGGTTTTGACAACGTGGGCCCAGGGGCGATTTTGGTATTTTTGGGAAGGACTTTGGAAAATTCATTTTTATGCATTCAAATTGATTCATTTAGTGTTTATTAAAGTAATTAAGTGACTTGTGACTAGATTCGAGCGGATTGGAGGTGGAATCACGGGGTAGAGCCATAGTTGAGGCTTGAGTTGAGTTTAAGGCATCGAGGTAAGTGTTTGGTCTAACCCTAGATTGAGGGAATAGGAGTTGAGTCTTATTTGCTACTTGTTGATTGTCGAGTACGATGTATAGGCATGGTGACGAGTATCTATACATTGGTGTCTAGCATGACCGTGAGTCCTTATTTTGTGATTAGTTTGGATTTTGTTATACCTTCCATGCTTAATTGATGACTTCTATATGTTGTAAAGAGCTTGTGAAAGGAATTGTGATCTTTAAACTTCGTGGAGCGTTGGCTCGAGTTGAAATACAAATTGTGAAGGTATATGAGATAAGTAAATCTTTGGAGCATTGGCTCGAGTGATAATGTGAACTATGTGATGAAAGTGAAAGAAAGAGAAAGAGTTATTGATCTATTCCCTTGCCGGGACGTTGTTGATTATTGAATCAAGGACGCACCACAAGAATTCAAGAATGTGAAGTTTTCCTAAAGGTTCTGCAGCCTCTCGAGGATAAGTACAGACGTCTCCGTACCGATCCACGAGACTCTACTAAACCGGCTCATGACTCGCGAGACCAAGTAACCTAGGCTCTGATACCAAGTTGTCACGACCCCAACCCCGATCGTGATGGCGCCCAACACACTGCTAGGCAAGGCCGACCAATTCAACAACCTTAACCCTTTTTATATAGCTCATGATTCAATTAACACAAATAATTACTAAGTCATAATACTGAAACTCTGAAATATAGTTAAAACATGCGGAAAACCCAAGTAGAAATACTACTACACAGCCCGAAGAATCCGGTGTCACAAGTCCGAGCCTCTAATACATGAGTATCAACCTACTACATATCGTTCTCTAGAAATGCGGAAATAAAGCAAATAAGATAGAAGGAAGATCAGGACTGCGAACGTCAAATGCAGCTACCTTGAAACTTCCAGATATGATGCTATGCAGAGAAGTCCTCACACAGCCTCAGGTGTACCTGGATCTGGACGCAAGGTGTAGGGAGTAATGTGAGTACTCCGACCCAGGAGAGTAATAAACATAAATAAAGGCTGAGAATAAGAAATCCTGAATAGGCACAAAGTAATTCTATAAGTACAACAACTTGAACCCAATAGTATAAAATCAGTAAAATTAGTGAAAAAAATTATGGAAAATCCCACAACAGATAAATAATTAAGTGACAATCAAATATGCAATGCAACACATAGACCGGTACTCTCCAGTACCCGCTGCGGCGTGCAGCCCGCTCCATTTATTTATCGTCGACGGTGCTCACTAGGGGCGTGCAGACTCCGGGAGGGGCCCCTTACGGCCCAAGCGCAATAATAAGCCATATCGTGGCATCAACTAGGCCCTTGGCCTCATATCAATATCAATTTCATACCGGTGCGGCGCGCAGCCCGATCCCATACTCAGTCCAAAATCACATAAGCCTCTCGGGCACATTAATATAGAAATATTCAGCCCAAACTTCATTTAAAAATATTAATAAAGTTTCTAGTTTGAGAAAAGTGGCTGAGTTTGCAAAACAGTATTAAATTCTAGGACTGAGTTCAATGATATGTAGAAATGGTAAGAAACCAGTAACAACAATACCCTGAAGGATTTAATCGAATTGGTACACAAAGCCCAAATACTAGCAATCAGCTCAATAAACTAATNGGACGGACCAAGTCACAATCCCCAACGGTGCTCTGCCCCACGCTCGCTACCCGGCGTGTAAGTCACCTCAATATAGCACTACGATGTGCAAACACGGGGATTGTGACTTGGTCCGTCTCGNTCAATTGGCACAAAGCCCAAATATAGCAATCAGCTCAATTAAAATAATAATAAGTGAATTTCAGTCAAATACGCAGTATATTCATCTACCGGGACGGACCAAGTCACAATCCCCAACGGTGCTTTACCCCACGCTCGCTATCCGGCGTGCAAGTCACCTCAATATAACACTACGATGTGCAAACACGGGGTTTCACACCCTCAGAACAGCATTTACATCTATTACTCACCTCAAGCCAACCAAAATCCTAGATCGCTATGCCCTTGCCTCTCAAATCGACCTCCTCGCACGTCGAATCTGACCAAAACCACAACGAATACGTCACATTATGCTATAGGATCAATACCCAATCGAAAATAATCGAAAAACATCAATAATCCCGAAATTGACAAAACCTGAGCCCCGGGCCCATTTCTCGAAACTCAGAAATTTTTACAAAAAAGTGTTCTTCATCTTCTCCCGATTCCGTACATATAAAGAACACCAAAATCGGAGTCCGTTTGACCCCTCAAATCGACCCCTAAAGTTCTCATAATCTCAGGCCCCAAAATCCTATTTTTCTACTGTTTTTCATGAATTAAAGGCTGGGATTATGGTCTATAATCACCCATAAACGAGTTTTAATAATCAAATCACTTACCTCTGTGATACCCACTGATTTTCTCTCTTAAAAATCGCCTCAGAAGCTTCTTCCCGTTCAAAAATTGGAAGAAAACTCGATCTGCTCATTATAGGTATACTGTTCACGCGTTTTACTGCTCCCAATGGATTCCTTGTGAAATTCTAATGAATTTCGGCTTTTGAATCACTCAATTTGACCTTATAATGAAGGAGATATGTAGGTTTTAAGATTTGCAAATAGTGCAGGTTTTTAATACGCCGTCAGGGGCAATTTCGTCATTAACCTGAAAATCTGGGCAACCTTGGTAAAATGGCCATAAAATCCTCATACGATGTCCAAATTCGATGATTCTTTTTACTACGGGTCCGTATTTACGATACGGATCTAATGCTTCATTCAAAACAGTAATCGAAGCTCATCTGTTCAATATGATATCATTTATGCTTGAAGAAATGACGTCGAAGCATAAGAAAAACGAGCACAACGCAGCCCAATCCTATCCGAAACTCACCCGAGCTCCTCGGGACCGCATACGAACATACTAACACGTCACATATGATTATTCAAACTTAGTTGCACTCTCAAAACACCAAAACTAACATCAAAACACCAAATTTACATCGGATTCAAGCCTAAGTTCTTCTAAAACTTCCGAAACACGCATTTGATCAAAACCCCAACCAAATCACCTCCGAATAACCTGAAAATTTGCACACACATCCCAAATCACCTAATGAAGCTACAACAACTCTCGGAATTCCATTCTGACCCTCGGATCAAAATCTCACCTATCAACCGGATTCGCCAAAATACTAACTTCGCCAATTCAAGCCTAATTCTACACCGGACCTCCAAAATTACTTCCGATCACACTCCTAAGTCACAAATCATCCCCCAAAGCTAACCGAATCATCGAAATCCACATCTGAGCCCTCTAACTCATAGGTCAACATCCGGTTGACTTTTCCAAAACAAGCCTCCTTAAAGAGACTAAGTGTCTCATTTCCTTCCAAAAATCAACCCAATTCAACTCGTTCACACAAGACACTGATAATGAAGCATAACGAAGCAGGAAATGGGGGAAACGGAGCGGTTCTCACGGGACGACGGATCGGGTCATCACATCCTCCCCAACTTAAACAAACGCTCGTCCTCGAGCGTACCCAGAGTTGTCCTAGAAGCCAACCAATAGCTGAATGACCATACCAAGCATATACCCGGGGGTGATCCCACGTCACCCTATCTCGCATAGGTCCGATAACATAACATAGCTGAAATTTCACAATCCATCTAGTCCATAAACCATAGAACCACATTGCACTTTCCGAAATCATACACAAGATCAGAACCTCACATCTATACTTAGAATAAGCCCGAACCAGCTGTAATAACCCATACCTGCAACCTCAGGTGCAATCATATGATATACTACATAACCCAAACACTCGAAACGATAACTTCTATTCACAGCAGTTGCCCACAATACCCGAATACCCGTAGAAAACCTCTTATCAACTAAGGTCTTATTCCAACACTTTCATATACTGCCAACGATAAATGAAACACGCAATAAACCGTAACCATTTCTCAGATCAACCATTCATGAAGCCACTTCCCTTTTGACTAATACCACAGCAGATTCCGAGCCGAACCTCGATATTATCCTTCCAACAAGCTGAAATCAAATCCGTTCGTATTCATTAGTGACCCCAACGATCACCTCGAATCCAACACACCACTCTGGTGATATGACACCTCAATACAGGCCTAAGCCACAACTTGCATAATACGCGCTCTAATAAGAAATGGTCTGAACATACTCAAATCATGAAAAATGACTCAAACGAAAGTGAACCTCAAGCTCATCAGTACCATCACAACACAAGGCTGAGAGCCCGTCTCACATCATAGAAATAGAACACCTGAATCTACCCCGAAAGGTCATATCTCCACGTGGCCTCGCTACAATGCGCGATCCTATCCAAACACTGTTATACATGAAACACCTCAAGTCACTATGCTCAAAATCGACAGCCATGCACAATTTGATGTCTGGAACCAAAGCAATTCATTACACCCACGGTGAAACAAATAACTTACGCCACACAACCCGATAGGTCATAACCAATTCTCTATTTACCGAGCAACACCCAATTACTCTTCCCGCTCGACTTTCACTATGAATCCCCAATAGAACCGCACCAGATGTGCCCATAACCAACAAATCATAACGTCTTACAACACCGAAAAGCAACTCATAGCTCTCCTCAGATCACTAACAAGCTCAATAACGATCGAATCAACCTATCCCTCAACAATACAATTCGGGGCCAACCAAGCCAACTCAAGCTAAACACGTATCCACATCGGCCTACCAACGAACTCATTACCAAGAAAGCCTGAAGCTGCTCCTTCCACTACTATAACTCATGCCGGAGCCGTACGATACGGTGCCCGGCACCAAATCAATATCGAAATCCACAACCTCGCCCGACGACATGCCCGGCCATAAGAGACGCATCCGAAAAGTCCCTTAACACCGGAACGGAACCAATGGTAGGAACCTATGCACTAACATCCATCACGAAGGCCCAATTAAGAAAAGCAATCCTTCCCAGCCGTCCGCTGGGTCTTTGAAATATAAACCACTCTGCAAGAACATAATCCAATGCACCTCGCCACTCAACCCGTGGCATTTCCGGCATAGCCCGTAGCGCAATAGTTCAGAATCACCTAACACTAAGACAACCAGTCTGAATTTCAACATCACATCCAAAATCTAACATACCAACAAATAAAGATCCACTCGAGCCTCCAAATCCCGATTGCCGCTAAACGGTGCCGAATACACACGATCCACAACCACGACATANGAAAAACATCAATAATCCCGAAATTGACAAAACCTGAGCCCCGGGCCCATTTCTCGAAACTCAGAAATTTTTACAGAAAAGTGTTCTTCATCTTCTCCCGATTCCGTACATATAAAGAACACCAAAATCGGAGTCCGTTTGACCCCTCAAATCGACCCCTAAAGTTCTCATAATCTCAGGCCCCAAAATCCTATTTTTCTACTGTTTTTCATGAATTAAAGGCTGGGATTATGGTCTATAATCACCCATAAACGAGTTTTAATAATCAAATCACTTACCTCTGTGATACCCACTGATTTTCTCTCTTAAAAATCGCCTCAGAAGCTTCTTCTCGTTCAAAAATTGGAAGAAAACTCGATCTGCTCATTATAGGTATACTGTTCACGCGTTTTACTGCTCCCTTTGGATTCCTTGTGAAATTCTAATGAATTTAGGCTTTTGAATCACTCAATTTGACCTTATAATGAAGGAGATATGTAGGTTTTAGGATTTGCAAATAGTGCATGTTTTTAATACGCCGTCAGTGGCAATTTCGTCATTAACCTGAAAATCTGGGCAACCTTGGTAAAATGGCCATAAAATCCTCATACGATGTCCAAATTCGATGATTCTTTTTACTACGGGTCCGTAATTACGATACGGATCTAATGCTTTATTCAAAACAGTAATCGAAGCTCATTTGTTCAATATGATATCATTTATGCTTGAAGAAGCGACGTCGAAGCATAAGAAAAACGAGCACAACGCAGCCCAAACCTATCTGAAGCTCACCCGAGCTCCTTGGGACCGCATACAAACATACTAACACGTCACATATGATCATTCAAACTTAGTTGCACTCTCAAAACACCAAATTTACATCGGATTCAAGCCTAAGTTCTTCTAAAACTTCCGAAACACGCATTTGATCAACACCCCAACCAAATCACCTCCGAATAACCTGAAATTTTGCACACACATCCCAAATCACCTAACGAAGCTACAACAACTCTCGGAATTCCATTCCGACCCTCGGATCAAAATCTCACCTATTAACCGGAATTCGCCAAAATACTAACTTCGCCAATTCAAGCCTAATTCTACACCGGACCTCCAAAATCACTTCCGATCACACTCCTAAGTCACAAATCATCCCCCAAAGCTAACCGAATCATCGTAATCCACATCCGAGCCCTCTAACTCATAAGTCAACATCCGATTGACTTTTCCAAAATAAGCCATCCTTAAAGAGACTAAGTGTCTCATTTCCTTCCAAAAATCAACCCAATTCAACTCGTTCACACAAGACACTGATAATGAAGCATAACGAAGCAGGAAATGGGGGGAAACGGAGCGGTTCTCATGGGACGACGGGTCGGGTCGAGGGATCGGGTTGCAGGCCTGCAACAAGATGAGTTGAACATGAAAGTTGCCTTATCTCTTCATTTACTGTTAGAAGTTAAATTGTAGATGTACGCTTTATTATTCCTGAAATTCTATTTCTAACTGTTGCCTCTGAAGCATGCCCCCTTCCCTAGCTTAAATTGTTATTTTCTTGCTACGTCTCCGTTGTACTTGTATATATATCTGCACAGGTTTATTTGGTGGTCTGGTCCTAGCCTCGTCACTACTTCGCTGGGGTTAGGCTAGGCACTTACCAGCACATGGGGTCGGTTGTGCTGATACTACACTCTGTGCTATTTTGCACAGATCTAGGTTTCGGACAGTAGCAGTAGTAGGGTGGGAGCAGGCTTTCAGCCTAGCGAGACCCGAGGTAGGCTTGCAGGCGTTCGCAGGCCCTGGCGTCTCCTTTCATCTATATTCCTGTTTCTTTCATGTATTTCTGGAGACAGTGTCGAATTTATTTCTTTCAGACCTTTATGTGTAGTATCCTTAGACCGTCTGTGAAACTGTGACACCAGTCTTAGGTAGAGGCTCTTGTTGAGATTTTTCCGCATATTTGTTCAGTTTTCTATAATATTGAGACTTCCGCTTATAATTTAATTTCATTGCTTTGTATTATTGCCGATAATTATTAAAAGGAATTATGTTATTAATGAAAAAGTAATCAAATTTGGCTTGCCTAGCTCTCATTAGTAGGCGTCATCACGACTCCCGAGGGTGGAAAATTCAGGTTGTGACAAGTTGGTATCAGAGCGCTAGGTTACATAGGTCTCACAGTTCACAGACAAGCTTAGTAGAGACTGAGGGATCGGTGCGGAGACGTCTATATTTATCCCTCAGAGGCTATAGAGTTAGGAAAAAGTTTCACTTCTATTCTTTCCTGTCGTGCGATTTTGTTCTCTCAGTGCTAAATTGAAACCTCTACTCTTGTCCTTTCGTGAATGGAGAGGTCATGTACTGCTTCTTCAGCCGAGCAGCAGCAGACCGGTGATAGATCAGCTACGTCTTCGGAGGCTTTGTGGAGGAGGTAAAGGTATTAGAGGTGGAGGTAGAGATGCGAGAGATGGAGGTAAAGGTATTAGAGGTGGAGGTGCAGGTACTGTTCTGGTTTGTAGTAGAGAAGCTTCGATTTTGTTTTGCGCCGTATCTGATCATGCCTAGTGATTCATTGAATGTTCCTGTTTATATGTCTGCACCGGTGGGTGATTCTATTGTGGTCGATCGAGCCCATCGTTCTTGTATTGGGGTGATTGGAGGTCTTGAGACTCGAGTAGATTTGTTGCTGTTGGACATGGTTGACTTTGACATTATATTGAGGATGGACTGGTTATCACCTTACCATGCTATTTTGGACTGCCATGCCAAGGCGGTGACCTTAGTTTTACCGGGTATGCCTCGTTTAGAGTGGAGAGGGACTCCAGGTCATTCTACCCGCAGTGTCATATCGTATGTGAAGGCTCGGCGTATGGTCGAGAAGGGGTGTTCGGCTTATCTAGCTTATGTTTGGGATTCCAGTGCTGAGGTTCCCTCTATCGATTCGGTGCCCGTTGTTTGTGAGTTCCCTGATGTTTTTCCTTCAGACCTGCCAGGTATGCCACCCGACAGGGATATTGTTTTCTGCATTGATCTGGTTCCGGGCACTCAGTCCATTTCCATTCCGCCATATCGTATGGCTCCGCTGGAGTTGAAGGAGTTAAAAGAACAGTTGCAGGATCTGCTTGAGAAGGGTTTCATTATACCTAGTGTGTCTCCTTGGGGTGCGCCGGTGTTATTTGTCAAGAAGAAGGACGGGTCAATGAGAATGTGTATTGATTACCGGCAATTGAACAAGGTAACGATCAAGAATAAGTATCCGCTGCCGAGGATTCATGATTTGTTCGACCAACTTCAGGGTGCCAGGGTATTTTCCAAGATTGACTTGCGATCTGGCTACCATCAGTTGAGGATTAGAGCATCTGATGTCCCTAAGACAGCCTTCTGCACTCGGTACGGGCATTATGAGTTCTTGGTTATGTCATTTGGGTTGACAAATGCCCCAGCAGCTTTCAAGGACCTGATGAACTGAGTGTTCAGGCCTTATTTGGACTCATTCATGATAGTTTTCATTGATGATATATTGATATACTCCCGCAGCCAGGAGGAGCACGAGTAGCACCTTAGAGTGGTTCTTCAGACTCTGAGGGATAGTCAGTTATATGCTAAGTTCTCGAAGTGTGAATTCTGGTTGGGTTCAGTTGCATTTCTAGGTCATGTTGTATCAGCAGAGGGTATTCAGGTGGACACAAATAAGATTGAGGCAGTCAAGAACTGGCCTAGACCAACATCAGCTACGGAGATTCGGAGTTTCTTGGGGTTGGCAGGCTACTATCGACGGTTCATGGAGGGGTTTTCATCTATTGCAGCCCCGATGACCAGATTGACCCAGAAGGGTGCCCAGTTCAGATGGTCGGATGAGTGTGAGGCGAGCTTTCAGAAGCTCAAGACAGCTCTGACTACGGCACCGGTGTTGGTTTTGCCCACAGGTTCACGGCCCTATACAATTTATTGTGATGCTTCCCGTATTGGGCCTTGTGCAGTGTTAATGCAGGATGGCAAGGTCATTGCCTATGCTTCAAGGCAGTTGAAGATTCATGAGAAGAATTATCCGGTTCATGATTTGGAGTTAGCAGCCATTGTTCACGCCTTGAAGATTTGGAGGCATTATTTGTATGGCGTGGCGTGTGAGGTGTTCACTGATCACAAGAGTCTTCAGTACTTGTTCAAGCAAAAGGAGTTGAATTTGAGGCAGAGGAGGTGGTTGGAGTTGTTGAAGGATTATGATGTCACCATTCTCTATCATCCGGGGAAGGCCAATGTCGTGGCCGATGCTTTGAGTAGGAAGTCAGCCAGTATGGGCAGTCTCACTTATATTCCGGTCAGCCAGAGGCCGCTTGCTTTGGATGTTCAGGCTTTAGCGAATCAGTTCGTGAGACTGGATGTTTTTGAGCCCAGTCGTGTGTTAGCTTGCACGGTCGCTCGTTCTTCATTATTGGAGCGTATCCGTGATCGGCAGTTTGATGATCCTCATTTGTGTGTCCTTAGAGACACGGTGCAGCGAGGAGGTGCCAAGCAGGTTACCTTAGATGAGGATAGAGTTTTGAGATTGCAGGGGCGAGTTTGTGTGCCCAATGTGGATGGGCTTCGAGAGTTGATTTTGGAGGAGGCCCATAGTTCCAGGTACTCTATTCATCCGGGCGCCGCGGAGATGTATCAGGATTTGCGGCAGCATTATTGGTGGCATAGAATGAAGAAGGATATCGTAGCATATGTGGCTCATTGTTTGAATTGTTAGCAGGTTAAGTACGAGCATCAGAGGCCAGGTGGTGTATTCCAGAGGATTGAGCTTCCCGAGTGGAAGTGGGAGCGGACTACTATGGATTTTGTTACAGGACTACTGCTGACTCGGAAGAAGTTCGATGCGATATGGGTCATTGTTGATAGGCTGACCAAGTCAGCACATTTCATTCCGATGGCAGTCTCCTATTCTTCTGAGAGATTAGCTGAGATTTATATCTGGGAGATTGTTCGCCTTCATGGTGTGCCGACATCTATCTTCTGGAGAGCATTTCAGCGAGAGTTGGGCACACGGGTTGAGTTGAGCACAACATTTCATCCCCAGACGGACGGTCAGTCGGAGCGGACTATTCAGATTCTAGAGGATATGCTTCGAGCTTGTGTTATTGACTTTGGAGGTTCGTGGGATCAGTTCTTGCCTTTAGCGGAGTTTGCCTACAACAACAGCTACCAGTCGAGCATCCAGATGGCTCCTTATGAGGCTTTATATGGTAGGTGGTTCGGTCTCTGGTTGGATGGTTTGAGTCGGGAGAGGCTCGGTTGTTGGGTACAGATTTGGTTCAGGAGGCCTTGGACAAGGTCAAGATCATTCAGGATAGGCTTCGTTCATCTCAGTCTAGGCAAAAGAGCTATGCGGATCGTAAGGTTCGAGATATAGCTTTCATGGTTGGTGAGCGGGTATTGCTCCGAGTGTCGCCTATGAAGGGCGTGATGAGATTTGGAAAGAAGGGCAAGCTTAGCCCAAGGTTCATTGGTCCGTTTGAGATTCTTGATCGAGTGGGTGAGGTGGCTTATAGACTTGCATTGCCGCCTAGCTTATCAGCCGTGCATCCAGTTTTCCCATGTATCCATGCTTCGGAGGTATCATGGTGATCCAGCCCATGTGTTAGATTTCAGCACTGTCCAGTTGGACAAGGACTTGTCATACGAGGAGGAGCCGGTAGCTATTCTAGACCGACAGGTTCGTCAGTTGAGATCCAAGAGTTTTCCTTCTATTCGTGTTCAGTGGAGAGGTCAGCCTCTTGAGGCATCGACCTGGGAGTCCGAGTCCGATATGCGGAGCCGTTATCCTCATCTTTTCCCGACTCAGGTACTTCTTTCTTTTGACCGTTCGAGGACGAACGGTTGTTTTAGAGGTGGAGAATGTGACGACCCAAACGGCCATCACCTATTTTTTTACTCATTCCGTGCTTCCGAGGCCTTGAAAACCTCATTTAGGGTTGTCTCGATTTGCGTGCGCAGTCCGGGCGCGTAGCCGGAAAGCATAAATATGAATTCTGTGAGAAAAATGCTAAATTTTGATATTAAATTGATCAAATGTGCTTTCGGTCAACATTTTGGGCAAACGGACCCGGACCTGGATTTGACGGCCCCGGAGGGTCCGTAGGAAAATATGGGACTTTGGCGTATGCCCGAAATCGAATTCCGAGGTCCCAAGCCCAAGAAATGAATTTTTGTGTGAAATTGTTTTCTGGAAATGATTAAGGAAAATGAAAATGAAATTTGATTAAAGGACTGTGGTATCGGGCCCGTATTTTGGTTCCGGTGCCCGGTACAAGTCTTATATATGGTTTAAGCTCTTTCTGTAAAGTTTGGTTGAAATCGGACGTCGTTTGACGTGTTTCGGACTTAAAACTCTAAATTTGAAAGTTTATGAGGTTTGAGGAAAAATTTGTGATTTTGAGGTTGATTCATTGTTTTTGATGTTATTTTGGCGATTTGATCGCACCAGTGTGTCCGTAGGATGTTATTGAGGTGGTGTGCATATTTGGTCTAGAGCCCCGAGGGCTCGGGTGAGTTTTGGATAGGTGTCGGATTGCATTTTTGCATTTTTGAAAAAAACTGGTATCTCTGATCTGCAGGCTTCGCATTTGCGAAGCCAGTACTCGCAAATGCGAAGGTCCAGCACTCGCAAATGCGAAGGCTGGTTCGCAAATGCGAAACTAGACCAGGCCTGACAATGATCGCAAATGCTAAATCATTCTTCGCAAATGCGAAGGCCCAAGGTTCGCAAATGCGAGACCTTTTTTGCAAATGCGAAGGTCCCCTGATAGGCCTGAGTTCGCAAATGCGAACAAGAGTTCGCAATTCCCATAATTTGGTCGGGGTTCGCAATTGCGAACCCCAGTTCGCAATTCCCATATCTACAGCCCAGCAATTTTCATACTTAGTCGAATTTTAGGCCATTATTCACCCCACTATCAAAATACAACTCCTTAGGCGATTTTTCAAGAACAAGTTTCATCCCAAATCATTTGTAAGTCGATTTTTACTTAATTCTTTCACTCATTAACATCATTTAACATGTTTTTCACTTAGATTCAATGATTTTCATGGGTGAAATTGGGGGTTTTGGGTACAACATAGGATTTTCAAAAATTGGGGATTTGGACCTCAATTTGAGGTCCGATTTCAAAACAAATTACATATTTGAGTTTGTGGGGGAATGGGTAACCGGGTTTTGGTTCGAACCTCGGGTTTTGACCACGTGGGCCCGGGGGCGATTTTGGAATTTTTGGGAAGAACTTTGGAAAATTCATTTTATGCATTCAAAAATATTCATTTAGTGTTTATTAAAGTAATTAAGTGACTTGTGACTAGATTCGAGCGGATTGGAGGTGGAATCACGGGGTAAAGCCATAGTTGAGGCTTGAGTTGAGTTCAAGGCATCGAGGTAAGTGTTTGGTCTAACCCTAGCTTGAGGGAATAGGAGTTGAGTCTTATTTGCTACTTGTTGATTGTCGAGTACGATGTATAGGCATGGTGACGAGTATCTATACATTGGTGTCTAGCATGACCGCGAGTCCTTATTTTGCGAATAGTTTGGATTTTGTTATACCTTCCATGCTTAATTGATGACTTCTATATGTTGTAAAGAGCTTGTGAAAGGAATTGTGATCTTTAAACTTCGTGGAGCGTTGGCTCGAGTTGAAATAAAAATTGTGAAGATATATGAGATAAGTAAATCTTTGGAGCATTGGCTCGAGTGATAATGTGAACTATGTGATGCAAGTGAAAGAAAGAGAAAGAGTTATTGATCTATTCCCTTGCCGGGACGTTGTTGATTATTGAATATTTTCCCTTGCCGGAACGTTGAGATTATTGATGTTGTACCCTTGCCGGGATTTAATTGTTTTATTGTGTTCCCTTGCCGGGATTTCTATTATTATTTTGTTTATTCCCTTGCCCTTGTTTGTGATTGTTGCTTGGTGAGGACGAGAGTAAAAGCACGAAGGGTGATGCCGTGCACTTGTCTTTGATTTTCCTGATTTTTTGCTGATAATTGAGTTATGTTGTCCTTTACTTCTATTTATTGATTTTCTGGTTATTATCGGTTCAAGTGCATTAATTGTCTGATTCCCCTGTTACTGAGATTCTTTATGTTGGCATTTTCCTTTATCGTGTTACTTGTTATTATTGGCTCGATGTATCCTTGCGCAACATTATGCTTTGAAATTATGCTATAATTGCTACATGTTTATGTGATTTAGTTGCTACTTGACATTTAGCATACTAAATGTTAAATTGCCTATTTGCTCCTTATAATCCATAATAATTGCTATTTGTCATTATTTGTTTTCCTTAGTGAATCATAAATTTTGTGTACTTGTTGTCTTAAGAACTTGTATTAATTGTTGCGTTGGTTAGAGTAAATTTTCTTTTGGAGTAACTGTTGATTTAATGAAATGGGAGCGGGTGGTATGCCTACCACGAGTGATATTGAAATGGGAGCGGGTGGTACGCCTACCACAAGTGATATTGAAATGGGGACGACTGATATTGAAATGGGAGCGGGTGGTACGCCTACCACGACTGATATTGAAATGGGAGCGGGTGGTATGCCTACCACGAGTGATCTTGAAATGGGAGCGGGTGGTACGCCTACCACGAGATATTGAGAAATGGGATCGGGTTGCACGCCTGCAACAAGATGAGTTGAACATGAAAGTTGCCTTATCTCTTCATTTACTGCTAGAAGTTAAATTGTAGATGTACGCTTTATTATTCCTCAAATTCTATTTCTAACTGTTGCCCCTGAAGCATGCCCCCTTCCCCAGCTTAAATTGTTATTTTCTTGCTACGTCTCATTAGTAGGCGCCCATCACGACTCCCGAGGGTGGTAAATCCGGATCATGACATTAATTAACTATTTAGTGTTGGCTTGCCTGACAGTGGTGTCCGGTGCCATCACGACCTTTAACGGATTTTGGGTCGTGATAACATGGTATCAGAGCACTAGGTTCACTTAGGTCTCACGAGTCATGAGCAAGTCTAGTAGAGTCTTGCGGATCGGTACGAAGACGTTTGTACTTATCTTCGAGAGGCTACAGTGCTATTAGGAACACTCCCTTCTTGATTCCTCATCGTGCGATTTGATTCCTTTAAGACTTATGCCTTTATTTCATTCCTATTCAATCTTATGCGAGGTAAAGCGATGTTATCAATTGGGAATAGAAGAATTGTAATGATACCGCAGATGTGGTGCTGGATGTTTCTCCCTGCATATTCGATTGGGCTAATGTCGTCGCCTCGCAGAAGGATGTCTTGTCATTTCAGCTCAGTAGCTGTATTTCCGATGGTTTGAGGCTATGCACAAGTTGCTATGATGTTCATGAACTGTTATCGCCTAGTACTGATGTAATGGTAAGATACTTGTCTATGCGTCGAGGCAGTGAATGACTTGAAAGGTGATTTTTCTCAATGCATGATTCCGAGATTCAATATCTTATTTCCGGCGGGGGGAAGGCAATCAGACTAAGAATGTTCAGGTTTGGGTTGATGGAGTAACGAGACTTAGTATTTTTGAGCGTGGTGGAATTTCCATCGGTAATGTGGTGACGTTGTCCTTGTTGAATGTGTGAAGTTCGCCTGTGTTATGGTTTTCATCAACTTGCCTTCGAGGTAGAGTAGTGTGAGATGGTGCCGGAGAAGCGGCTATCAGAGATCGCGGTGTGCGGTGGCTCAGGATTGAATCGCTTTTCCTAATGTTGATGACCCGAGAAAGATGATCTTCGAAGGGGTTTAAAGTTGGTCGTGATCTATTGGTTCAAGTGCTTCAGAGAATAGATTTTTGGCTTAAGGGAACAACTGGGCAACGAAGGGTGAGGAAGGACATGTGGGGAGTGTCATGCGGTGGTTGAATTTATAGAAGGCCAGGTTTAAAAAGTAGAAGTCGAGTAGTTGCTTAAAGGAGAGGGTTTGACCAAAGTGGGAGAGTGGTAGAGTAGCATATGGGTTCAGTGGTAGGATAACTTCACGCCTTGAGGAAGCTTAAAGTGATTCGGGATTCATGGTGGACAGTGACTAGGTCTATGGTCTTAATTTGGAATATTGGCTATTATACGAAGAAAGGTTGGATACGACGGAAAGAAGTTTGCTTGATATGAAGAAGGACACAACATGACTTTGGGTTGGAATGTGTTGTCGCACCTTTAGTTGATGTCCATGAGGAGTGAATGGACTTGTACAACTAGTGAATAAGCTCGGGCTCAGGATGGTCTACTGATTTCGTAGTGATTGTACCCAGTGCAGCGACCTTGGAAGATGCCAGTATGTAATTTCCACAGGTGGGTTATCTCCTGTGAGCAGGTTAGCGGTCGCTTGGAGTTGACGAAGCTTCTACAACGAATTCTACTGGCCATCCGGTAAGAGGTCGAATATGTAAATGTGGCTAGTGATTCAGAGTGTTCGTGAAATGTTAACAGAAGAAATTTTGAAGAATTTGGTGGGTCGATTGCGCAAGATGATGTCAACGATGAAGGAAGAATCTTGGTGGATTACATGTTATGCAAGGGTAGCTTCTAGCTAAGTGGAGAGCCCCACCGCCTATGATTGGATTGTATGGTTATCTACTTGTGAGGTTTCTAGTTATTCACATATTGGTGGGTTATTATGACTAGGGGAAGAGAACATCAATGGTGATTTGAGCAAAGGATTTGAGGAATATATGCTATAATTGGCCTTATCAATTGTGTTCTGTCTTTGGAAGACTCAGGATTTATGCTTCATGTAGAGGTGATTTATAAGAAAGGTGATTCAGCCGGGCGTTTATTTGAGAGGGTGTTCATGTGCTTACAGAGCCTTGGAGTTGATTATATTCGGAACCAAGTCGGAGTGGGTGACTCTAAAAAATGGTCCTAGTGGATTCAAAGGTTAAAGTGTGGTGCCTAAGGATTTCGAGTCCATAGTATGGTTGACTGTCAAGCTTTTGCAGCAGATTATGATAAAGGAGCTTGGAGTGTTCTGCATTATCTCCGTTTTGCGGTGTAGTATGAGAGGAATGGGAGGAAATAACTTTGGATTCATAAAATAATTTTTGTAGAATGGGTGTACCAGTTGAAGATGCGAATGCACGAACAAGGAGGGTATGAAATGGTTCGTGGATTTTGAGACAATGTGGTCTCGTGAAATGGGGTCACTCAGAACGAGTGCGGATTGAGTTCGTTATGTTTGGATGGAGCTACTATTATTTCTAGGGCAAGTTAAGAATGAATTGGGAGAAGACGGGTCGGCTAGTAATGGTTGAATTAGCATGATGGTGGCAATGATCAGTTGCTTCAGTGCATGGAGTCATGCATGTGATTTGTGGCGGTACGTGCGAGGCTCGACGACCGCCATAATTGATTGTATTTGGATGCATTCGTGTATTATGTCTTGCTACAAGTGGGCGGATCCCGGAAGAGTTATGGTGGTTTAGACCACTATTTGAGGATTGTATTTTCTGCGGTTATGGGAATTCAGTCGCGTGTTGTAATGATTCTCCTGAAACGAGTAAAGTGAAAAGTTTCTACAAAATGAAGTGTGTATCCTATTAGTGGTTCAGGAGTTATGATGAAATTCTAGGGTTCTAGCATATTGGTAAGATAGGTGCGGTGAGCTACATGAAATTTAAAAGTCAAGGATCAAGGTGGCGATTTGGTGTTGACAAGGAAGTCACAAGCTCGGATGAGCAGGAAAAGAATTTAGATGTTTAGAGTAAGCTGGTATTGCCATCAGCGTCACCTGAGATCGGTGTCTTGTGTAAGAGGCTTTGCGTACTGGTTGCGGATTACAACATTGGTGCGACCGGTGATATGGATGTGCGGACTTGGTACCTTTCCAGAAGGTCGTGAGAGCGTGTCCCACGGGAAGATTGTATAAGTGTGACATGTAGCCACTTGATTGATTGAAGATTGAAACCAAGTATGAATATTGTGGTAATATTGCTAATTGGAGAATTTAGGCCTGGAGGGCGCTCAGTTCATTTGGGTGTGGACTGTGGAAGTTTGTTCCGGATCGACGGTTGTCCTTGTGTGTCATGGGAAGAAGGGTTATTGTGGATCCTTGAGAGGTTACTAGCCTAGTGCGGTACGATCAGAATCGGCTTGAGGTATATGGATGGATCTGAATGTGAACGTGGGCTCTATATCAGGCCGGATGTATTCATTTCAGCATATAGCTCCTGATTGTAGTATTCGGATTTTGGATGTGGTTTCGTCGTCGGCTATTTCATGTAATATATATTGTGCCATGTAAGTTGTGAAACGACTTGATAAATGTCATATGTGTTGAGGTTCCGCGTAGCGATGGTGTTATGTGGGCAGGATGGCTCTCGAGATTCAGACCATATATCACACCTTAGTTGTGCTTGCGTTTTGTAGCGTATGGTGCAATCTGTCTCCCCAGGGATGGTATTATGCACTTGGCGTGCTTGAAGCCGATATTCGGATATTTGTAGTAATGAGCATTCTAGCTCGGTAAGTATCTCCTTATATAGATTTTATGTGTGTATCAGGTTGCACGCCGCAACAGTGTGATGTTAAGTACAGTCCCCTATATCTTTTCTTGTGTGTTTGCTTCCCATTTTCTGGGGAAGGTTCATAACACCTTTTTGGTTGTCTAATTAGTTGCGTGGGTTGAGTAGTCCTTTCCAGTGTTTATTTTTCCCTTGGTATCATATTCAATTTTGTAGCTTGTTGGCACATTATGGCATCATATGAGACTTATGGCAATGTCTGAGGTGGCTTATTACCTGAGCAACTTGTACTGGGTGAGACAAGATCTTCGACCTGGGATTAGTGCGATCAGATTTATGTGAAGTGTATTAAAGATAAAATATAGTTATTTGGTTCATAATGAGGCAATGGTTCTTGTCAAGAGGAGGAGCTCAGTGAGTTATTGACTCAGCAGTTGGTCATGAATTTCTACACATCTCTTTCGTCGTGGCAGTATCGCACGAGTTGGAACAGGACTTATATGAGTCATGAGGTGTGTGTGAGCATCAGAGTCGTGGAATGACAGCTATTATTATCAGAGGATATTATTATGGTCATGTGAATTATGCAGTGCATGGTGTGGATTCAGCAAAGGTATGCAATCATGTTCTGGTACATCGTGTGGTGATTGATACGGAGTTCGTATGTTGGGAACAGCCTGGTAGAGAACTTCGGGTGTTGGAATTTGGCTCTAAGGCTTATTTGGCTAAGTAAAAAGGGAAAGTCTTCAGATTTGTTCGAGCAAATGTGCTCAACTGAGTTGTGGTAGCACGAGTAGGTGCACGAGGTGTTAAACAATGATTTCAGACAACTCTAAAGCAGTTCCTAGCATGTTCGAGGAAAATTCATGCGTTTAGAAGTTTTTGGAGTTCATGAGTAAATTCATGCGTTTTGGCATGCAATTCGTGGCTTTTGATGTTATTTCGGTGTTTCGATCGTGCGAGCAAGTTTATATCATGTTGTTAGACTTGTGTGAGTATTTGGCGTGGAGCTCCGAGGGCTCGGGTGAGTTTCGGACGTTCGGAAGGGGTGAAAAACACACCAGATTTCTAGTGTTCCTTGGCAACAGCTGCAGGTCTCGCAAATGCGAACCTCGCATTTACGAGGAGGGCTTCGCAATTGCGAAGAAGCCCGACCAAGGCAGTGTTCGTATTTGCGACACTTGTGCCGCATTTGCGACCCCAGCAGCTGAAGCCCAGGCTTCACATTTGCGAGGCTTTTGTCGCATTTGCGAACCTGGTGTCGCAAATGCGACATCAGAGGGCCGTGTCCAGCTCTTTTAATGCGGGACTTAGGCCATTTATTTCATTTCACTTCATCTCTCAGGCGTTTTTTTGGAGCTTTTGGAAGAGGGTTTTCACCTAGCACTTTGAGGTAAGTAATTTCTACACAACATGAGTTAAATGCATAGATTATGGATAGATTAACATGTAATAATTAATGAAAATCAAGGGTTTAGATGAAAACCTAGGTTTTTGATAAAAATGAGATTTGACCACGAAATTGGTTATGGAACTTAGTTAAAATTATATATTTATGTTCATAAGGTTATGGGTAATGACTTTCTTCAAAAATTTCCGGGATCCGGGCACGTGGGCCCGAGGGTGAATTTTAGGAATCTTACAATTTGGGGTGGGTAATCACTTTAATAGTGGAGATATGAACTTTTGAGCATAAATTGATTAGTTTATGTAATGTTTGACTAGTTTCGAGTCGTTTGGCATCAAATTTGGAGGTTGGATCGCATTCTTGAATTGGGGAGTAGGCTTTGAGACGAGGTAAGTCTCCTTTCTAACCTTGTAAGAGGGAGTTTACCGCCTAGGTGAATTAAATAAATGTGTGTACCTACTTGTGGGGGCTACGTACGTACGAGGTTACGAGACTCCGTACGTAGCTACTATTATGCTATTGTTCGGGTAGTTTAGGACCCGTATCATGTTTTGCTTGAAATGTTTGCGTCCTTACTTGCTAATTCAATTACTTAAGTCGTCGTAACTTGATAAAAGAAGTGTAAAAGGTTAAATTCAATTACTTGAAAGATTTAACAGAATACTTGACTGTAAATGTGAACTTTGTTTTTTCCTTGAAATAAATTGCTATTTGTGGATCGGGCCGTCCGACCTCGGCATGATTTGCGCATGACTTAATTGATTGTTTTGGAATTATTGATAATAGATGTGGCTGTTACACCCCGTGTTATCGTATGTAAGAGTACGTCATAAGTCAATTAATGTAAGCTCAGAAATGGAATCATCTTTGAAAAGTTTACAAAGTTAGTTCATCATGTTAACGTGGAGGTTACAAATATTTAAGATCATTAATACCAAGTAGCAAGAGGGTTTGAAGGCTTAGAAGCTAAATGAATTGAAGAAAATAAGTTTCGTCGAAAGTCGACAAGTTGGAATATTTTACCATGTACTTTTGGGGTGATACTAGGGTTATTAACATTATAACGAGATTGTATTATGAGTTATTTTAGTTGTACGATAGTTGGTGTTATGTTTTGAAGTCAAGCGAGTTGTGGAACAAAAGTTGGAAAAGGTCATCACAAGTTCCATTTATAATTTGCTGACATTTAGGTCAAATGTAGATTCACTTTTCTCCCAATATACTTGGAATCAATGGAGGATCTACATATCAAATTGAAGATCTACGAGTCTAGTTTCCAATGCATTAAACCGTTCTTCGATACGACATCGGGGTAGAGAGATATTTGCAGTTTTGCAAGACTGCACAGACTGTATAGTTGGCAAGTAGGTGTATCACTAAAGCTTTTTGAGAAATACATTTCGTGTGTTATATGAGGTCTTTTTGGGACATATTATATATCAAATTGAAGGTCTTGGAATCTAGTTTCCAACACTCTTAACCGTTCGTTCATACGATATCTGGATAAAAAGATATAGGTATTTGAAAAAGGGCCAATGAGATGGTGCCAAGTAGCACCTTTTGACTTTTCAACCAAAATGGATATTTATCTTCCTATGTCGTCTCTTTCTTCATAATTCCAGAGAGCTCGACCAAATAAGACCCCTAACCTCACCCTTAAGCTGTCCACAAGGTTATCCAACAAGATTATCATCCGAGGCACAAAATCACGAAGCAATAACACTAGAACGATCCCCACGACGTGAGTATCGCTATATTGCCTCTCTTTTTCTTTGTAGTTGGAGTTTTGGAAGGTATTTAATAGTTAAGAAAATGCCTTATTTCTGTATTTAAGCTTTTAAATATGAAGGAATGTTGATAAATTCATTTCCTAATAGCTAGAACTCACGGGACGGTGATTGGAAGCCGTGAGTTCGAATTATTCGACTTGTTGTGCGCTGTTTTTGGGCTGTTTCGTGTTGGTATTGGGTTGTATCTTTTACTACTGTTTTGTGGAGTTGGAGGAGGAAGGGTGTGGAGAAACACCACATAATGGCAAGGTTGTTTGTTGGTCGTTCATCGTAACATTTTCGGATTGTTTGACACTATTATGGTTGTCGTGTTGTGTATGAAGCGATAGGGGTATGTTGGGCTATTTGTGATTGTTTTGACTAGTGTGAAGTCATATATATAGGGGAGGTGCTGTCCATTTCATTGTAAAATAGATTGTGGTCGATACATAATAGTTACGACGCTTAAACGATAACGAGAGTGTCATTTCTCTTATTGTAGACTAAGGAGCCGTGAAATTGCATAGCTTGAGGTTGGGAAGAATATACAAGGTGTGTTAAGGCTCTTCCTTCATGCATGATCTATAGTGAAACGAACGTAAACGATACGCTATTTCATAATGAATCTACTCCTAGCAACTAAGGTTGTCCATGTTGTTCTTTCCTTACAGAGTTATTCCAAGAAAGTATGTATGATCCTTGAGTCCTAGTGAAGTTCATATTGATGGTATGATGTCCATAATGTTAATCGATGGTGCAATGACTTTATGTCACTCCAAAAGGTTTAGAACGTGACTCCATGAGTCCAGCATGCATTATATACGTATCTACTTTACTCTACCGAGCCGCGCTATAGTCGGCCGGGTATGGCACCTATTGTGCAACCACTGATCAGTTGGGTTTACCGAGCTCCACGTGGCCGGGTATGTTTTTACCGAGTCCTCTTTGAGGCCGGGTATGATATGATGATGATGATGCCCACAGAGGCGTATGTTTTTAAAAGTTTATGTATATATATGTATTATGCATTTCATGTCAGTAGCCCCCAGAGGCACTCAGATGTTACAGGTTGTATCTCCTCTACCTCTCTTTACATTACTGTTCTTATTTATGCTTTCCTGCCTTTCATACTCGGTACTTTATTCGTACTGACGTCCCTTTTGCCTGGGGACGCTGCGTTTCATGCCCGCAGGTCCCGATAGACAGGTTGACATTCCTCCTAGTAGGCTATCAGCTCAGCGAAGGTGTTGGTGTACTCCACTTGCTCTGGAGTTGCCTATTTGGTCAGTATGCTTTGGATATGTATTGATTGGTATGGTGGGGCCCTGTCCCGACCTTTCTAATTTTATGTACTCTTAGAGGCTTGTAGACAGATGTCAGGTGTGTGGATACTTGTATGGCCTTGTCGGCCTATGTTTTGAGTTTACAAATGGTCATGTCGGCCTTATAGGCCCGTATGTCACATGTATAAGTTTGTATATCATGCTGGGTCATCATACGTTAAGTATTCCCTTATGTTTTATTCTTGTTATCTCATGAAGGGTTTTCTAGCTCATTTACCCATGATAGTATGATAAGAAAGATATGTTACGTTGGTACTCGGTTGAGTAAGGCACCGGGTGCCCGTCGCGGCCCTTCGGTTTGGGTCGTGACAGTGGCCTCATTGGCCGGAGATATAAATTGTTAAAAGATGAAAATAAATTTGGAAATCTCCTATTAACAGAAGAATTGTTTACCTGCTTCATGTTATTGAATTTACAGTCGTATTATAACATCCATGATTTATCATATTATCGTTATATTATTGTTGGCCATAGTAAGTGTCGGAGTTGACCTCTCGTCACTACTTCTTCGAGATTAGACCAGATACTTACTGGGTACGCGTTATTTTCGTACTGATACTACACTTGCTATACATTTTGTTGTACAAGCACATGTATGGCTAGTGACCTAGTGGGCGCAACGACATGGTTGACATGGGGACTTAGGTGGGCTGCATTCCATGTTACGACCCACAGCCATCAGAGTCTCCTTCAGAGTATTTGTATTTTCTTTTCTGTCCAAATTTATATTCCGGGCAATTATTTTATATTTATTTTATTTCCTATTAAACGCTCATGCACTTGTGACACCGGGTTCTGGGATGATTATGAGATATTCAGTATTGAAATTAGGAAACATTATTATTTATTCTGCAAAGTTTATGTTTTACTAGTTAAATTGGAAGAAATTCATGATTTCAAAAATATTAAAATGAGAATTTAATTAACTATTTAGTGTTGGCTTGCTTGACAGTGGTGTCCGGCACCATCACGACCTTTAACGGATTTTGGATCGTGACATGTACTATTATTTACATGACTAAATACTAAAAAAAAAACGTTATGCATTTTATCTAAACCATGGAAAAACTAAAACCTAGATATCCAACACTATTGTCATTTCTAGTACAATTGAATTGGATGTCTTTTGTTAGCATTAATATTGATTTGATTTCGGTTTGGACTTTATTTGAGTTACTAACATTTATGGAGTATAACTTATTGGAGCATTCTATAATTATAAGTCCAAACTTGAAATAATATGTTAAAAAATAAAACTATGAAAAAGTTTAAGAAATATTTATAACTTACACTACAATAAATTCTTTTATGTATTATATATATTTAAAACTTCTACACATGTAATATCGGATTGTTTGTTTCGGTTTGATTTTTTTAGTTAAAACCATACCAAACCATTATTGCCGGGCTTTTTTTCCTTACACCAGACCCAATCAAACTGAACCAAGTCTGTTTGTTTTATCTATTTGACTCGAATTATCAGTCTGGTGTAGTTTATTAGTTTCATTTGTACACCCCTAGTCAAAGGAAGAGACTATAAAAAGAAATTCATAGTTTGAACTAGAAAATCAGTGCTCTGCTAAGTTCAATAGTAGCTTAGATCTCTATGATCTTCAGATTTCAATGTCAAATACTTTATCTTCCTTTATTTTCTATTTCTATTCTTTTCGACAATTCCAAATTTAGTTTCTGTACTTGTTGTACTTCTAAAATAGTAATCTGTTCTGAACCACAGCTTTACATGTTGAAATATAGAAACATCGAAAATGAGAAATTGGTGGTCTGTATTAGAGTGAACATTGTTGAAGATTATGTTGCCTGTATTATAAGCAACATAATATTTTATCAGCTTTTTCTTGCAACTTTTTCATTTAATGCCATCTCCAAAATTGTGCTTTCCTTTTCCTCCTCGTTTTTAATTTCCATGTCTAATTTTTCGTGGTATATACGAGTTTTTGTATGTGCGATCAGGAGGTCATTGGTTGTGAAATGAAACAAATTCTTGCAGAAAGCTATATAAAACTGCATGTGCAATCAGGAGGTCATCCGATGCAATTTTGTTTGAAGAATACGACGTTTGGATAGATTGTATCGTATTGTTACTTTAAATACAATGTTTGTTTTGATTGTTACTTAAATTTTATTGTATTGTATCGTTAAATCCATCATTAGGTAACGACGAAAAGTGTCACTTTATGGTACGACGAATTTGGTGTAGTGATGTCATTTTCTTGCTTTTTCACTCATCTTGCTCTTCCTAATTATTATATTAATCATATATTATCGTTTATCCTACTTCTTAATATAACAATTCCACTGTGTATCCTATTTCTTAGTAATATTGCAAGTTTATTCTTCAAATTGTTGGTGCGTGACATCGTGAAATGACGGCAAACGATACAATCTATCCAAACGTTATATTCATCAAACAATACAATACAATGCAGTACGATACAATATAATATATTATGAAACGACATGTAACAACAATCCAAACAAGCTGTAATGTGATTCATTCTTTTCTCAAACCCCGCAGATAACAAAAATTTAGTGCATCAAATTGTCCTTTTAATTTTTTGTGGTATTGCTACTAATGCTTTGTTATTATCTATTCAGAAGTGGTTCATGTTCATTTCTTTGTGTGTTTTAATGTTAGCCACACATGCATCTGTCAACAGGTGAATTAAATAATTCTAAACAGTATTACATTTAGCTTCAGACTTACTGTTTAACGCGACAATGCAAACCCTTAAGGATTTGTAGGGTTGCTATAAGAAATTATTTGTTTAATTGTTTACAGTGTTCAATTAAAAGTAGGTCAAATAATGTACAAGGGTTATGAAAGAGCTTAAAATGCGAAGTGGATTTTGATAAAATATTTCTTAAATAGGTATACTCTGTTAGTAATCTGTTGCAAAGTAAATCTGGAAATAAAATAACGTAAAAATAGAAATGTAGAAGTAACAGAATCTAATCCGAGCTCACTGAATTCACAGTATTTTCTTAAGGAACTTAATCCCCTCCCAGTACCCGAGGCTGTGGATTATTTTCTCCCAGGATAGAACGGATTACACACTGGTGTAGCTGTAACGACCCGACCGGTCGTTTTGAGCTCTAGCGCGCCGTACGGCGGTTTGAGGCCTTGAGCAGCTTCACTTCAGGTATTATGACTTGTACGCGTGGTCGGAATTGAAATTCGGAAGTTCGAAGTTGATTTGGTAAGAAATTCTCATTTCAGAAGCATTAAGTTGGAAGAATTGACTAAGGTTTGATTTTTGAGTAAACGACCTTAGAATAGGGATAAGAAGGTTCCAGCAGGTTCGTATGATGATTTCAGACTTGGGCGTATGTTCGGATCGGATTTTGGATGACCCGGGAGCGTTTCGGCGCCTATTGTAGAAGTTAGCATTTTGGAAGAATTTCATAAATTTGGGTTGAACTGCATATCAATGCTATCGATGTCCATTTGGGATTCCGAGTTTGGGAATAGCTCCGTATGGTAATTTTGGAATTGGGAGCGCGCCCGGAAGTGGATTCGGAGGTCCGCAGGTCATTTTGGGGTCATTTGGCGAAAGTTAGAAATTTGAAGGTTTTTGAGAAGTTTGACCAGAAGTGGACTTTATGACATCGGGGTCGGATTCCAATTCCACAAGTTGGAGTTGGTCCGTAATGTCGAATATGACTTGTGTGCAAAATTTGAAGTCAATCGGACGTGATTTGACATGTTTCGGCATCGAATGTAGAAGTTTGAAGTTCTAAAGTTCATTAAGCTTGAATTGGGGTGCGATTCATGATTTCGATGTTGTTTGATGTGATTTGAGGCCTCGAGCAAGTTCGTGTCATGTTTTGGGACAGGTTAGTGTAATTGAACGGGGTCCCGGAGGCCTCGGGTGTGTTTCGAATCATTTTGGGCTACTTTGGATGCTGATTTACTGATATATGGTGTTGTTCTTCGCGTTCGCAAGGATCCTCCAACATTCGCGAAGAAGGAAATCTCTGTTGCACAGGTCTGACTTCGGAGGCGCATATCTCGCAATCTGTAAGGAATTTGGAGATGATCTAAAAATGAAAGTTGTAGCCCCGTGTGTCTAGTTTTCATAAAAGTAAAACATTTAATATTTGGATATGTGTACAAAACGTTATGGCTGGTATACTACAGGCTGCCGGGAAGATGAAAAAGAAATTTGTGTTGCACAGGGCTGACTTTGGCAACTTATATCTCGAAATATATAAGGAACTGGGAGATGACCAAAACATAAAACATATAGATATTGGTGTCTAGCTTTCAGAAAATTAAACCATTTATCATTTGGAGTTTTGTACAAAAAGTTATGACTATTAAACTAGAGTCTGTCTGAGAAGAATTTGGAAATAGCTTTCGAGAATTTTATTCATCGCGAACGTGATGGGAGGCCCGCAAACGCGAAGAAGGGTTGCCTGGCAGTGTATAAGTTTGCAAAAATGGGTTTGGCTCATTTCATCTCATTTCCTCCATGGGAGATGACCTAGGAGCGATTTTGGAGCTCCGTCTTCATCATCTATGTCAAGGTAAGTGATTCCCACCTATTGCAAGTTAAATACTTGGATTATATATAGATTTTAACATGGAAATTCATGGAAAATTAGTGAAAATTTGGGGTTTTGGTAGAAAACCTAAAAAATTGATATTTTTAGATTTTGACAGCGAATTTGGGCATGGAATTGAGAATAGATTATATATTTGAGTTCGTGATGTTATGGGTAATGTTTATCTTCGAAAATTTTTGGAATCCGAGCACGTGGGTCCGAGGGTGATTTTTATCGACTTATTGATCGGGGTTAGAAATTGTTATAAATCGGATTATAATGAGTATTTGAGTATATGTTTATGGGTTTGCACAATTATTGACTAGTCTTGGAGCGTTGGGCATCGGTTTGAGTCGTCGGAAGGACTTGGGAGCCGAATATGGAACTTCAGAGCGAGGTAAGTCTCCTTTATAACCTTGTAAGAGGGAATTTACCCCATATGTGAAATAACTCAATATGTGCTTCTATTTATGGGGGCTACGTTCGCACGAGGTGACGAGAGTCCATGCGTAGCTACTATAATGCTTATGTCCGGGTAGTCTAGGACCCAAATCACGTTATATTTGCGATGCTTGCATCCTACTTGTTAATTTAACCGTTTAAAACATATTGGAACTTGATAAAGGAATTTCAAAAGGTTAAACTTCACCTACTTGGGTTTTGGACGGGTCACTTGACTGTTAATGAGAATTGATATTTCTTTGAACATCAAATCTAAATAAATCCTTGATTTGGTTGTTTGAATGTGTTTATCTTTTGTCGAACGGGTCGAATGTCTCGGCAGATTAAATAGATGATCTATGGTTCGTGCCGTTCGACCCTCCGACAGTGCACATCTTAATTATGTTGGTTCGCGCCGTACGACCTCGACATGATTTACGCATGACCTAATTGATTGTGTTGGAATTATTGATAATTGATGTGGCCTCATTGGCCGGAGATATAAATTGTTAAAAGATGAAAATAAATTTGGAAATCTCCTATTAACAAAAAAATTGTTTACCTGCTTCATGTTATTGAGTTTATAGTTGCCTTATAAAATCATAATTTACCATATTATCGGTATATTATTGTTGGCCATAGTAAGTGTCGGAGTCGACCTCTCGTCACTACTTCTTCGAGATTAGACTGGATACTTACTAGGTACGCGTTGTTTTCGTACTCATACTACACTTGTTGTACATTTTGTTGTACAGGAACATGTATGTATAGTGGCCTTGTGGGCGTAACGTCGTGGTTGATACGAGGACTTAGGTGAGCTGCATCTTATGAGACGATTCGCAGCCAGCAGAGTCTCCTTCAGAGTACTTGTATTTTTCTTTTCTTTCCAAATTAGTATTCCGGACAGTTATTGTATTATATTTTATTTGCTAGTAAATGCTCATGTACTTGTGACACCTGGTTCTGGGAGGATTATAGGATACTCAGTTTTGAAACTGGAAACATTATTATTATTCTGTAAAGTTCTCCTTTTTACTAGTTAAGTTGAAGGAAATTTATGATTTCAAAAAAATATTAAAATGAGAATTTAATTAACTATTTAGTTTTGGCTTGCCTGACAGTGGTGTCCGGCACCGTCACGGCCTTTAACGGATTCTGGGTCGTGACAACATGGTATCAGAGCACTAGGTTCACTTAGGTCTCACGAGTCATGAGCGAGTCTAGTAGAGTCTTGCGGATCGGTACGGAGACGTCTACACTTATCTTTGAGAGGCTACACGGCTGTTGGGAGCACTCCCCTTCTTGATTCCTCATCGTGCGATTTGATTCCTTTGAGGCTTATGCCTTTGTTTCTTTCCAATTCAATCTTATACGATGCGAAGCGCTTGTTATAAATCTGGAATTGAGGAATTGTAATGGCACTACAGATGTGGTGCAAGATGTTTCTCCCTGCGTATTTGATTGGGCTATTGTCGTCGCCTTGCGGAAGGCCGTTATATTATTTCAGCTCAGTATTAGTACTACCTAAAGCTTTGAGATTTGGCATTGATTGTTATGATGATTCGTGCGTTGCTATCACACAGTGTGGTGTAATGGTAGGATGCTTGTGTATGCGTCGAAGCAGTGAATGACTTGGAAGGATGTTTACTCAGTGCAAGATTCAGAGATTCAGTATTTTATTTCCGGCGGAGGAATGGCAACCAGACTCTGAGTGTTCAGGTTGGGTTGATGGAGTAACGATACTTGGTATTTTCGAGCATGGTGGAATCTTCATCTATGATGTGGTGTCGTCGTCCTTGATTGAATATAAAGTGTTAAGTTCGTCGGTGTTATGGTTTCTTCAATTTGCCTTTGGAACAGAGTATTGTGAAAGTTGCAGGGGAAGCAGCTGTTAGAGATCACAGTGTGCGGTGGTTCAGGATCGAATCAGTGTTCCTAGTGTTGATGGCTCGAGAAAGATGATATTTGGAAGGGTTTAGAGCTGGCGGCGATATGTTAGTTCAAGTGCTACCGAGATAGATTTTCATTTAAGGCAACAGCTGGGCAGCGAAGGATGAGGAAGGACATGTGGGAGGTGTCTTGCGGTGGTTAAACTTCTAGAAGGCCAAGTGTGAGAAGCAGGAGTCGAGTAGTTGCTTAAAGGATGAGTTTGACCCAGGTGGAGAGTGGCGGAGTAGCATATGGGTTCTGTGGTAGGATGACTACACGCCTTGAGAAAAGTGTAGAGAGATTTGGGATTCATGGTGGACACTGACTAGGTCTACGGACTTAATTTTGAATATTAGCTATTATACGGGGGAGATTGGATACGACAGGAAGGAGTTGCTTGATATGAAGAAGGATACAACATGACTTTGGATTCGAATGTGTCGTCGCACCTTTAGTTGATGTCAATGGGGAGTGAATAGGTTTGTACAGCTGGTCAATGGGCACGGACCCGAGATGGTTTATTGGTTTCGTAGTGATTGTGCTCGATGCAACATCGTTGGAAGGTTTCAAGGAGTTTGGCAGGTCGATGGCGCGAGATCATATCAGAGAAGAAGAATGAACCTTGGTGGTTTCCAGAGTAGGCAATGGTAGCTTCGAGCTAAGTGGGAGAGGCCCACCGCCTACGATTGGATTGCATGGTTATCTACTAGTGATGTTTCTGGTCATTAGTGTATTGGTAGGTTATTACGACTAAGGGAAAAGAAACATCAGTGGTGATCTGAGCAAAGGATTGAAGAATGTGTGCTATATTGGGCCTTATCGGTTCATGTGCTAGCAAATCCTTGGGGTTGATTATATTCAGGACCAAGTCAGAGTGGGTGATTCTCAGCAACTGTCCTAGTGAATTCAAAAGTTAAAATGCGGTGCCTAAGGATTTCAAGCCCGCAGTATGGTTAAGAATCGAGCTTTTGCAGCGGATTATGAAAAGGGGGCTTGGAGTGTTCTATGTTATCTTCGGCTTTCAGTGTAGTATTTGGAGGAATGAGGGAAAATGACTTCGGATTTGTAGAGGAATTTTCAGAATGGGTGTACCAGTTGAGGATGTGAATATGCGTGCAAGGAGGGTATGAGATGGTTCGTGGGATTTGAGACATCATGGTCTCGTGAGTCGTGATTTGGGTTCTCGATGTTTTGAATGAAGCTATTATTATTCCTAAGGCAAGTCTAAAGTAAATTAGAAAAAGTCGGTTCGGTTAGCATGATGGTGGCAATGATCAGTTCCTTCAGCGTGTTGAATTACACATGTGCTTTGTGGCGGTACGTGCTAGGTTTGACGGCCGCCGTAATTGATTTTATTTGGAGGCATTCGAGTATTATGGCCTGTTATGTGTAGATGGATTCCCAAAGGTTTAGACCACTACTTGAGGTCGGTATTTTCTACAGATATGAGAATTCAGTCACGTGTTGCCATGGTTCTCTTAAAATGAGCTGAGTAAAAGGGTTTTATATGATGAAGTGTTTACCTTATTAGTAGTTCAGGAGTTATGACGCAATTCTTGTACTCTTGGCATGATTAAGTGCATCGAGTAGCATGGGTTTGGAAGTTGAGGATCAAGGTTGCAGTTTGGTGTTGACAAGAATGTCACCAGCTCGGACGAGTAGGGAAAAAGGGATTCAGATGATTAGAGTAAGCGGGTATTGTCTTCAGCGTCACCTGAGATCTGTGTCATGTGTCAGAGGCTTCGTGTATTGATTTGCAGATCCTTGATTCGCTTTACAGCATTAGTATGGCCGATGGTATGGAGGTGCAGACTTGTTAACCGGTGCATAAGGTCATGAGAGCGTATCCCACGGGAAGATTGTATCAGTGTGACATGTAGTCACTTGATTGAATGAAGGATTGAAACCAAGTATGGAGATTATGGTGCTATCGTTCATGTGAGAATATATGCCTGAAGGGTGCTCGGTTCATTTGGTTCTGGACTGTGGAAGTTTGTTCCGAATCGACGGCTGTTCTTGTGTGTCATGGGAAGAAGGGTTATTGTGGATCCTCAAAAGGTTATTGGTCTAGTGCGTGTACGATCAGAATTAGCTTGAGGTCCGTGGATGGATCTGAAATATGAATGTAGGCTTTATATCAGGCCGGATGTGTTCACTTCGGCATAGCACTCCTTATGAAGGAGTATTCGGACGTTGGATGTTATTTCGTCGTTGGCTATTTCATGTAATACTCTATTGTGCCTTGTGGGTTATGAGACGGCTTGACTAAATTGCACATGTGTTGAGGTTCCGCGTAGCGATGGTGTTATATGAGCAAGATGACTCTCGAGATGCAGATCATATATCGTACTTTAGTCGTGTTTGAGTTTTGTGGCATACGACGCTATCTGTCTCCCCAGGATTCGTATTATGCACTTAGCCTGTTCGTAGTCATAAGCATTTTAGCTTGGCAAAGTTTTTCCTTATACGGTTTTATGTGTGGATCGGGTTGCATGCCGCAACAGTGTGATGTTGAGTACAGTCCCTTATATATATTCTTACATGCTTTGTTTCCCATTTTCTGAGGGAGGTTCATGACATCCTTTTGGTTCTTCAACTAGTTATGTGGTTCTTTCCAAAGTTCGTTCTCCTTATGTATCACGTTCGAGTTTGTAGCTTGTTGGCACATTGTGGCATCATATGAGACTTTTGGCAATGTCTGAGGTGGCTTATTGCCTGATCAATTTGTACTGGGTGAGCGAGATTATTGGACCTGGGATCAGTGAGATCAAATTTATATGAAGTATATTAAAGAGCAAATAGAGTTATTTGGTTCATAATGAGGCAATTGATCTTGTCAAGAGAAGGATCTCAATAAATTATTACTCAGCAGTTGGTCATGAATTTCTACACATCTCTTCCGTCGTGGCAGTATTGCAAGAGTTGGAACAGGACTTATATGAGTCATGAGGTGTGTGTGAGCATCAGATTCGTGGAATGTCGGCTATTATTATCAAAGGATATTATTACGGTCATGTGAATTATGCGGTGCATGGTGTTAATTCAGCAAAGGCATACAATCATGTTTTGGTACATCGTCTGGTAATTGATACGTGTTCGTATGTTAGAAACAGACCTGGTAGAGAATTCCGGGTGTTGGAATTTGGCTCTAAGGCTTATTTGGCTAAGTAAAAGGGAGAATCTTCAGATTTGTTCGAGCAAATATGCTCAACTGAGTTGTGGTAGCACGAGTAGGTGCACGAGGTGTTAAACAGTGATTTCAAACAACTCCAGCGTAGTTCTTAGCACGTTCGAGGACGAACGTATGTTTAAGTGGGAGAGAATGTAACGACCCGACCGATCATTTTGAGCTCTACCGCGTCGTTCGGTAGTTTGAGACCTTGAGCAGCTTCACTTCAGGTATTATGACTTCTACGCATGGTCGGAATTGAAATTCGAAAGTTCGAAATTGATATGGAAAGAAAAATCTCATTTCGGAAGCTTTAAGTTGGAAGAATTGACTAAGGTTTGATTTTTGAGTAAACGACCTCGGAATCAGGATTCGAAGGTTCCAGCTAGTTCGCATGATGATTTCGGACTTGGGCGTATGTTCGGATCGGGTTTTGGATGACCAGGGAGCGTTTCAGCGCCTATTATGGAAGTTAGCATTTTGGAAGAATTTCATAAATTTGGGTTGAAGTGCATTTTAATGCTATCGATGTCCGTTTGGGATTTCGAGTTTGGAATAGCTCCGTATGGTGATTTTGGAATTTGGAGCGCGTCCGAAAGTTGATTCGGAGGTCCGCAGGTCATTTTGGAAAAAGTTAGAAATATGAAGGTTTTTGAGAAGTTTGACCGGAAGGGGACTTTTTGATATCGGGGTTGGATTCCGATTCCGGAAGTTGGAGTAGGCCCGTAATGTCAAATGTGACTTGTGTGCAAAATTTGAGGTCAATTGGATGTGATTTAATAGGTTTCGGCATCGAATGTAGACGTTGAAGTTCTAATGTTCATTAAGCTTGAATTGGGGTGCGATTCATGATTTCGATGTTGTTTGATGTGATTTGAGGCCTCAAGCAGTGCGTGTCATGTTTTGGGACATGTTTGTGTGATTGGACGGGGTCCCGGGGGCCTCGGGTGTGTTTCAGTATGTTTAAGATCATTTTAGGCTACTTTGGATGCTGATTTACTGATATCTGGTGTTGTTCTTCGCGTTCGCGTGGATCTTCTGGCGTTCGCGAAGAAGGATTTGGCTTCTGGGATTTCGTTCTTAGCATTTGCGAAGAGACTCTCGCATTCGCGAAGAAGGAAATCTCTGTTGCACAGGTCTGAATTCGGAGGCTCATATCTCGCAATCAATATGGAATTTGGAGATGATCTAAAAATAAAAGTTGTAGCCCTTTGTGTCTAATTTTCGTAAATGTGGACCATTTAACATTTGGATTTGTGTACAAAAAGTTATGGCTGGTACACTACAGGCTGTCCGGGAAGATGCTGAAGAAATTTGTGTTGCATAGGGCTGATTTGGCAACTTATATCTCGAAATATATAAGGAACTAGGAGATGACCAAAATACAAAAATTGTAGATCTTGGTGTCTAGTTTTCAGAAAATTTAACCATTTGTCATTTGGAGTTTGGTATTAGAAGTTATAACAATTATACTAGAGTCTGTGTGAGAAGAGTTTGAAAATGGCTTTCGAGAATTTTGTTCATCACGAACGCGATGGGAGGCCCGCGAACGGGAAGAAGGGTTACCTGGCAGTGTATAAGTTTGCAAAAATGGGTTTGGCTCATTTCATCTCATTTCCTCCATGGGAGACGACCTAGGAGCGATTTTGGGGTTCCGTCTTCATCATCTATGTCAAGGTAAGTGATTCCCACTTATTGCAAGTTAAATACTTGGATTATATATAGATTTTAACATGAAATTCATGGAAAATTTGTGGAAATTTGGGGTTTTGGTAGAAAACCTAAAATATTGGTATTTTTGGATTTTGACCACGAATTTGGGCATGGAATTGAGAATAAATTATATATTTGATTTCGTGATGTTATGGGTAATGTTTATCTTCAAAAAATTTCGGAATCCGGGCATGTGGGCCCGAGGGTGATTTTTATGGACTTTTTGATCGGGGTTAGAAATTATTATAAATTGGATTATAATGAGTATTTGAGTATATATTTATGGGTTTGCACAATTATTGACTAGTCTCGGAGCATTGGGCATCGGTTTGAGTCGCCAAAAGGGCTTGGGAGCCGAATATGGAACTTCAGAGCGAGGTAAGTCTCCTTTCTAACCTTGTAAGAGGGAATTTACCCCATAGGTGAAATAACTCAATATGTGCTTCTATTTGTGGGGGCTACGTACGCACGAGGTGACGAGAGTCCGTGCGTAGCTACTATTATGCTTATGTCTGGTAGTTTAGGTCCCAAATCATGTTATATTTGCGATGCTTGCATCCTACTTGTTAATTTAACCGTTTAAAACATATTGAAACTTGATAAAGGAATTTCAAAAGGTTAAACTTCACCTATTTGGGTTTCGGACGGGTCACTTGACCGTTAATGAGAATTGATATATCTTTGAACATCAAACCTAAATAAATCCTTGATTTGGTTGTTTGAATGTGTTTATCTTTTGTTGAACGGACCGAATGCCTCGACAGATTAAATAGATGCATCTATGGTTCGCGCCGTTCAACCCTCCGACATTGCACCGTTTAATATTATATTGGATCGGGCCGTACGGCCTCGACATGATTTGCGCATGACTTAATTGATTATTTTGGAATTAATGATAATTGATGTGGCCTCTTTCGCCGGAGATATAAATTGTTAAAAGATGAAAATAAATTTGGAAATCTCCTATTAACAAAAGAATTATTTACCTGCTTCATGTGATTGAGTTTATAGTTGCCTTATAAAATCCATAATTTATCATATTATCGGTATATTATAGTTGGCCATAGTAAGTGTCGGAGTCAACCTCTCATCACTACTTGTTCGAGATTAGACTGGATACTTACTGGGTACGCTTTATTTTCATACTCATACTACACTTGCTGTACATTTTGTTGTACAGGCACATGTATGTCTTATGGCCTTGTGGGCGCATCGGCGTGATTGATACGGAGACTTAGGCGAGCTGCATCTTATGAGATGATCCGCAGCCAGCAGAGTCTCCTTTAGAGTACTTGTATTTTTCTTTTCTGTCCAAATTTGTATTCCAGACAGTTATTGTATTTTATTTTATTTTCAGTAAATGCTCTTGTACTTGTGACACCGGATTCTTGGAGGATTATGGGATACTCAGTATTGAAATTGGAAAATATTATTATTATTCTGTAAAATTCGCCTTTTTACTAGTTAAGTTGAAGGAAATTATGATTTCAAAAAAATATTAAAATGAGAATTTAATTAACTATTTAGCGTTGGTGTAACGACCCAACCGGTTGTTTTGAGCTCTAGCGCATCGTTCAGCGGTTTGAAGCCCTGAGTAGCTTCACTTCAGGTATTCTGACTTGTACGCGTGGTCGGAATTGAATTCCGGGAAGTTCGGAGTTGATTTGGAAAGAGAATTTTCATTTCGGAAGCTTAAAGTTGAAAGAATTGACTAAGATTGGATTTTTGAGTAAACGACCTCGGAATCGGGATTCGAAGGTTCCAGCAGGTTCGTATGAAGATTTCGGACTTGGGCATATGTCTGGATCGGGTGTTGGAAGATCCGAGAATGTTTCGGCACCTATTGTGGAAGTTAGCATTTTTGGAAGAATTTCATAAGTTTGGGTTGAAGTGCATTTTAGTGTTATCAACATCCGTTTGGGATTCTGAGTCTTGGAATAGCTCCGTATGGTGATTCTGGTATTGGGAGCGTGATCGGAAGTGAATTCGGAGGTCCGCGGGTCATTTTGGAGTCATTTGGCTAAAGGTAGAGATTTAACGGTTTTTGAGGAGTTTGACCGGGAGTAGACTTTTTGATATCGGGGTCCGATTCCGATTCCGGAAGTTGGAGTAGGTCCGTAATGTCGAATGACTTGTGTGCGAAATTTGAGGTCAATCGGACGTGATTTGATAAGTTTCGGCATTGAATGTAGAAGTTTGAAATTCTAAAGTTCATTAAGCTTGGATTGGAGATCGATTCATGATTTTAGCGTTGTTTGATGTGATTTGAGGCCTCGAGCAAGTCCTTAATGTCTTTCGGGACTGGTTGGTGTGATTGGACGGTGTCCCGGGGGCCTCGGGCGGATTCCGGGTGGTTAGCGGATCGATTGGGACTTAAAGGATGAGCTGAAGGGGGTCTGGTTGCTGGTGTAACCGCTCCTGCGGAGGCTTCACCGCAGAAGCGAGGAAAGGAACCGCAGAAGCGGCTAGAAGTGAAGGGGTCAGAGGCTGCAAGTGCGAAGGATTTTCCGCACCTGCGAGATCGCAGATGCGGTCGGGGCGGCGCAGAATCGGACTGGGGCAGCTGGAGGTTTCCCGCAGAAGAAGAATTTTAACCGCGCCTGCGGAACCGCAGAAGCGGTCGAGTGACCACAGGTGCGAAGGTCGCTGAGCAGAAGAGGATTTTATAAAAACAGAGATTTGGTTCATTTCCTTCCATCTTTCTCTTGTTTGGGCGATTTTTGGAGAGCTTTAAGAGAGGGATTTCATCATCAAACATGAGGTAAGTTAATTCCACCCCTTGTGAGTTAAATACCTTGATTATATACGAATTTGAGCATGAAAATGGGTAGAATCTTGGGGTTAGAGGGAAACCTAGAAAATTCGTATTCTTGGATTTTGCCCACGATTTTGGACATGAAATTGAGAGTAAATTATATATTTGAGTTTGTGAGGTTATGGGTAAACTTTATCTTCGAAAAATTTCGGAAACCGGGCACGTGGGCCCGAGGGCATTTTTGTCAACTTTTCGATCGGGGTTAGGAATTGTTATTAATTGGATTATTATGAGTAATGGAACATATAGTAATGGATTTGCACAATTATTGGCTAGTTTTGGAGTGTTGTGCTTCAATTTGAGTCTTCGGAAGGGCGTAGGATGCTGGTTATGGAACTTCGGAGCGAGGTGAGTCTCCTTTCTAACCTTGTAAGAGGAAATTGTCCCCATAGGTGAGTTGATTGGTTATGTGCTCCTATTTATGGGAGCTACGTACGCACGAGGTGACGAGAGTCCGTGCGTAGCTACTATTTTGTATTAGTTCGGGTAGTCTAGGACCCGAAAGCATGCTATACTTGGAATATTTTTAATATTATTGACAGTTTGAATTGCTTAAATCACATCGAATTAGTAAATGGATTTCTAAAAGATTAAACTTCATTTTCTTGAATTGTTAAAAGGGAATTGACCTTTCTTTGGATAATTGTTCTCTGATGAATCCTTGATTGACTGATTGTTGTATTTATTTATATTTGACCGCGTCGCATGTATGATTCGCGAGCGGGGTAATAGATGCATCTATGGTTCGCGCCATTCGACCCTCAGGCAGTGCACAGTTTAAATATTGTTGGATCGGGTCGTACGTCCTCGGCATGATTTGCGCATGCTTGTATTGCTTGCCTTGAAATTTATTGAAGTGATATTGTTTGTTCCCGGTTTGAGAATAAATGTATAAATGATGAAAAGGGATTTGGGAATTTCCTATAAAAGAAATAATTGCTTACTTGCTTCACTTTATTGAATTACAATCATGCTTATATAAATCCTCAATTTGTTACATTATCGATTTATCATTATTGGACCACTAGTAAGTGTCGAAGTCGATCTCTCGTCTCTACTTCTTCTAGATGAGGCAGGATACTTACTGAGTACACGTTATTTTCGTACTCATGCTACACTTGCTGTGCATTTTGTTGCACAGGTACAGGTATTTCTAGCGGCCTACTGGGGGTAGCAGCATGGATGATACGGAGACTAGGTGAGCTGCATTTCTCGAGGCGACCCGCAGCCAGTATAATCTCTTTTTGCTATTGTATTTACATCTGTCCAATTTGTACTCCGGACAGTGATTGTACTTTATTCGATCCTCTTAGTAATTGCTCATGCACTTGTGACACCGGGTTCTGGGATGTCTATGGGATTATTCAGTATTTTAAATTGTTAAAGATATTTTTATTTATTTAGTGGAACTTATTCTTTATTGTTTAAATATATAAAAGAAGTAAATTCAGAGTTATCTAAAACAAGAAGTTACTAATTAATTAGTGTTGGCTTGCCTGACAATGGTGTCCGGTGCCATCACGACCCTTAGTGGATTTTGGGTCGTGACAACATGGTATAAGAGCACTAGGTTTCCTTTGGTCTCACGAGTCATGAGCAAGTCTAGTAGAGTCTTGCGTATCGGTACGGAGACGTCTGTACTTATCTTCGAGAGGCTACAGGGCTGTTAAGAACACTTCCCTTCTTGATTCTTCATCGTGCGATTTGATTCCTTTGAGGCTTATGCCTTTGTTTCCTTCCTACTTGATCCTATGCGACGCGAAACTCTTATTATAAATAAGGAATTGAGGAATTTTAATGGTACTACGGATGTGGTGCAGGATGTTTCTCCCCGCGTGGTTTTTTGAGCTATTGTCACCGCCTTGCGGAAGGATATTCTGTCGTTTTAGCTCCGTAGCTGTACTTCTGAGAGCGTTGAGGCTATGCACAGGTTGCTATGATGCTCATGAATGGTTATCACACGGTATTTGATGTGATGGTGGGATGTTTGTCCATGCGTGGAAGCAGTGTATGACTTGAAAGGAGGTCTACTCAGTGCATGATTCTGAGATTCGATATTTTATTTCCGGCGGAGGAAAACAATTGTCCTATGAATATCCAGATTTGGATCGATGGAGTAACGAGACTTTGTGTTTTTAAGTGTGGTGGAATTTTTATCTGTGACGTGGTGTCGTCGTCCTCGATGGAATATGTTAAGTTCGCTGGTGTTATAGTTTACTTCAATTCGCCTTTGGGCGAGATATTTTGAGATAGTATTGAAGAAGCGGCAGTCAAAGATCGCGGGGTGCGGTAGATCGAGATTGAATCGATGTTTTAGTGTCGACGGTTCGAGAAAGGATGATCTTCGAAAAGGTTTAAAGTTAGCAGCGATCTATTGGTTCAAGTGCTATTAAGATAGATTTTGATCTAAGGCATCAGCTGAGCGGCAAAGGAGGAGGAAGAACATGTGGGAAGTGTCATGCGGTGGTTAAACTTCTAGAAGGCCAGGTGTAAGAAGTAGAGGTCAAGTAGTTTCTTAAAGAAGTGAGTCTGCCCAAAGTGGGAGAGTGGCAGAGTAGTATGTGGATTCAGTGGCAGGATAACTACACCATTGAGGAAAGTTTGGAGTGATTTGGGAGTTTCAGTGGATAGTGGCTGGGTGTACGGACTTAATTTGAAGTATCGGCTATTATTCGCCGGGAGATTTGATATGACGGAAAGGAGCTGCTTGATATGAAGGAGGATACAACATAACTTTGAATTGGGAGATATTGTCGCACATTTAGTTGATGTCCACGAGGAGTGAATGGACTTGTGCAGCTGGTGAATGAGCAACGAGCTCAGGTGGGTTATCTCATGTGAGCAGATTAGCGGTCGCGTGGTTGGCGAAGCTTATGCGAAGAATCCTACTGGTTATCTGGTAAAGAGGTCGGACATGTGAATATGGTCAATGATTCAGAGTATTCATAAATGGTTTTACAGAAAGATTTCGAGGAACTCGGCGGGTTGGTTGTGCTAGATCATGTCAACAATGAAGAAAGAACCTTGTTGAGTTCCATAGTTGTGTAATGGTGGCTTCAAGCTAAGTGGGAGAGCCCCACTGCCTACGGTTGGATCGCATGGTCGTCTATTTATGAGATTTTCGATTGTTAGCATATTGATGGGTTATTTCAGCTAAGGGAAAAGAACATAAGAGGTAATTTGAGCAAAGGAATTGTTAAGGGTGTGCTAGGGCTGGCCTTATTGGCTCATGTTCAGATTTGGGGAAGGATTCAGGATTTATGCCTTTTATGGATGCGGGTTTCAAGGAAAGTTATTCGGCCGGGTGCTTCGTCGAGAGGGTATTCAGGTGCTAGAAGATTCATGGAGTTGATTATATTCGGGACCAAGTCAGAGTGGGTGGCTCTCAACAACGGTCCTAGTAGATTCAAAGGTTAAAAATGCGGTGCCTAAGGATTCAAGCCCGTGGTATGTTTAAGGATCGAGCTTGTGAAGCATCTTATGATAAGAGGCAGAATGTTCTTTGATGTTTTGACTTGCAGTGTAGCAGAGGAAGGAAAGGGAGAGAAGGACTTCAGATTCGTAAAGGAAGTACCAGAATGGATGTACCAGTCGAGGTGCGAATATGCACACAAGGAAGGTATGAGATGGTTCGTGGGATTTGAGACAGCATGGTCTCGTGTTACAAGGCCACTCGGGTTGAGTGCGTTACGTGTTGAATGAAGTTATTATTATTCTAAGGCAATTAAGGATAAATTGGAAGAGGTTGGATTGGTTAGCCATGGTTGAATTGGCATACCGGTGGTAGGGATCAGTTCCTTCAGCGTGATTAAGTTATGTAGGTAATTTGTGGCTATACGTGTGAGGCTTGTCGGCCGCCATAATTCATTTTATTCGGAAGTATCCTAGTGTTATGGCCTGTTATGTGTATGTGGGTCCCGGAAGGGCTATGGTGGCTTAGACCACTACTCGAAGATTTGCATATTCTACGGTTATGAGAATTCACTTATGTGTTGCTATGGTTCTCCTGAAATGAGTTAAGTGAAAAGTTTCTATATGATGAAGTATTAGTCTATTAGTGGTTCCAGAGTTATGATAAAAATCGTGTTCTATCGCATGGCTTGTTAGGTGCAATGACCGGTATGAAATTTGAAGGTGAGGATCAAGGTTGCGGTTTGGTGTTTGACGAGGATGTCACGAGCCCGGATGAGCAGGAAGGGGATTTGGATATTTGGAGTAAGTTGGTATTGTCTACAGCGTTGCCTGAGATCGGTGATTTGTGAAAAAGGCTTCACATCCTGGTTAAGGATTCTTAATGGCTTTTCAACGTTATTACGGCCGGTGGTATGGATGTACAGACCTGTTATCTGTTACGGAAGGTCGTGGGAGCATGACCCACGGGGAGGTTGTATAAGTGTGGCATGTAGTCACTTGACTGATTGAAGAATTAAACCAAGTATGAAGATTGTGGTGATATCGTTAATTTGAGAATTGATGCCTGGAGGGCACTCGATTTATTGGGTGGTGGACTGTGGAGGATTACTTCGGTTATGATGGTTATTCTTGTGTGTTATGGGAAAAAGGGGTTATTATGGACCCAGAAAAGATTATTGGCCTAGTTCGGTACGATCAGAATCGGCCTGAGGTCTGTGGATGGATTTAAATATGAATATGAGCTCTATATCAGGCCGAATGTGTTCATTTCCGCATAGCTCTCCTTATGGAGGAGTATTCGGACGTTGTATGTTATTTCATCGTCGGATATTTCATGTAATGCTATATTGTGCCGTGTGAGTTACGAAACGGCTTGGTAAATTTCTTATGTGTTGAGGTTCCACGTAGCGATGGTGTTATGTGAACAAGATGGCTCTTTAGTTTCAAAACATTTACCGCACCTCAGTTGTGCTTGAGTTTGTTAGCTTATGGCACTATATGTCCCCTCAGGGATGGTGTTATGCACTTAGCGTGCTTGTGGCCGATATTCAGTATTGTGTTGTAATGAGCAATTTAGCTCGATGTGTATCTCCTTATGTGAATTTTATGTGTGGATCGGGTGGCACGCCGCCATGGATATGTTGTTTGGATCGGGTTGCACGCCGCAACAGTATGCTGATGATTACAGTATGAATGGGATTGGTCTGACCTCTCGCTCGGATGTAAGACTCCCGCCGCTGAAAGATGTCCCATGCCACCTTTCGTGAACAGCTATGCCCGAGAATGAATTGTGATATAGCGCCGAATAAGCCACAGCTCTATTCCCGACTCAAAATCCATAAAGGACTTTAAGGGAGATAAAATAGGGGGCCCTATACCATACATCCTGCTGCCTTGGGACGACTGCACGTTACATCATAGCAGCACGACCAAATGGAGGTGGAAAGCCCTTGTATAGGTTGGGCGCTAGTGTGTTTTGTTTCCATTTTCTGAGGAAAGTTCATATTAGCTGCGTGAGTGGAGTAGTCCCTTCCAGAGTTCGTCTTTCTTATGTATCACGTTCAAGTTGGTAGCTTATTGGCACATTGTGGCATCATATGAGACTTTTGGTCATGTCTGGGGTGGCTTGTTGCCTGAGTAGTTTGTACTGGGTGAGACAAGGTTATTGGATCTAGGATCAGTGCAATCGGATTATATGAAGTATATTAAAGAACAAAGATCATAATTTGGTTCAGAATGAGGTAATGTTCTTGTCAGGAGTGTAGCCTCAATGATTTGTTGACTTGGAAGTTGGTTATGGATTTCTACATGTCTCTTCTGTCGTGGCGGTGTTGCAAGAGTTGGAACAAGACTTATATATATCATGAGGTGCGTTGTGAGCATCAGATTCGGGGAATGTTGGTTCTTATGATCAGAGAATGTTATTATGGTCCTGTGAATGATGTGGTGCATGGTGAGAATTCAGCAAAGGTATGCAGTCATGTTCTGATACCTCGTGTAGTGATTGCAACGCTGCTCATATGTTGGAAGCAGGCCTGGCGAAGAATTCCTGATGTTGGAATTGGGTTCTAAGCTTATTTGTTTGAATAAAAGAGAATATCTTCAGATTTGATCGAGTTAATGTGCTCAACTGAGCTGTGGTAGCACGGGTAGGTGCTCAAGATGGTAAACAGTGATTTCGGACAACTCCGGTGCAGTTCCCAGCACGTTCGAGGACGAACATATGTTTAAGTGGGAGAGAATGTAACGACCCACCCGGTCGTTTTGAGCTCTAGCGCATCGTTCAGCGGTTTGAAGCCCTGAGTAGCTTCACTTCAGGTATTATGACTTGTACGCATGGTCGGAATTGAATTCCGGGAAGTTTGGAGTTGATTTGGAAAGAGAATTTTCATTTCGGAAGCTTAAAGTTGAAAGAATTGACTAAGATTGGATTTTTGAGTAAACGACCTCGGAATCAGGATTCGAAGGTTCCAGCAGGTTCGTATGATTATTTCGGACTTGGGCATATGTATAGATCAGGTGTTGGAAGATCTGGGAATGTTTCGGCACCTATTGTGGAAGTTAGCATTTTTGGAAGAATTTCATAAGATTGGGTTGAAGTGCATTTCAGTGTTATCAACGTCCGTTTGGGATCCCGAGTCTGGGAAAAGCTCCGTATGGTGATTCTGGTATTGGGAGCGCGATCGGAAGTGAATTCGGATGTACGTGGGTCATTTTGGAATCATTTGGCTAAAGGTAGAGATTTGAAGGTTTTTGAGGAGTTTGACCGGGAGTGGACTTTTTGATATCGGGGTCGGATTCCGATTCCGGAAGTTAGAGTAGGTCCATAATGTCGAATATGACTTGTGTGCAAAATTTGAGGTCAATCGAACGTGATTTGATAGGTTTCGGCATCGAATGTAGAAGTTTGAAATTCTAAAGTTCATTTAGCTTGGATTGGAGATCGATTCATGATTTTAGCGTTGTTTGATGTGATTTGAGGCCTCGAGCAAGTCCGTAATGTGTTTCGGGACTGATTGGTGTGATTGGACGGGGTTCCGGGGGCCTCGAGTGGATTCCGGATGGTTAACGGATCGATTGGGACTTAAAGGATGAGTTGAAGGGGGTCTGGTTGCTGGTGTAACCGCTCCTGCGAAGGGTTCACCGCAGAAGCGGCTCCGCAGAAGCGAGGAAAGGAACCGCAAAAGCGGCTAAAAGTGAAGGGGTCAGAGGCCACAGGTGCGAAGGATTTTCCGCACCCACGAGATCGCAGATGCGGTCGGGGCGGCGCAGAAGCGGACTGGGGCAGCTGGAGGTTTCTCGCAGAAGCGGAATTTTAACCGCACATGCGGAACCGCAGAAGCGGTCGAGTGACCGCTGGTGCGAAGGTCGCTGGGCAGAAGAGGATTTTATAAAAACAGAGATTTGTTTCATTTCCTTCCATCTTTCTCTTGTTTGTCGATTTTTGGAGAGGTTCAAGAGAGGGATTTCATCATCAAATATGAGGTAAGTTAATTCCACCCCTTGTGACTTAAATACCTTGATTATATACGGATTTGAGCATGAAAATGGGTTGAATCTTGGGGTTAGAGGTAAACCTAGAAATTCGTATTCTTGGATTTTGACCACGATTTTGGACATGAAATTGAGAGTAAATTATATATTTGAGTTCGTGAGGTTATGGGTAAAGTTTATCTTCGAAAAATTTCGGAAACCGGGCACGTGGGCTCGAGGCCATTTTTGTCAACTTTTCGATCGGGGTTAGGAATTGTTATTAATTGGATTATTATGAGTAATGGAACGTATAGTAATGGATTTGCATAATTATTAGCTAATTTTGGAGCGTTGTGCTTCAATTTTAGTCTTCGGAAGGGCGTGGGATGCCGGTTATGGAACTTCAGAGCGAGGTGAGTCTCCTTTCTAACCTTGTAAGAGGGAATTGTCCCCATAGGTGAGTTAATTGGTTATGTGCTCCTATTTATGGGATCTACGTATGCACGAGGTGACGAGAGTCCGTGCGTAGCTACTATTTTGTATTCGTCCGGGTAGTCTAGGACCCGAAAGCATGCTATACTTGGAATATTTGTAATATTATTGACTGTTTGAATTGCTTAAATCACATCGAATTAGTAAATGGATTTCTAAAAGATTAAACTTCATTTTCTTGAATTGTTAAAAGGGAATTGACCTTTCTTTGGATAATTGTTCTCTAATGAATCCTTGATTGACTGATTGTTGTGTTTATTTATATTTGACCGCGTCGCATGTATGATTCGCGAGCGGGATAATAGATGCATCTATGATTCGCGCCATTTGACCCTCTGGCAGTGCACAGTTTAAATATTGTTGAATCGGGCCGTACGTCCTCGGCATGATTTGCGCATGCTTGTATTGCTTGCCTTGAAATTTATTGAAGTGTTATCGTTTCTTCCCGGTTTGAGAATAAATGTATAAATGATGAAAAGGGATTTGGGAATTTCCTGTAAAAGAAAGAATTGCTTACTTGCTTAACTTTATTGAAGTACAATCATGCCTATATAAATCCTCAATTTGTTACATTATCGATTTATCATTATTGGACCACTAGTAAGTGTCGAAGTCGACCTCTCGTCTCTACTTCTTCGAGATTAGACGGGATACATACTGAGAACACGTTATTTTCGTAGTCATGCTACACTTGCTGTGCATTTTGTTGCACAGGTACAGGTATTTCTAGTGGCCTACTGGGCGTAGCAGCATGGATGATACGGAGACTAGGTGAGCTGCATTTCTCGAGGCGACCCGCAGCCAATATAGTCTCTTTCAGCTATTGTATTTACTTCTGTCCAATTTGTATTCCGGACAGTGATTGTACTTTATTCGATCCTCTTTGTAATTGCTCATACACTTGTGACACCGGGTTCTGGGATGTCTATGGGATTATTCAGTATTTTAAATTGCTAAAGATATTTTTATTTATTTAGTGGAACTTATTCTTTATTGTTTAAATATATAAAAGAAGTAAATTCAAAGTTATCTAAAACAAGAAGTTACTAATTAATTAGTGTTGGCTTGCCTCACAATGGTGTCCGGCGCCATCACGACCCTTAGTGGATTTTGGGTCGTGACAGTTGGCTTGCCTGACAGCGGTGTCCGGCGCCATCATGATCTTTGACGGATTTTGGGTCGTGACAGTTGCGGTATTTCAAACCCCAGTTTTTCAGCAAACATAAATGGCAGCAACAAATCACACTTATTGTTGCTTTGTCATAGTTAAAATAATGCAGAAGAAGGAAGGAGATTTCAGAATTTTTGTAAGGAGAATCTGAGGGAATGGCCTAGTATTTATTGCCACTAGGATGGATTCAAACGAAGTGGTGCAACTCTCGCATAAAATGGCCATTACGCAATTGGCTATTTACGCAAAATAAAACGGGAAAATCAAACATCAGATCATCCGAAGCCGAAGCCGAGCCGAGCGAGCGACGACGACGATGGCGCGAGGCTTGCCTTCTTCTCAATTCTTTAAGGGCTAGAAGAAGAGCAATTGTATATATACCCATCAAAACCCTTTTCTTCCTCCAATATGGGACACTGTCCCTTTGACAAAGAGGGAAATTCAAATATTTTATTTTTTCCTCCATTTTCCATTCACTCTATTTTAAGCTAAACCAAGCTTAAACCCAACAATCCCTTACATGAATGGGGAATAGATATATCAAGGAAATATGCATGAAAAATGTGTGATTCGCAAGCAAGGATAAATGGCATCTGGATAAGTAGGTTTCCCATTGAATTTTTCGTAGTGAACTTATGTCGGATATACTCGGTCAATCGGTAGATTTGATATCTTCGCTAGAGAGCTGGCCTTGCAAAATTTTCCTTGAAGCGGCTAACACTTCACACTTACATAGGTGATTCCTAAACGTGTCATCCCGTAGATACACTCTTTGATATACCCCACATCAAATTTAGAAACCATTAAAAAGCCTTAATGCTTAATCCTTGTTACTGAATATTGTCTCATCATGAGAAAGGACCAAAATTTTAGTTGACAATGTTGAACTGTCATTAATGACTTTGTTTGATATCCTTGAACCTAGATCTTGGGATCTCCAGTATTTAGGTTGAGTAACCATCACAATGACTTGTCCTCGGCCCTATTCCCATTCCCCTCGATGATCTTTCAACTACCTCTCTAGTTAGGCCTTCTGTAAGCGGATCTGACATATTATTGCTTCACTTACGTAGTCCATTGTGATAACCCCCTTAGAGAGTAGCTACCTAACGGTTTTATGTCTTCATCGTATATGAAGAGATTTACCGTTATACAAAACGCTCCCAACCCTTCCAATTGCCACTTGACTATCGCAACGTATGTATATTTGTGCCAACGGTTTGGGCCAAAATGGAATATCTTCCAACAAATTTCGGAGCCATTCAGCTTCTTCACCGGCTTTATCTAAGGCTATGAATTCATACTCCATTGTAGAGCCTGCAATACACGTTTGTTTGGACGACTTCCAAGATACCGCTCCTCCACCAATAGTGAATACATATCCACTTGTAGATTTAGAATTAGTTGAACCGGTGATCCAATTTACTCACAATATCCCTCAATCACTGTAGGATATTTGCCTGTAGTGCAAAGCAATGTCTTGGAGTATGTTTTAAATATTCCTAAAACTATTTCATTGCCATCCAGTGAGACTAACCTGGATTACTCATGTATCGACTCAATTTACTTATAGCACAAGCTATATCTGATCGAGTACAATTCATGATATACATTAAACATCCCAACACACGAGCATAATCCAATTGTGATGTGCTTTGGCCTTTGTTCTTTGCAAGATTTACGTCAATTAGAGTCTTTGCAACTTTAAAATCTAAGTGCTTAAATTTTCAAGTACTTTTTTAATGTAATGAGATTGCGACAATGCCAAAACTTGAGGAGTCTTATGGATCTTAATACCCAAAATTAAGTCGGCAACTCCCAAGTCTTTCATATCAAACTTTTTAGTTAGCATACGCTTAGCCGCATTTATATTGGCAATGTCATTACTCATTATCAACATATCATTTACATATAACCAAACAATGACTATATGATTTGTAATATTTTAATGTACACACATTTATCACATTCATTTATTTTAAAACCATTTGACAATATTGTTTGGTCAAATTTTGCATGCCATTGTTTGGGTGCTTGTTTTAGTCCTTAAAGAAATTTAACAAGTCTACATACTTTCTTTTCTTTACTTGGAACCATAAACCCTTCAGTTTGTTCTATGTAGATTTCTTCCTCCAAATCTCTAATTAAGAATGCTGTCTTAACATCCATTTGATGAATTTCAAGACTATATACCGCAGCTAATGCTACTAACGTTCATATGGACGTAATTCTTGGAACTGGAGAGTATGCATCAAAATAGTCAAGAACTTCTCGTTGATATACCCTTTGACCATAAGTCTTGCCTTATATTTATCAGTAGTGCCATCATCTTTCATTTTCCTCTTAAAAATTCATTTAGAACCCAACAGTTTATTTCTAGGAGGAAGATCGACCAATTCCCATGTATGGTTGTTCAATATGGATTCTATTTAACTATTAGCTGTCTCTTTCAAAAATAATGATTCCGAAGAAGACATAATTTTTTTAAATGTAGGAGGCTCATTTTCCAATAAGAATGTCACAAAATGTAGTCCAAATGAAGTAGATGTTCTTTGACGTTTACTATGTCTTGGATCCTCCTGATTAGATGCACTTTCTTTTGTTCTTCTCGATGTCATCTAGATCTTTCACCAGCGGACTCACATTCCTTTTTATACGGATATATATTTTCGAAGAATTCAACATTATCTGATTCTATAACCGTATTATTATGAATGTCGGGATTTTCTGATTTATGAACCAGAAATTGATATGCTTTATTATTGGTTGCATATCCTATGAAAATACAATCAACAGTTTTCGGCCCTATATTTACTCTTTTGGGTTTAGTTACTTGCACTTTTGCCAAACACTCCCACAAGTACTTGGTTTAGTATCCGGTTAGCCGTAAGAATGACTTCCCCCACAAGTTCTGCGACAAACCAGAACTTATCAACAAAGAATTTATCATCTCCTTTAATGATCAATTCTTTCTTTTCGCAATCCCATTGGATTGGGGCGTGTAAAGGGTCGTTGTTTGATGAATAATTCCATATTCTAAATATATTTTTTCAAAAGGAGACTCGTATTAACCACACCTATCACTTCTTATCATTTTTATTTTCTTGTTAAGTTACGTTTTAACTTCATTTTTATATTGGTTGAACGTATCTATTGCTTCATCTTTACTACTAAGTAAGTAATATGCAATAGCGAGTACAATCGTCAATAAAAGTTATGAAATACTTCTTTCGACCACGAGATGGTATTGACTTCATGTCGCAAATGTCTGTGTGAATTAAGTCTAAAGGATTTGATTCCTTTCAACAGACTTAAAAGGATGTTTAACATACTTTGATTCCACACATATTTGAAATTTTGATTGGTCGCATTCGAACTTAGGCAATACTTCAAAATTGATTATTTTCCGATAGGTTTTATAATTGCCATGTCCCAAACGTATATGCCATAAATCATTTGACTTAAGTAAGTAAGAAGAAGCTGAAACTTTATTACTCTCAACGACCATTACATTCAGTTTGAAAAGGCCCTCAGTGAGGTAATATTTTTCTACAAATATTTCTTTCTTACTTATTACAACCTCATCAGATACAAAAATGCACTTAAACTCGTTCTTGATGAGAAGTGCAATAGAGACTAAGTTCTTCCTAATTTCAGGAACATGGAGGACGTTGTTCAGAGTCACCACCTTGTTAGAAGTCTTTTTCAGAAATATCTTGCCACATCCTTCAATCTTGGCCGTTGTAAAATTTCCCATAGAAAGCGTCTAACAACACAAAAATGGCAAGTGGATCCACAATCCGCCATTCCTTGGGATTTTCCACCAGGTTGCATTCAGAAAGCATAACACACAAGTCATCAATATCCTCGTGCTTTTCAACCATGTTTTCTTGCCCCTTCTTCTTGTCTTTCTTTGGAGCACGACAATATGCAGATTTATGTCCAGCTTTCTCGCAGTTGTAGCAATTTTCTTTGAACCGCTTCTTGCTTGGGTTACTTTTTGATCTAGAAGGCTTCTTTCTCTTTTTATTATTTTGTGGAGCATCCTCAATAATGTTTGCTCCCATTATTGTTGAGTTTCCATGATCCTTCTTTTCAGCAGCTTTGTTGTCCTCTTCGATCCTCAACCGAACAATGAGATCTTTGAGTGACATCTCCTTGCGTTTGTGTTTCAAGTAATTTTTGAAGTCCTTCTACAAAGTAGAAAACTTCTCAATCATTGCTGCAACTTGGAATGCTTCATTGATGGCAAGACCTTCAATGAAAATTATATTAGTAATAATAACATAATTAATACTTTCAACAAAAGTATTAATTCGACTTATACCTTCAGCAAAGAGATCATGAATAATCACTTGCAATTCCTGGACTTGGGTAATAACACACTTGTTATCTACCATTTTGTAGTTCAAAAATTTTGAGGCAACAAATTTCTTCAACCCGACATCCTCAATTTTGTATTTCTTTTCAAGCACAATCCACAGTTCTTTTGACATCTCCATATTACTATAGACATTATACAGATCGTCCTCCAATCCGCTAAGAATATAATTCTTGCACAAAAAATTAGAATGTTTCCACGCCTCAATCACGAGGAAGCATTTTTTTTATGGAGTTTCGTCAGGCGACACAGAAACATCTTCCTTAATGAACTTTTGTAGACTTAAATTCATCAGGTAGCAGAACATTATCTACTGCCACCGCTTGAAATCAATCCCAAAAAATTTTTCGAGCTTTTCTGCTAGTGTCAGTGCCAATGCCGGTGTTGTTCGACTTGTCGATGCATTGGAAGTCACCATAGAAACAGACTGGTTTCCGTTCTCAGTCGTCATTTCTGTAAAAAAAAATGATACAAACAAATGTTTAATTTACGGTGAAGTTTTTATATCTTCAAACCGAATAAAACTGGAATAGAAAATCCTGTAGATTTTGATCTCCAATGGAGTAGAAAATCAGTAGGATTTTAGTCTCCAAATAACATATATTAAGACAAAACAAAATATACGTTAAGATATAAGAATGGAGTAGAAAACCACTAAAATTTTAATCTCCAAAACTAGGAGTAGAAAACCACACGTGTTTTAGTCTCCAGATAGTATATACAATACAGAATATAAAATTAAGTTCCTTAATCTTGTTAGTAATATGTATTTGCAAAGTAATTCTGGAAATTAAATAATGTATAAACAGAAATTTAGAAGAAACAAAATTTAATCCAAGCCTATTGAATTTACAGTTTAATTTGGATTAAAATAATATTATATTAGCTCTTTAAGAGCTAGGAGAAGAGCAGTTGTATATATACCAATCAAAACTCTTTTCCTCCTCGAATATGGGCACGGTCCCTTTGTCAAAGAGGAAAATTCAAATATTTTATTTTTCCCTCCATTTCTGTCGCGACCCAAAAATCACTAGTCATGATGGCACCTAACCCAATCCGCTAGGTAAGCCAACTAACAGAAATTACAGTCCAAAAGAGATTATAGAAAAATAGTGAAGAATTATCTGAACATGTACAGATTGACCCAAGAACTGGTAGTACAACTCATGAGCTTTTAAGACTTGGAATTTACAAAGTTGGTACAAATAATTACACGATCTGTTTGAAATTTACATAACAAATTAGCAAAACCTAAGCTACCAAGGACAAGTGGAAGCTATATCCGGATGCATGAACATCTTCAGAGTCAGCACCCGACATCACCAGTAGCTCCGCTCCAAAAATCTGTACGCAATGTACAGAAGTGTAGTATCAGTACAACCGACCCCATGAACTAGTATGTATCTTGTCTAACCTCGTCGAAGTAGTGACGAGGAGTTAAAAGATACTTTCTGATAAAAACCTGCACTGTAAATCAACAATAGAACTATACCACGATATAATAGAGAAGAATACATAAAACGGATACGTAAAATAATAACCGAGTGTTAACAGAGATCACATTTTAGCATCTTACAATACCTCGACCTATCCTTTCCTTGGAATGAAACCAATAAACCACAACAGTCAATTCTTAACTTTTATAGCATGAGGAATGTACTCAGATATCAACCCAATTGCATAGCAACACCCTTCGTGCTTTTATCTCATCCTCACCCAATATACATATAACAGAACCAACCGGATGACAGAAATACCGATAACAAGAATTACAAAGTAGGAGATACACTAGTAGCTATAATGAACGAGGATATACATGTGGGCATTAGTACAAGTCTAGGCGGAAAGCATGTGAGTAATGACGGCAATTGAAAAACAAGGAATATCAACTTCAATTAACTAGCATGATTGAGGCCTAAGTACAGATATAACAAATAAGAAGGAAGCACATGATCTTTACTAGTCAACAAGTAGAGGCATGAATGACTAGCATGGTGGAAGGCTTGTACCAAAGTGCAACAGAATAGATACGACATGAGTGTAATTATAAAAACAGAAAAATAGGCATGATATTTGCAAGTTAAATAAGCAGAAGATATGAGCGACACAACAACAACTGATATATAGATAAATGACAGAACAATAGAAACAAGTCACATCAGATCTAAGATTGCGAGAATAACAGCTCAGGGCAAAGACATGAACATATACACAGGAAAACAAATATCACAACATAATGCAAGTCCCTCATCCTCGCCTACACCGAAACACCCGGATGTTGGAAATTGGCTCTGAGGCTAATCTGCCTAAACAAAAGGGGAATCTCCAGATTTACTCGAGCCAATGTGCTCAACTGAGTTGTGGTTGCACGGGTAAGTGCACGAGGTGTTAAACGACGATTTCAGACAACTCCAGAGCAGTTCTTAGCATGTTCGAGGATGAACATATATTTAAGTGGGAGAGAATGTAACGACCCGACATTTTGAGCTCTAGCGCGTCGTTCAGCGGTTTGAGGCTATGGGCAACTTCACTTCAGGTATTACGACTTGTTCGCGTGGTCAGAACTGAAATTCGGGAAGTTCGGAGTCGATTTGGAAAGAGAATTCTCATTTCGGAAGCTTTAAGTTGGAAGATTCTAACTAAGGTTGGATTTTGAGTAAATGTCACGACCCAAACCCCGGCCGTGATGGCGCCCAACACATTGCTAGGCAAGCCCGACCATTTACACAACCTTAGCCAAATAATCTATATAAATAAATAAATGTTCACCGCTAAAATACCAAATTAAATGCGGAATTTTTGTAATAATCTCTAACATTCGAAAATCCCAAAATAAAAACAAAGTACTAATCAACCCACAGAATCTGGTGTCACGAACATGAGCCTCTAGAAACAGATTATTCACCTATTACAAGTCCGACTAAGAAAAATATACGAATAAAATAATAAAAGATAGAAGGGAGAGATCAAGGCTGCGAACGCCATGCAGCTACCTCGATACTCCCGGATATTTACTGCTCCGCTAAACAAGTCCTCACTCACCCTGTGGTGTACCTGAATCTGCACGCAAGGTGCAGGGAGTATTATGAGTACTTCCAACCCAGAAAGTAATAAATATAAATAAAGTCTTAGGATAAGAAATCCTGAATAAACACAAAGTAAAACTATATTTACAACAACGTGGACCAATAGCATAATACAGTAAACATTAAAAACAGTTATAATAAAGTCATACCAGAATGAGAATAAATAACAATTAAATATGCAATGCAACACATAAACCGGTACCTCCAGTACCCCGCTGCGGCTGTGCAACCCGCTCCATTTATTTAACGTAGACGGCGCTCACTGGGGTGTGCAGACTCCGGGAGGGGCCCCTTACGGCCCAAGCGCAATAATAAGCCATCTCGTGGCATCAAACAGGCCCTTGGCCTCATATCAATATCATTATAATACTGCTGCGGCGTGCAGCCCGATCCCATACTCAGTCCAAAAATCACACAATAGTATAAAAATATTCAGCCCAAACTTCATTTAAAAATATTAACTTAATTTCTAATTTAAGAAAAAGGCTGAGATTTCAAACACAGTATTAAATACCAGGACTGAGTTTAATATTTATAAATATGGTAAGAAACCATTAAAATAATCCCTGAAGGATTCAAGTAGTTGGCACGAAGCCCAATTATGACAATTAATCCATTTTTATAAGGATATTACAAATCTACAATCAAATAGGTACCAATTTTATTAAGCGGGACGGACCAAGTCACAGTCCCTGACGGTGCTCTACCCACGCCCGTTATCCGGCGTGCAAGTCACCTCACATAGCACTACGATGTGCAAATTCGGGGTTTCAAACCCTCAACACAACATTTACATTTATTACTAATCTCAAGCCGGCCAAAGTCCAAGCTTGCTATGCCCTTGCCTTTCGAATTCACCTCTTCGCGCGTCGAATCTGACCAAAACCACAACGAATACGTCACAATATGCTAAGGGAATATAACCCAATCGAAAAGACTCGAAAAACATCGAAAATCACGAAGTTGGCAAAATCCGAGCCCCGGGCCCACTTCTCGAAAAATTATAAAATTCACATCACCGGATTCCTTATCTCGCCACGAGTCCATGCATATAAAGAACACCAAAATCAGAGTCCAAATGACCCCTCAAATTCCCATTTTTGTTCTCTTAGGTTTCAAGCCCTAAACCACCATTTTTGACCCTAATTCCTTGAGTTTTCAGTGAAATTTCATGTATTTGCATGATAAAATTGTGTTCTAAGTCCAAGAATGCTTACCTGATCGAAGTCCTTGAATTTCCTCTTCAAAATCGCTCAAGAACACCCCAAGTCCGAAGTCAAAATATGTGTTCTGTAAATATTTCGCAAAGGGAATTTAAACCCTTTCTGACCAGTTATTTCCGCATCTGCGGCTACATAGCCGCATCTGCGACTTCCACTTTTGCGATGGGGAGCCGCTTCTGCGGACAAGACCGCTTCTGCGGTTACTTGACCGCTTTTGCGATCTCGCATCTGCGATTCCTTTTAAGCAGGTGCGGTTTCCTTTAGCCTTCTAAAATTCCGCATCTGCGGTACTACTGTCGCATCTGCGACTCCGCAGATGCGGTCAGCCTCTCCGCACCTGCGATGCCTGTCGCTTCTGCGGTTCTTGACTCGCTTCTGCGGTACCGCTTCTGCGGTCCCATTTCCGCAGGAGCGAAAATACTAGAAGCAGCACAGTTTCTGCAATCTCCTAAGTTCAAAACTTCCCGTTAGCCATCCGAAATCACCCCGAGGCCCTCGGGACCTCAACCAAATATACAAACATGATCCAATACCTTATTCAAACTTGCTTCAATCATTAAAACACCTCAAACAACACTAAAACTATCATTTCTCATCGAATTCAAGCCTAAGTTCTTCTAAAACTTCCGAAACACGCATTCGATCATAAACCCAACCAAAACACCTCCGAATGACCTGAAATTTTGCGCACACATCCAAAATCACCTAACGAAGCTACAGCAACTCTCGGAATCTCATTCCGACCCCCGGATCAAAATCTCACCTACCAACCGGAATTCGCCAAAATACTAACTTCGCCAATTCAAGCCTATTTATACACCGAACCTCCAAAATCAATTCCGATCGCACTCTTAAGTCACAAATCATCCCCCGAAGCTAACCAAATCATCGGAATTCAAATCCGAGCCCTCTAACACAAAAGTCAACATCCGGTTGACTTTTCCAACTTAAGCCTTCTTAAAAGAGACTAAGTGTCTCATTTCTTATCAAAACCATTCCAAACCAAGTCTAACACATCAAATACTGATAATGAAACATGAAGAAGCATAACATGGGGGAAACGGGGCGGTAACTCACGTGACGACGGGTAGCCTCCTCCACGGGCCGACCTCTCCATTGCACTTTCACTGATGCAACATCCTTTGATCTCAACTTCCGAACCTGACGATCCAAAATGGCTGCTGGCTCTACCTTACAAGTCAAGTCACACTCCAGCTGAACTGTACTGAAATCTAAAATGTGGGACGGGTCCCCAATGTACGTCCGGAGCATAGACACATGAAAAACTGGATGCACGCCCGACAAGCTAGGTGGCAAGGCAAGCTCATAAGCCACCTCCCCGATCCTCCTAAGTACCTCAAAAGGCCCAATGAACCGCAGACTCAGCTTCCCTTTCTTCCCAAATCTCATAACACCCTTTGTGGGTGAAACCTTCAGCAAGACCTTCTCACCAATCATAAAAGATACATCTCGAACCTTCCTGTCTGCATTGCTCTTCTGTCTCGACTGTGCTGTACGGAGTCTCTCCTGAATCACCTTCACCTTCTCCAATGCATCCTGAACCAAATCTGTCCCCAACAACCTAGCCTCCCCGGGCTCGAACCAACCAACTGGAGATCTACCCCGCCTCCCATACAAGGCCTCATACAGTGCCATCTGAATGTTGGACCCTGTCCTTAAGGACAAGCAAATGCGGATCATCGTACTGACACTCCCTAATGCGGTCATACAAGGAAGACCGAGAAACCACACAAGCCAACACTCGACTGGGCTCTGAAATATCTAATCTCACAAATCGGTTGGCCAAGGCCTGAACATCAACTGCAAATGGCCTCTCCTCAACTGGAATGTATGCCAAGCTCCCCATACTTACCGACTTTCAGCTCAAAGCATCGGCCACTACATTGGCCTTCCCCGGGTGATACAGGATAGTAATGTCATAATCCTTAAGTAACTCCAACCATCTACGCTGCCTCAAATTAAGATCCTTTTGCTTGAACAAATGCTGAAGACTGTGATGATCAGTGAATACCTCACAGGATACGCCATACAAGTAATGCCTACAAATCTTCAGTGCATGAACTATAGCTGCTAGCTCCAATTCATGGACGGGGTAGTTCTGCTCATGGGGCTTAAACTGACGAGAAGCATACGCAATAACTCTACCCTCCTGCATCAAAACACAACCAATCCCAACTCTCGAAGCATCGCAATATACCGTATAAGATCCTGAAGCTGATGGCAAGACTAACACTGGAGCTGTGGTCAAAGCTGTCTTGAGCTTCTGAAAGCTCTCCTCACACTCGTCCGACCATACAAATGCGGCACCCTTCTGAGTCAACTTGGTCAAGGGCGACGCAATAGAGGAAAATCCCCGCACAAATCGGCGATAGTAACCTGCCAACCCTAGGAAGCTGCGAATCTCTGTGGCTGAGGTCGGTTTAGGCCAACTCTGCACCGCCTCTATCTTCTTTGGGTCAACCTGAATACCCTCACTGGACACCACATGTCCCAAGAAAGCCACTGAACTGAGCCAGAACTCACATTTGGAGAACTTTTCATAAAGCCTCTCCTTCCTTAATCTCTGCAATACAACTCTCAAATGCTGCGCGTGCTCCTCCTGACTGCGCGAGTATACCAGTATGTCATCAATGAATACTATAACAAATGAATCCAGGTAAGGCCGGAACACACTGTTCATCAGTTGCATGAAAGCTGCTGGGGCATTGGTCAGCCCGAAAGACATGACAAGAAATTCATAGTGACCATATTTAGTCCCGAAAGCAGTCTTATGAATATCTGAGTCCCTGATTTTTAACTGGTGGTAACCCAAACGGAGGTCAATATTTGAGAACACCCTTGCTCCCTGAAGTTGGTCAAATAAATCATTGATGCGAGATAAGGGGTACTTGTTTTTAATTGTTACCTTGTTCAACTGCCTATAATCGATGCACATTCTCATCGTGCCATCCTTCTTCTTCACAAATAGAACTGGTGCACCCCAAGGTGACACACTAGACCGAATGAACCCCTTATCCAGGAGCTCCTGAAGCCGCTCCTTTAATTCTTTCAACTCCGCTGGTGCCATGCGATATGGTGGAATAGAAATGGGCTGAGTGCCCGGCACCAGGTCAATGCCAAAATCAATGTCCTTGTCCGGCGGCATACCCGTCAGGTCTGCAGGAAACACATCGGGAAACTCCCTCACAACGGGAACCGACTCAATGCTGGGGGTCTCAGCTCCCACATCTCTCACAAACGCTAAATAGGAAAGACAACCCTTTTCAACCATACGCTGGGCCTTCAAGAAAGAAATAACTCTGCTAGGAATATAGTCAGTCACACCACGCCACTCGATCCGCGGTACACCAGACATAGCCAAAGTGACTGTCCTAGCATAACAGTCTAGAATAGCATGACACAGAGATAACCAATCCATGCTCAGGATAATATCGAAATCTACCATATTCAGTAGCAATAAATCAACTCGGGTCTCCAGACCCCCAATAGTCACCAAACACGACCGGTATACATGGTCCACAATAATAGTGTCGCCCACCGGGGTAGACACATGAACAGGTAAGGCAAGACACCCTCGGGTCGTACCCAAATGATGAGCAAAGTATGAAGATACATATGAATAGGTAGAATCGAGATCAAATTATACTGAGGCGTCTCTGTGACCGACTGAAATAATACCTGTAATGAGAGCGTCTGAAGCAATGGCATCTGTCCTGCCCGGTATCGCGTAGAAGCGAGCCTGGCCACCGCCTGATCGATCTCCACCTCTGGGGCGACCCCTGGCTGCCTGATCTCCACCCTTAGCTGACTGGGCGGGTGGTGAAGTAACTGGAGCAGAGTCGAGGGCTGGCCCCTCTGGTTATGCTGTCTGCCACGAAGGCGAGGGCACTGCCTCCTGAAATGACCCAACTCTTCGCACTCATAGCAGCTGCCCGGTACTGAAGATGGGGACTGATGAAAACCTCTCGCACGGGAGTGATCAGCAGATGCACTCGGCGCAGAAGAACCCTGAACTGATGGGGCATGAGATGAACTCTGAGCTGGGAGAGCGCTGAGTGAAGTTTGACCCTGCTGGGGCCCATGATGACCACGGCTTGAAGATCTCCCATGATATTCTGGACGAGCTGACTGAGCGGGCCTGAAAGAGCGACCTCTACCCTGTTGGAACTGACCCCTCGAAGGATCACCACTGAAACTGCCCGATCCACGAGGCCTCTTAGCCTCCCTCTCCTCTCGCTCTCTACGGCGAACTGACTCAATCTCACAAGCAATGTCTACCACCTCCTCAAACGTATCACCCAGTACTCTCTCTCTAGTCATCAAAATACGGAGATGATAGTTAAGACCATCCACAAATCTCCTGATCCTCTCGCGATCTGTTGGAACCATCCAAGTAGCATGACGAGCCAACTGGGAAAACCTCACCTCATACTGAGTCACTGTCATGTCTCCCTGTGCTAACCACTCAAACTGCCTACGCAACTCTTCCCTGCGGGACTGAGGTATATACTTCTCCAGAAAAAGAGCTGAGAACTGCTGCCAAGTCAGAGGTGCTGCACCGACAGGCCTACGCCTCTCAAAGTCCTCCCACCAAGTAAGAGCATCCCCCGTGAACTGAAAAATAGTAAATGCCACACCACTCGACTCAAGGATCCCTGCCGTACGGAGCATACACTGGCATCTGTCGAGAAACTCTAGGCATCCTCGCCCTCAGCACCACTGAATGTCGGAGGCTGGAGTCTACCAAACCTCTCGAGACGACGATGCTCATCGTTTGGCATAACTGGAACCACAAAACCCTGAGCTGGTGCAACCTGCTGAGCTAGAGGTGCCTCCGGTGTCTGTAGCCCCTGCACTCCCTACGCAGGTGTGCAGGCATCGGGGGTCTGATTGTCTCCCCCAGTCTGTGAAGTAGCTGCTGCTGCTGTGGTGGCTGAAACTGCTTGAGCCAAACCAGTACAGACCGTCAAGATCCGTGCCAAGGTTTCCTGAAGACCCAGAATCACAATAGGCACATCTGGTGCCTGAGCAGGTGCTGCTGGAGTCTCCACCGCTGGAGCCTGATCCTGAGCTGGGGCAATCGTAGGATTAGCAGGTACTGTCCCGGCTACTCTACCCCTGCCATGACCACGACCGCGCCCACGGCCTCTGGCGCCTCAGTAGGTGGCACTGGTGGTCGTCCATCACGTTCGGTAGCTCGTGTTCTCACCATCTGTGAGAGAATAGAATAACAAAGATTTAGTTCACAGTTCAACAAAGCCGCACGACAAGAGTTTCAAGGATATGGAGTATTTCCTAAAGGTTCTGCAGCCTCTCGAGCATAAGTACAGACGTCTCCGTACCGATCCACGAGACTCTACTAAACTGGCTCATGATTCGCGAGACCAAGTAACCTAGGCTCTGATACCACCTTGTCAAGACCCAAACCCCGATCGTGATGGTGCCCAACACATTGCTAGGCAAGCCCGACCATTTACACAACCTTAGACAAATAATCTATATAAATAAATAAATGTTCACTGCTAAAATACCAAATTAAATGCGGAATTTTTGTAATAATCTCTAACATTCGAAAATCCCAAAATAAAAACAAAGTACTAATCAACCCACAGAATCTGGTGTCACGAACATGAGCCTCTAGAAACAGATTATTCACCTATTACAAGTCCGACTAAGAAAAATATACGAATAAAATAATATAAGATAGAAGGGAGAGATCAAGGCTGCGAACGCCATGCAGCTACCTCGATACTCCCGGATATTTACTGCTCCGCTAAACAAGTCCTCACTCACCCTGTGGTGTACCTGAATCTGCACACAAGGTGCAGGGAGTACTGTGAGTACTTCCAACCCAGAAAGTAATAAATATAAATAAAGTCTGAGGATAAGAAATCCTAAATAAACACAAAGCAAAACTATAATTACAACAATGTGGACCAATATCATAATACAGTAAACATTAAAAACAGTTATAATAAAGTCACACTAGAATGAGAATAAATAACAATTAATTATGCAATGCAAAACATAAACCGGTACCTCCAGTACCCCGCTGCGGCCGTGCAACCCACTCCATTTATTTAACGTTGACGGCGCTCACTGGGGTGTGCAGACTCCGGGAGGGGCCCCTTACGGCCCAAGCGCAATAATAAGCCATCTCGTGGCATCAAATAGGCCCTTGGCCTCATATCAATATCATTATAATACTGCTGCGGCGTGCAACCCGATCCCATACTCAGTCCAAAAATCACAAAATAGTATAAAAATATTCAGCCCAAACTTCATTTAAAAATATTAACTTAATTTCTAATTTAAGAAAAAGGCTGAGATTTCAAACACAGTATTAAATACCAGGACTGAGTTTAATATTTATAAATATGGTAAGAAACCATTAAAATAATCCCTGAAGGATTCAAGTAGTTGGCACGAAGCCCAATTATGACAATTAATCCATTTTTATAAGGATATTACAAATCTACAATCAAATAGGTACCAATTTTATTAAGCGTTACGGACCAAGTCACAGTCCCTGACGGTGCTCTACCCCACGCCCGTTATCCGGCGTGCAAGTCACCTCACATAGCACTACCATGTGCAAATTCGGGGTTTCAAACCCTCAACACAACATTTACATTTATTACTAACCTCAAGCCGGCCAAAGTCCTAGCTTTCTATGCCCTTGCCTTTCGAATTTACCTCTTCGCGCGTCGAATCTGACCAAAACCACAACGAATACGTCACAATATGCTAAGGGAATATAACCCAATCGAAAAGACTCGAAAAACATCGAAAATCACGAAGTTGGCAAAACCCGAGCCCCGGGCCCACTTCTCAAAAAATTATAAAATTGATATCACCGGATTCCTTATCTCGCCACGAGTCCATGCATATAAAGAACACCAAAATCGGAGTCCAAATGACCCCTCAAATTCCCATTTTTGTTCTCTTAGGTTTCAAGCCTAAACCACCATTTTTGACCCTAATTCCTTGAGTTTTCAGTGAAATTTCATGTATTTGCATGATAAAATTGTGTTCTAAGTCCAAGAATGCTTACCTGATCGAAGTCCTTAAATTTCCTCTTCAAAATCGCTCAAGAACACCCCAAGTCTGAAGTCAAAATATGTGTTCTGTAAATATTTCGCGAAGGGAATTAAAACCCTTTCTGAACAATTATTTTCGCATCTGCGGCTACATAGCCGCATCTGCGACTTCCGATTTTGCGATGGGGAGCCGCTTCTGCGGACAAGACCGCTTCTGCGGTTACTAAACCGCTTCTGCGGTCTCGCATCTGCGATTCCTTTTACGCAGGTGCGGGTTCCTTTAGCCTTCCAAAATTCCGCATCTGCGGTCCTACTGTCGCATCCGCGACTCCGTAGATGCGGTCAGCATCTCCGCACCTGCGATGCCTGTCGCTTTTGCGGTTCTTGACTCGCTTCTGCAGTCCCATTTCCGCAGGAGCGAAAATACCAAAAGCAGCACAGGTTCTGCAATCTCCTAAGTTCAAAACTTCCCATTAGCCATCCGAAATCACCCCGAGGCCCTCGGGACCTCAACCAAAAATATAAACATGATCCAATACCTTATTCAAACTTGCTCCAATCATTAAAACACCTCAAACAACACTAAAACCATCATTTCTCATCGAATTCAAGCCTAAGTTCTTCTAAAACTTCCGAAACACACATTCAATCATAAACCCAACCAAAACACCTCCGAATGACCTGAAATTTTGCGCACACATCCAAAATCACCTAAAGAAGCTACAACAACTATCGGAATCTCATTCCGACCCCCGGATCAAAATCTCACCTACCAAACGGAATTCGCCAAAATACTAACTTCGCCAATTCAAGCCTATTTATACACCGAACCTCCAAAATCAATTCCGATCGCACTCCTAAGTCACAAATCATCCCCCGAAGCTAACCAAATCATCGGAATTCAAATCTGAGCCCTCTAACACAAAAGTCAACATCCGGTTGACTTTTCCAACTTAAGCCTTCTTAAAAGAGACTAAGTGTCTCATTTCTTATCAAAACAATTCCAAACCAACTCTAACACATTAAATACTGATAATGAAACATGAAGAAGCATAACATGGGGGAAACGGGGAGGTAACTCACGTGACGACGGGTCGGGTCGTCACAGTAAATGACCTCGAAATTGGGATTTGAAGGTTCCAACAAGTTCGTATGATGATTTTGGACTTGGGTGTATGTCTAGATCCATTTTGGATGACCCTGGAGCGTTTCAGCACCTATTGTGGAAGTTAGCATTTTGGAAGAATTTCATAAATTTGGGTTGAAGTGCATTTCAATTTTATCGATGTCCGTTTGGGATTCCAAGTCTGGGAATAGCTCCGTGTGGTGATTCTGGTGTTGGGAGCGCGTCCGTAAGTGGATTTGGAGGTCCGTAGGTCATTTGGCGAAAGTTAAAAATTTGAAGGTTTTTGAGGAATTTGACCGGAAGTGGACTTTTTGATATCGGGGTCGGATTCTTATTCCGGAAGTTGGAGTAGGTTCGTAATGTCAAATGTGACTTTTCGAGCGGAGTTGGGAGCTGTTACAAATTGATTTATTATGATGATTAGAGTATATTTTTATTGTTTGCACATTGCTTGACTAGTTTTGGAGCGACAGACACCGGCTTGAGGTGTTAGAGCGATGTTGGAGCCGGTTATGGAACTTCGGAGCGAGGTAAGTCTCCTTTCTAACCTTGTAATAGGAAATTAATGCCATAGGTGAATTAAATTATTATGTGCTTCTATTTATGGAGACTACGTACGCACGAGGTGACGAGAGTCTGTACGTAGCCACTAGCTATGCCTATGTCCGGGTAGTTTTAGGCTTATATCATGCCTTGTTGATATTGTTATTGATTTATGATTATTGTTTGCCTTGAAAAGGAGCGAGATTGAGTTTTTTTATGAAATGTTTTGAGAGGAGTTGAAATTGAGGAAGTATTTGGGATCTTAAAAGTTTTCATTCGAACTTCGTATTTTATAAAGAATGGAAGAATACTAAATAATAACTTAAGAAATTTATGCGTAACTGCGTCGCAAGTATGAATCCGCAAGCTGGGTAATTCCATAAATTTATATTTGACCGCGTCGCAAGTATGGTTCATAAGCGGGGTAATTCCTTAAAGTTATATTTGACCGCGTCGCAAGTATGATCCTCGGGCGGGGTAACTCCTTCTACTACTCTCATGGGAGCGGGCCGATCGCCTCGGCAGGTTAATAGATGCATCTATGGTTCGTGCCGTCGACCCTTGGCAATGTACAGTTTACCTTAATGTTGGATAGGGGCGTACGCCTCAGCATTTCCTATATATATTATCCTCATGGAATCGTACGTAATATTTGGTAAGAAGCCAGTGTATCTGAGAGCTTTTCCCTGATTTGAATTATGACAACCTCTTTGATGAAATCCACTATATCTATATATATGCTCCGGTTACGGAGGGAACTTGCTAGTAAGAGCTTGAGTAAATTGTAAAGAAGGGAATTGTACCATGTATTTTATACTTGTTTGTTTCATATATTTACTCTGTTACATATTTATTCACTTCTTTACTGTACCTGATATTATTGGACCACTAGTAAGCGCTGAAGTCGACCCCTTGTCACAACTTCTTCGAGATTAGGCTGGATACTTATCGGGTACGCATTGTTTTCGTACTCATACTACACTTGCTGTAAATTTTGTTTTACAGGCACATGTACGTCTAGTGGCCTTGTGGGCGCAGCGTCGTGATTGATATGGGGACTTAGGTGAGCTGCATGTTATGAGACGATCCGCAGCCAGCAAAGTCTCTGTCAGAGTACTTGTATTTTTCTTTTGTCACGCCCCAAAAACCGAGGAGTGCGACCGGCGCTCAATCGAGAGAACCCGACTGAGCAAGCCTGCTAGGTTTCATTCTACCCAAACCGTTTCAGGAATAAATAGGAGATGGACTCCATTAATCATACTTAGTAAGTGTTTTATTAACAACTTCCAATTCATTTCCATTAGCAGCTTAAATCATAAATATCAAAATATTACAAGTGTTATAAATCTTTGCCAAACATCAATATTCTTACTTTAATTCCAAATACCCGACACTATCCACAACCTGTCTACGGAGCCTCTAAACATAACCGAAGAGTAATGTAATATAGAAATGCCGGTAACAAGGCTCCGGCTACACCTCAAATACCAAGTACATGAAAAACAAGTCAGCTGAAAGGTTGATGTGGCACTAGCCGCGACCAACACTGCCTGCTATAGAAACACCTACATCCATATAAAGACGTAGCGCCCCCGACAAAAGGGACATTAGTGCCATCGAATAGCACTAGTATCTATAACTAAACACCATCTAGTTAGAAAGAACTTCCATACAATAATAATGAAATCACAAGTACAACTCAAACACTCTAAATGATCACAACATTATTAAATAAAAGAATCATGCCATTTTCACATCCTTCTCCCATAGCTTTTAGTTTGGGGCATTTCATTCATATGTTCATCACTGTTCTCAATACCACCGCTATCTTGAGCGGAGTCCGATCACGACCCGATCGGCTAGGTTGCCTCATTTGAGACATATATCTCAATCACCATTTCATTTCCCTTCTCCGGAGTTCAATATTAGCACATTACCACCATGTGTGCGGCATGGTGTCCGATCACGGCCCGATCGGCTAGGCTGCCTTACCTAGGCGTGGTTTCGTTCTCATTAATCATCTCATTTGAATTTTTATTTCACATATATCGTATCAATTCATTGGCACTTGGGGCCACAATTATCACATATTTTCCATTTTCAATGTCCACCTTGCAATTTGTGATCATAGGCACATACAAAGGCAATTCAAGTTGCAAGCATAAGTAAGATTTCACATAGTTAGCACAATATATGCAGCTCCAATCTCAATTTAAGGTCTTAGCATTTCAATACATGATTCATATTCCTTGAACCCTTTTTAAGTTATCAAGAATAGCACATTGATCATATTGGAATGCATCTTTCACAAATATAGGGTCACAACACAAATTCAAGTAAAGTATCAATCAATGCAAGAACCCAAAGTTTAGTCTTACCCCATTTACGCAAGCATCGATAGAGCTCAATTTCTAAAAGACGGGGTTTTAGCCATACATACCTCAAAGAGCTTTCCCTTAAATTTTTAGAATACACCAACACCTCTAGCAATAACAATCTATAAGGAAATAGCGGAAATCGATTAATAATTATAAAGATTACCCATGGTGTAACCCTCTTAGGAATTTCATCAAACACCTAACAAGTGAAGTAGACTACAAGGTCCTACAATGGAAATTCCTTCTTTCTTTATCTAATTTTATCAAGAACTACCCAAAATAGTTCATTAATCCCACATACTATAGCTTAGTGTCACATGCATGACCTATTTCTAACCCCACAATATATTTTTGAACTCATAATCTCATATATGAAATATTATAAGTAGGACATACCCGGAAGATAGTGAGCTAGAGATTGGCATGCTTGATTCTTGAGGGTTTGTGCAAGATTGATGATTAGGAGGCTAGGTTCCTCTTTCTCTCTCTAAAATGCTCTCACCTCTCTCTAGATTTAGTGTAAAAATAGTCCAAATGAATCCCCAAAGCTTATTTATCAAAGTGGGTTCGGATATGAAAATTTCCAAAAATGACCCCCGAAGTCAATGTGGTGCAATTATGCTATAGCATAATCGAAATTTGGGCAGCACTCTTGTAGCATAATCGAAATGCGATAGCATAATTGATTATGCTATAGCATAATCAACATGCGACAGCATAATGTTTTGCCCGACACTGCTTCACTACGCGACTCATATGCGGTCCGCATGGTTGTTTTGCGATCGCAAATTGGTCGCAAATCCAGCCTTTGGTAATTTGATCATAACTTTGTGTAGGAATGTCCAAATGATGAACGATTTGAAGCGTTGGAAACTAGACTCGAAGACCTTTCATTTGGTAGGTTATTCATCACATAAAACTTTATAAATATTTAGATGTGCTTGTTCAAAGTATGGACTAGTGCAAGTACCTTTGGAATCATAGCCTATTATGAAATTTTCCCCATTTGGCTTGCACTTAGGCCTCTCCTTGGACCCCACCTTACTTAATATATGACTCATACACTTGTTTACCAACTCCAATTGATGCCCACCATGCTAATAGCACATAAAATATTAAAATTAGCCTACGTGGCATCACGAAATCCTAGATTACTTAGCGAAATTTTTCGGGGCCTTACATCCTCCCCCCTTAGGATCATTCGCCCTCGAATGAGGAGTGGAGTCTGACTTAAACGCTTAACATAATAAATCTCTTTTCTCTCCTACCTCAAGTCCCTAAATTTTGACTAACTCCTAAATTTTTCAGAAATTTTGGCAGAGTCTCCTTTGTAACTAGGCCTATCCACATGTCAGAGAATCACCCAAAACCATCCTAAAAACTCATCCATAGCTCGACAAAGCACTACAATGTATATACCCATAACACAAATTCTCAGCATCACAAGAACTACATTATCATAATGACACCTGAACATGGACTGCACAATTTTAGATCATAACACTCATAAGGTACTCTTTTCAAGTCAAAACCAACTGCTATACAATCGAGAGAAAATACCTTATTTCCACAATACTCCCGGCCTTCAATGTGGCCTCTTATACTTAGAGGATTTCCATAACACATTCACGGAAACAACCCCAACCTACAAACTTATCTAACAAGGATGACATCTAGATACCTCGCATAAGCTAACTATCCATTAACACTCATCATCAATAATTTACACCAAGATGATACACAAATGATCTCCACCTACCTTCTCAGACATAGGCATATGAAAACAAAAATTCATGAGGAACAACTATGGGGGAAAATTTTGAGAATAACCGGTTCACCCTCCTGAATTCTAAATCTCTATGCGACCACCCAAACTGAACTCGTGGTGACCTTCACGATTACTCTAAGATGTGCTATAATAAATTAACCATAAAATTACCTACTGAATATATGTGATCACAGGGTGACTTTGACATGTTTGAACCTTTAATACCAAATAGATCCAATACACTAACGAGCAACGAAGTTCAAGATTGGGCTGGAATTATTCAGAAATCCATTTATGCGCCGAGTAGAGTATTTCATGGGGTTACATACTAAGAGACATGAGGATTTCTATTAATGATGCTGAAATGTCTTAGTCCAGGTGACTACATCAATTATCAGATAAATGAAGCGTATGGGTAACTAATGTTCTTAGATAAGGTGGATACCATGTAAGTGAACTTGAGATTTTTAAAGAAGTGACCAAGTAGGATACACCAGTTGTGTCCTTGAGCACAAGGTAAGTGGTTGGGCTCAAATGGTAAGACTCTTGCAACGTGGGTGTGATTGAGGACGCAAATGAAATACGTGGAATTTGATTTCACTCCTATCAATAAGCGACACAAGGACTCTTTGCCACAAGCGCATGAGGATGGAAAAGAAGTCATCTACTTATGAGATTATCATATTTCAAACAGCTCAACCCTTCCGACAGTTGGTCCTATATAAGAGAGCTAAAGATACGACAACTTGTCTTCCAAATAAATATGCTCATGATATGTGCAAAATTCTAAATGCATCTAATCTCAACCTTTCACGAGTGAAACCACATAGCTAGGACATTCTACCATGGGATGAAATCATGTATTGGTTAGAGGTGTTCTAATGGTTAACATGATGCTCCGGGGAGAAAGACAAATGACACTCCTATCCACCCAAGGAGGTGGAATACCAAGGGTAGCAAAGCTCCCCTCACATGACAATGATATAGTCAATTATTCTAGAAGCTGGCTGAGAAGAAGGTCAAGTAACCCATCCAATCCGACCCATTTAAGACTTTCGAAAAGGGGACGCACTTTGGTTTGAAACCATGGCAATATAAGCTTGAACTTAGGAGAAATAATTACTTTTAGAACCCACGAGACAAGCCCACGTAGCCCTAGAAGATCGATAACAATGGCGAGAAAGTACTTAAAACTATTACGAGTTGGTATAAAATAAGGCCTCAAAGTGCCCACATGGATAAGTTTGAAAGAATGACACGTCTTAATGCATTTATCGAGGAAAAGTAACCTGGGTTATCTAGTCACAGAGACAAGCAGAGCAGGTAAATGGTTGTTAGAAGAACATCTACAGGAATACCAGCAATATTTATTCATTCTAACAAAAGGAATATGTCTCCTTACTTAATGCTACAAGACTTCCTCTTTGATGCCATGAAACGTAAATGAATTTTGCAATGAGAGTTATTAGATGAAATAGATAGTAGGGTAGCAAAATTAATGAGCACCATTTGGAACCAACAAGCTTAAACTAAGTCTAAGACATTAGAAGTCTATAGTAAAGGGGGATTTACCTACTTTCAGTGTCCTTTTAGAAAAGTGTACTTGTAGAGTACATAAAAATGAGGTGAATTTAATCGAATCGTATAGTTGGATAACTAGTCGAGACATTGAGATAATATCGCATTGAAGATTACGGGTAAACAACACATGATTCAAGACAAATGAAAAGAAAGTGAGAGAGCCTTATGGAAGTAACCTTTACTTACATTGTAACCACTAGGAATGGTGGTAATATAAAGCGATTATGAGAAGCTACATTTTTGAAAAAAGATCTCTGTATGAAGTCACGTGATTTATAGCTCTAGAATTCTAAAATCCAATTATGTTTAGCAACTCTACTTCATAATGAAGCACTACAATACACTTCTACACAACCAGCTATTGCAAACCACATTAGGAGATGCAATAAGACTTGACTGAGACAAAGGCTTGGACATATGAATGTGTTACTAGGTGTATTTCTCCTTGGTCAACCCAAAACCTAAAGGCGAGAGTTAGACTGATAAGCAGATCGTTGGACTAGCGCATGTGCAGATAATCTATTATCGAAAGGAGAACATTCAATCTCAGCAATTGCGACATGCTATCAACCCTTGATGAACTTGAAGTGATATGGGAACCCAATGAGATAGTATAGAATAATCATGGAGGGTTTGCAGATGTTCATAATGAGTTCTTCATGGATTTTGACTTGAGAACTACCCAGATGCTAATGAAATATAGAAAAATAAGAGAAACAGACGTTGTGCTATAATAACCCCCAAAGGTGTGCTTGGTCTTGACAGAGAGCCTAGTAGGGGTCCTTACGAGAAAGGAAGTGTTACAATGATTCATAGAAGGATATGTTCTCTCATGGTTATCGAACAATGTGGGGAAACTAGCACAATGAATTCACTAACTAAAGAACACAATTAACACATGTTATGGAGATGTAAAGAGAAAATAAACATTTGTTATGAGCTGGACATGCTTCTGCTATACTAACTCCCAACTGCAATATACGACCATGCCACGAGCAACCATAATACTAGGACAAAGTGAGCTACCTACTGCGGGATGTCCCAAGTGGACACGAAAGTTATGGCGACAAAATATCTTCCTATGATGGGGATGTGAGGATCGCAATTTTCAGAGAGACTCTATGCACACGGTGACCATTTCGATTGACATGAACTCATGTGATAGGTGTTAAGGTATGCTCTTATGTTACTAGGCAGTGAGAAGCTTTCATGATGATATTCGCAAGAGAGTAGATTGACTGTTCGAACCATATAAGCCATATACACAACTGAGTAAAAGAGTGACTCGAGAAGGATCGCAACACTGGGATGCTTTACATGGAACTCGACACCACATAGGTAAACTTTATGACGGTGCATGCATAGGCACAAGTGGGCAGATGTTGTCCATTTCAATAAAATATTCTATAAGAAATTCATCAGGTATAGTCCCTCGTTATGAATTTAGGAAAAGAAAGTGGGAAGTATTAATCCTAGAGTTATAACTCCATTCAAGGACGTATTTATAGAACTCAATTCCACAAGGGGATGTAAATAAGAGGATTTTTAATAGAGTGGATTCACGAACAATACGACCCCTTCAAGGAGTAGGTACACACAAGTCTTTGTGACTCACATCTTATCAAGACCATGTTTATGAGAATTTTTCAATATGGATGTACATATACAATGAGTAGAAATTTTGATTTGACTCACTTAATGACTTTAGGTTGGTAGGGCAATATCTTAATCAATACTCCTCGACTCAACATCCTTAACGTACGTAGGTAACATACTGATATACTACATGATCTGGTGGTGCAGAGACATTAATAGAAACAAGGGTACTGCCCTCAGCAAGAAGTTCTACCAATCCCTCTATGGCTCCATACATTCTCCTAACAAACGCTTGGGCAATCACCCTCATATTCAATGGTGGGGGCATTCCCTCCTTACTGCTTCCAAAATCATGAATTAATCATCTTAAGATTAAGACATAGAATGGAAATTAGCTCCCTATCTTGAGCTCTACTGCACGATCTTGGAGTATCAAAGAAGGGTGAAATTCCTAAATGTCCGAATAGCCTCCAACTTATAGATGTGGTCGACTACACACCGATAAGAAGGACTCTACTAGACACGGCTCCAAGACATCCTAGGACTCTTTAAAACCTTAGGCTCTGATACCAAGTTTGTCACGCCCCAAAAATCGAGGAGCGCGACCGGCGCTCAACCGAGAGAAGCCGACTGAGCAAGCCTGCTAGGTTTCATTCTACCCAAGCCGATTCATGAATAAATAAGAGATGGACTCCATTAATCATACTTAGTAAGTCTTTTATTAACAACTTCCATTTCATTTCCATTAGCAGCTTAAATCATAAATATCAATATATTACAAGTGTTATAAATCTTTGCCAAACATCAATATTCTTACTTTAATTCCAAATACCCGACACTACCCACAACCTGTCTACGGAGCCTCTAAACACAACTGAAGAGTAATGTAATATAGAAATGCCGGTAACAAGGCTCCGGCTATACCTCAAATACAAAGTACATGATAAACAAATGAAACAGGACCACAAAACAAAGTGGGGCTCACCAAGTCAGCTGAAAGGTTGATGCGGCACTAGCTGCGACCAACACTGCCTGCTATAGAAACACCTACATCCATTTAAAGACGTAGCGCCCCCGGCAAAAGGGACGTTAGTGCCATCGAATAACACTAGTATCTATAACTAAACACCATCTAGTTAGAAAGAACTTCCATACAATAATAATGAAATCACAAGTACAACTCAAACACTCTAAATGATCACAACATTATTAAATAAAAGAAACATGCCATTTTCACATCCTTCTCCCATAGCTTTTAGTTTGGGGCATTTCATTCATATGTTCATCACTGTTCTCAATACCACCGCTATCTTGAGCGGAGTCCGATCACGACCCGATCGGCTAGGTTGCCTCATTTGAGACATGTATCTCAATCACCATTTCATTTCCCTTCTCCGGAGTTCAATATTAGCACATTACCACCATGTGTGCGGCATGGTGTCCGATCACGGCCCGATCGGCTAGGCTGCCTTACCTAGGCGTGGTTTCGTTCTCATTAATCATCTCATTTGAATTTTTATTTCACATATATCGTATCAATTCATTGGCACTTGGGGCCACAATTATCACATATTTTCCATTTTCAATGTCCACCTTGCAATTTGTGATCATAGGCACATACAAAGGCAATTCAAGTTGCAAGCATAAGTAAGATTTCACAAAGTTAGCAAAATATATGCAGCTCCAATCTCAATTTAAGGTCTTAGCATTTCAATACATGATTCATATTCCTTGAACCCTTTTTAAGTTATCAAGAATAGCACATTGATCATATTGGAATGCATCTTTCACAAATATAGGGTCACAACACAAATTCAAGTAAAGTATCAATTAATGCAAGAACCCAAAGTTTAGTCTTACCCCATTTACGCAAGCATCGATAGAGCTCAATTTCTAAAAGACGGGGTTTTAGCCATACATACCTCAAAGAGCTTTCCCTTAAATTTTTAGAATACACTAACACCTCTAGCAATAACAATCTATAAGGAAATAGCGGAAATCGATTAATAATTAGGAAGATTACCCATGGTGTTACCCTCTTAGGAATTTCATCAAACACCTAACAAGTGAAGTAGACTACAAGGTCCTACAATGGAAATTCCTTCTTTCTTTATCCAATTTCATCAAGAACTACCAAAATAGTTCATTAATCCCACATACTATAGCTTAGTGTCACATGTATGGCCTATTTCTAACCCCACAATATATTTTTGAACTCATAATCTCATATATGAAATATTAGAAGTAGGACATACCCGGAAGATAGTGAGCTAGAGATTGGCATGCTTGATTCTTGAGGGTTTGTGCAAGATTGATGATTAGGAGGCTAGGTTCCTCTTTCTCTCTCTAAAATGCTCTCACCTCTCTCTAGATTTAGTGTTAAAATAGTCCCAAATGAAGCCCCAAAGCTTATTTATCAAAGTGGGTTCGGATATGAAATTTTCCAAAAATGTCCCCCGAAGTCAAAAATGTGGTGCAATTATGCTATAGCATAATCGAAATGTGGGCAGCATTCTTGCAGCATAATCAAAATGCGATAGCATAATCGACAGCATAATTGATTATGCTGCAGCATAATCAACACGCGATAGCATAATGGTTTGCCCAACACTGCTTCACTATGCGACTCATATGCGGTACGCATTGTTGTTTTGCGATCGCAAATTGGTCGCAAATCCAGCATTTGGTAATTTGATCATAACTTTGTGTAGGAATGTCCAAATGACAAATGGTTTGAAGCGTTGGAAACTAGACTCGAAGACCTTTCATTTGATAGGTTATTCATCACATAAAACCTTATAAATATTTAGATGTGCTCGTTCAAAGTTTGGACTAGTGCAAGTACCTTTGGAATCTTAGCCTATTATGAAAATTTCCCCATTTGGCTTACACTTAGGCCTCTCCTTGGACCCTACCTTACTTAATATATGACTCATACACTTGTTTACCAACTCCAATTGATGCCCACCATGTTAATAGCACATAAAATATTAAAACTAGCCTACGTGACATCACGAAATCCTAGATTACTTAGCGAAAATTTTTGGGGCCTTACACTTTTCTGTCCAAATTTATATTCCCGACAGTTATTGTATTTTATTTTAATTCCTAGTAAATGCTCATGCACTTGTGACACAGGGTTCTGGGATGATGATGGGATATTCAGTATTAAAATTGGAAAACACTATTATTATTCTGTAAAGTTCATCTTTTACTAGTTAAGTTGAACGAAATTTATGATCTCGAAAATATAAAAATGAGAATTTAATTAACTATTTAGTGTTGGCTAGCCTGAAAGTGGTGTCCGGCGCCATCACGACCTTTAATAGATTTTGGGTCGTGACAACATGGTATCAGAACACTAGGTTCACTTAGGTCTCACGAGTCATGAGTGAGTCTAGCAAAGTCTTGTAGATTGGTACGGAGACATCTGTACTTATCTTCAAGAGGCTACAAGGCTGTTAGGAGCACTTCCCTTCTTGATTCCTCATCGTGCGAATTGATCCTTTTGAGGCTTGTACCTTTATTTCTTTCCTATTCAATCTTATGCGACGTGAAGCGCTTGTTATGGATTGGGAATCGAGGTATTGTCATGGTACTACAGATACGGTGCAAGATATTTCTACCTGCATCTTTGATTGGGCTATTACCGTCCTCTTTTGGAAGGCTGTCCTGTCGTTTCAACTCAGCATCAGTATTACCTAAGGTTTTGAGATTTGGCATTGATTGTTATGACAATTCGTGCATTGCTATCACACAGTGTTTTTGTAATGGTAGGATGCTTGTCTAGGCGTCGAGGCAGTGAATGACCTGAAAGGAGGTTGTACACAGTGCATGATTCAGAGATTCAGTATTCTATTTCCGGCAGAGGAAAGGCAATCGGACTAGGATTGTTCAGATTTGGGTTGATGGAGTAACGAGGCTTGGTATTTTCGAGCGTGGTAGATTTCTCAATTGTGATGTGGTTTCATCGTCCTTGTTGAATGCGTAAGGTTCGTCGATGTTATGGCCTTCTTCAATTTTCCTTCGGGGCAGGGTATTGTGAAATGGTGCCTGAGACGCGGTTGTCAGAGATAATAGAGTGTAGCGATTTCAGAATCAAATTGGTACTTCTAGTATTGATGGCTCAAGAAAGATGATCTTCTAAGAGGTTTAGAGTTGGTAGTGGCTCATCTTTCGGGTGTTGCGGAGATGGATTCGGATTTGGGGCAACAATTGGGCGACGAAGGACATATGGGAGGTGTTTTGCGGTGGTTGAATTGCCAGAAGGTCAAGTGTGAAAAGTAGAAGTCAAGGAGTTACTTAAAAGAGAGGGTTGAACCAAAATGGGAGAGTGGCAGAGTAACATATGAGTTCTGTGGTAGGATGGTCACACACCTTGAGGAAAGTCTGGAGCCACTTGGGAAATTCATAGTGGACAGCTACTAGGTCCACGGCTTTTTATTTGGGTGCAACATGACATCGAGTTTGGAATTCGTTGTTGGACTTTTAACTGATGCCAATGGGGAAGAAGGAACCTTAGTTGGTCTTAGGGTTATGTAACGGTAGCTTCAAGCTAAGTGGGAGAGCCCCACCGTCTATGATTGGACTGCGTGGTTGTCTACTTGTGCAGTTTCTGGTTATCGGTGTACTGGTGGGTTATTACGACTAAGGGAAAAAAAACATTAGTGGTAATTTGAGCAAAGGATTTGAGGAATATGTGCTATCTTTGCCTTATCAGTTCATGTTCAGGTTTTGGGAAGATTCAGGATTTATGCTTCGTGTAGAGGTGATTTATATTACACCCCGTAGTTTAACAACCTTGTTATCGTTATATATAATATTTGATATGGTATTTTGAGTGAAACTTTTTCTTTTGTAAAGAAAAAAAATGGTTTGAAAAATATAATTTTATATAGATATTAATATTACTACTTTCGAATATGTTTTAAATTATACACATAATATGAGAAAGTTTATGAGATTTTTATTATTGTAAAGGTAGAAATTATTTTCTCACAAGAAAAGAAAGTTATCTTTTTACCATTTTAAGAATTAAGTGTAGGAATTTTTTTACTCTTTATATGAGATTAGGAAAATTAGAAGTTGAGAAAATATATATATTTTTACATGGATGTTTTAATGAAATAATAGTGTATGTATTTATTTTATATGGTACCACATGACCATGATAGTAAGTTATAAAAAGTGTGTTAAAAGTGAGTAATACTTTAAGTAATTTAAGACAATTCTTAATTATACGGGTAATTAATTAATTACCGGGTAGCGGGATACTACCTAATTGATTATTGGATAAAGTTTAAATTCCCCAACAAGGGAATTACGTGGCAGCAAGCCACTTTTCAAACAAGTGACTCTTAGTCACTTTGGATTATGTGGCAACCTAACATGATAATCACAAGACACCTTTATTCATATAACCATAGATGTCTGTATGTCCCATTTTTGTAGTCACCACCTGTACACATAATTCAGTTTGCTTTGTGATGAGATTGCCTATATATCGGTGGAACAACAGATAGAATATTATAATATTGGAATGCGAGGGAATTACTTTTTGTTAAGTGAATAAAGTGGGTGGTAAAGTTGAAGGTGTAAGGCTCCTCGCTGCTATTCAGAAGATATGGGGCTTTATTTTCCCATATATCCTGGACTTTGTATGCTTGGTATACACTGGACTTAAATTGCATCTTGAATAAATAAATTAATTCCAATACCTGAATGTGAACCCACTAAAACATGTTTCCGATTTTGGTCCACAAACATAATTTAGGAAGTTCTCTTTCTCATCCACTTTCACTCCTCATCAATATTTGGCATTTGCTGTACTATTCTTGTTGTTTTGGTAGCTATAGAAAGTCAGAAAGTAAGGATTCACACGAGTCTTATGGATTTTTCGCTACTTCGATCCGCCGTTACGTGTTTTGTCGCAATTAACGCGTGTTAGAGGGATTGTCAAGAGAATCAACTCAGGTATGTTAAGGTCATCCCTTTCTTTCTTTTTGGCATGATCTATACGACACAAACGAAATGAGCAAATGCACAACTTTCATAAATTACTCTATTCGTAGAAATGCTAGAGATGTGTTTATTCTTCTTCTCCCATAAGTCTTATTATTCTATCATCAGTTCATGGGTCTCAGAAAAATACGTATTTGATAAAGTTTATCCGAAAGATAAATTGATTTTTATGGCATTCCGAGAAAATTTTATTAACGTATTTCTTATGCATTTCATGCGTTGCATTCATTTACACTGACCCATGACCAGATGGCATTATATACGCGTATATATGTATATGGGATATGGGAAAAGGTTACGGTGTTATATACGCACCACCACCTGATCAGCTGTATACGTTGATGATTTTGCCCACAGTGGCTGAGATGATATGATGGGATACCCTCAAAGGCCTGATGATGTTATGAAATATGTACCTATGCACGACATGACATTCATACACATATGCATGACACTATAAGTATTTCATGATTTACAAAGTTATCCAGACTTACAGGTTGAGTCATTTACGCTATATTTCTTTCATGTATGTTATGTACTTATTTATGTGCCTTACATACTCGGTACATTATTCGTACTGACGTCCCTTTTGCCTGGGGATGCTGCATTTCATGCCTGCAGGTCTAGACAATCAGTTTGACGATCCCTCATAGTAGACGAGATTGGTATTCAACGAAGGATCGGTAAGACTCCACCTCATTCGAAGTGCAGCCGAGTCTATGAGTCATCGTGTCAGAGTTTTTCTACAGACTTATGGGTAGGCCGGTACCCTGTCCCATTTGATGTCAAATAATCTTAGAGGCTTTTTAGACAGAGGTTCATTTTGTACAGTATGTCAGAGGCCTTAATAGCCATATGTATTCATGTTTTAAGAACGATAGTTTATTGATACAGTGTTTGCCCACTTATAGTTATGTATTATAAGTTGTGGCCATGTTGGCTCATGATTGTTAGAAGAAGAAAAATGAGTTATGTAGTGGTTCGCTCGGGCCAGCACGGCACCGGGTGCCAGCCATGGCTCCCCAGGTTTGGGGCGTTACTATTTAGAAGAAAGGTGATTCAACTAGGTGCTTCTTTGAGAGGGTGTTCATGTTCTAGCAAAGCCTTGAGGGATTGGTTATATTCGGGACCAAGTCAGAGTGGATGACTCTCAACAACAGTCCTAGTGGATTCAAAGGTTAAAGTGTGGTGCCTAAGAACTTCGAATCCATGTTACGGTTAAGTATGGAGCTTTTACAGCGGATTATGAAAAGGGCTTGGAGTTATCTTCGGTCTACGGTATAGTATTGGAGGAATGGCAGAAAATAACTTCGAATTCATAGAAAAATTATCAGAATGGGGGTACCAGTTAAAGACACGATTATGCGCACAAGGAGGGTATAAAATGGTTCGTGGGTTTTGAGACGACGTGGTCTCGTGAAATCAGGTCACTCAAGACGAGTGCGGAGTTGGGTTCGTGATGTTTTGAATGGGTCTATTATTATTCCTAAGTCAAGCCCAGAGTAAATTAGAAGAAGTCGAATTAGTTAGCAATGGTTGAATTGGCACGATGGTGGCAGTGATCAGTTCCTTCAGCGTGATAAGTTATACATGTGCTTGGTGGCATTGCGTACGAGGCTTGACGGCCGCCGTAATTGATTTTATGTGAAGTTATTCGATTGTTATGGCCTGTTATTTGTAGATAGATCCTGGAAGGGTTATGGTGGTTTAGATCATGACTCGAGGTTATATTTTCTGCGGCTATATGAATCCAATTACGTGTTGCAATGGTTCTCTTGAAATGAGTTAAGTAAAAGGTTTCTATATGATGAAGTGTTTACCCTGTTAGTTGTTCAGGAGTTATGATGGAATTCTTGTACTCTTGCGCATTGGCATGATTATGTGCATCAAGTAGCATGGGATTTGGAAGTTGAGGATCAAGGTTGCAGTTTGGTGTCGACAAGAATGTCACCAGCTTGGATGAGCAGGGAAAAATGATTCTGATGGTTAGAGTAAGATGGTGTTGTCTTTAGCGTCACCTGAGATCAGTGTCCTGTGTAAGAGGCTTTGAGTACAGATTTCAGATTTTTGATTTTCTTTACAACATTAGTGCGGCCGGTGGTATGAGTGTAGGATTTCAAAAATATGTATTCTCTTTTCATGAATAATTTTTTTTAACAAAAATGTTGCAATTCCTTTTTAAGTCATAAAAATAGGTACGTAAAAAATTTATTTATATTTTAATATACTTATTTAAGGTTATACATTATATGAAATATGGGTGTAGGATTTCAATAGTATAGGAGAGACTCAATGAATTATTGGCTCGGCAGTCGGTTATTAATTTCTACACATCTCTTCCGTCGTGGCGGTATTGCAGGAGTTGAAACAAGACTTATATATGTCATGAGGTGCGTTGCGAGCATCGGATTCGTGAAATTTCGGCTATTTTTATTAGAGGATGTTATTATGGTCATGTAAGTTATGCAGTGCATAGTGTGGATACATCAAATGTATGCAATCATGTATTGGTGCATCGCATAGAGACTGATTTGGTGTTCGTATGCTGAAAGCAGGCCTGACAGAAGATTCCGGATGTTGGAATTTGGCTCTGAGGCTAATCTGCCTAAACAGGAGGGAAATCTCCAGATTTACTCGAGCCAATTTGCTCAACTGAGTTATGGTAGCAAGGGTAAGTGCACGGGGTGTTAAACAGCAATTTCAGAACACTCCAGAGCAGTTTTTAGCACGTTCGAGGACGAACGTATGTTTAAGTGGGAGAGAATGTAACGACCCGTCGTTTTGAGCTCTAGCGTGTCGTTCGGCGGTTTGAGGCCATGTGCAACTTCACTTCAGGTATTACGACTTGTTCGCGTGGTCGGAATTGAAATTCGGGAAGTTCCGAGTTGATTTGGAAAGAGAATTCTCATTTCGGAAGCTTTAAGTTGGAAGATTCTAACTAAGGTTAGATTTTGAGTAAACGACCTCGGAATCGGGATTTGAAGGTTCCAACAGGTTCGTATGATGATTTTTGACTTGGGTGTATGTCCGCATAGTGTTTTGGATGACCCAAGAGCGTTTCGGCACCTATTGTGGAAGTTAGCATTTTGGAAGAATTTCATAAATTTGGGTTGAAGTGCATTTTAATGATATCGATGTTCGTTTGGGGTTCCGAGTCTGGGAATAGCTCTGTATGGTGATTCTGGTATTGGGAGTGCGTCCGTAAGTGGATTCGGAGGTCTGTAGGTCATTTTGGGGTCATTTGGCGAAAGTTAGAAATTTGATGGTTTTTGAAGAGTTTGACCGGAAGTGGACTTTTTGATATCGGGTTCGGATTTTGATTTCGAAAGTTGGAGAAGGTTCGTTATGTCAAATGTGAGTTTTGTGCAAAATTTGAGGTCAATCAGACGTGATTTGATAGGTTTCGACATTGAATGTGGAAGTTGGAAGTTCTAAAGTTCATTAAGCTTGAATTGGGCTGCGATTCATGATTTTGATGTTGTTTGATATGATTTGAGGCCTCGATCAGGTCCGTATTATGTTATTAGACTGGTTTGTGTGATTGGAGAGGGTCCCGGGGGCCTCGGGTGTGTTTCAGAGGTGTTTGGGTTGTATCGCGCTCTTATTTGATGTTTCGGCGTCGTTTCTTTGGGCATAAAGGGCGCTAGCTATATTGAGAAAACAACCTTTTATTTGTGGTTGGATCGAACCATTAGATCCTTATCATAATTACGGAGCAAAAAGGATTTCTGGGTTGACCGGTCAACGCGAAAAATTGCTCTTCGCGAACGCGAAGGTCTCCCGCGAAGGCGATGAAGAAAAATCGCCTGGATAGTGTTTTAAACCGAGAATTTTAGTATTTTTAGCATATTCTTGAGTTCTAGAGCTCCGTTTGAGGTGATTTTCGCGGCATTGTTCTCATCTCAACAAGGGGGTAACTATTTGACCTTTATTTTGATGTTTCTACATGATTATTTCTGTTGGGTTCTATTTCTATCTGTGTTTGAATCGTAGAAATTGGGATTTTGAGCCCTAAAGTTGAAAAATGGTAAATTCTTGATTTGAGGGTCGATTCATGGACGAAATTGGATGAATTTCTGAATATAGACCATATGAGTTATGGGTAATATTTATTTTTAATAATTTTCGGAATACGGGCACGTGAGCCCAAGGGTTGACTTTATTGACTTTTCGAGCGGAGTTGGGAGCTGTTACAAATTTATTTATTATGAGTATTAGTGTATATTTGTATTGTTTGCACATTGCTTGACTAGTTTTGGAGCGATGGACACCGGTTTGAGGTGTAAGAGCGATGTTGGAGCCGGTTATGGAACATCCGAGCGAGATAAATCTCCTTGCTAACCTTGTAATAGGGAATTAACCCCATAGGTGAACTAAATTATTATGTGCTTCTATTTGTGGGGACTACGTCCGGACAAGGTGACGAGAGTTCGTACGTAGCTACTAGCTATGCCTATGTCCGGGTAGTTTAGGCTTATATCATGCCTTGTTGATATTGTTATTGATTTATGATTATTGTTTGCCTTGAAAAGGAGCGAGATTGAGTTTGCTTATTAAATGTTTTGAGCGGAGTTGAAATTGAGAAAGAATTTGGGATCTTAAAAGTTTTCATTCGAACTTCGTATTTTGTAAAGACTGGAAGAATACTAAATGATAACTTAAGAAATCTATGTGTAACCGCGTCGCAAGTATGAATCTGCAAGCGGGGTAATTCCTTAAACTTATATTTGACCGCGTCGCAAGTATGATTCGCGAGTGGGGTAATTCCTTAAACTTATATTTGACCGCGTCGCAAGTATGATCCGCGAGCGGGGTAACTCCTTCTACTACTCTCGTGGGAGCGGGCCGATCGCCTCGGCATGTAATAGATGCATCTATGGTTTGCGCCGTTCGACCCTCGGCAGTGCACAGTTTACTTTTATGTTGGAATGGGCCGTATGCCTTGGCATTTCCTATATATATATATATATATATATATATAATCCTCATGGAATCGTGCATAATTTTTGGCAAGAAGCCAGTGTATCTGAGGGTGTTTTCCCTGATTTAAATTATGACAACCTCTTCGATGAAATCCACTCTATCTATATATATGCTCTGGTTACAAAGAGACTTGCTAGTTGAGAGCTTGAGTAAATTATAGAGAGGGTAAGTGTACCACGTATTTTATACTTGCTAGTTTCATATATTTACTCTGTTTCATATTTATTCACTTCTTTACTGTACCTGATATTATTGGACCACTAGTAAGTGTCGAAGTCGACCTCTCGTCACTACTTCTTCGAGGTTAGACTGGATACTTACTGGGTACGCGTTGTTTTCGTACTCATACTACACTTGCTGTGTATTTTTGTTGCACATGCACATGTATGTCTAATGGCCTAGTTGGGCGGAGCGGCATGGTTGATACGGAGACTTAGGTGAGCTGCATCTCTCGAGATGACCCGCAGCCAGCCGAGTCTCCTTCAGAGTATTGTATTTTCTTTTCTGTCCAAATTTGTATTCCGGACAGTTATTATATTTTATTTTATTCTTTAGTAAATGCTCATGCACTTGTGACGTCGGGTCCTAGGAGTATTATGGGATATTCAGTATTGAAATTGGAAAATATTGTTATTTTTCGGTAAAGTTCATCTTTAGTAGTTAAATGGAAGGACATTTATGATTTCAAAAATATTAAAATGAGAATTAAATTAACTATTTGGTGTCGGCTTTCTTGACAGTGGTGTCCGGCGCCATCACGACCTTTTCCGAATTTTGGGTCGTGACAAAATGGTATCAGAGCACTAGGTTCACTTAGGTCTCACAAGTCATGAGCGAGTCTAGTAGAGTCTTGCGGATCGGTACGGAGACGTCTGTACTTATCTTCGAGAGGCTACAGGGCTGTATGAGCAGTTCCCTTCTTGATTCCTCATCGTGCGATTTGATTCCTTTGAGGCTTATTCCTTCTTCCTATTCAATCTTATGCGACATGAATCGCTTGTAATAGATCAGGAATTTGAGGTATTGTAATGGTACTATAAATGTGGTGCAGGATGTTCCTCCCCGCATATTTGCTTTGGGCGATTGTCGTTGCCTTGTGGAAGGTCGTTATGTCGTTTCAGCTCAGTATCAGTATTACCTAAGGTTCGAGATTTTGGCTTTGATTATCATGAAGATTTGTGCGTTGCTATCGCACAGATCTGTGTAATGGTAGGATGCTTGTATATGCGTCAGAACAATGAATGACTTGGAAATGGTTTTACTCAGTGCATGACTCAAAGGTTCAGTATTTTATTTCCAGTGGAGGAAAGGCAATTGGCTTATGAAGGTTCAGGTATGGGTTGATGGAGAAATGAGACTTGGTATTTTCGGGCTTGTAGAATTTAATCTGTGAGATGGTGCCAAAGAAGCGGTTGTCAGAGGTAGCTGAGTGTTACAATTTCAGAATCAGATGGATATTTTTAATGTTGATGGGATCGAGGAAGATGATATTCGGAAAGGTTTAAAGTTAGTAGCGATCTATTGGTTCAAGTGCTACGGAGATAGATATTGATTTGAGGCAACAACTGGTAGCGAAGGATGAGGAAGGGCAGGTGAGAGGGTGTCTTGCGGTGGTTAAGTTTCCAGAAAGCTAAGTGTGAGAAACATGAGTCGAGTAGTTGCTTAAGGAGGGAGTAAGACCAAAATGGGAGAGTGGCAGAGTCGCAAATGTGCTCTGTAGTAGGGTGACTACACGCCTTGAAGAAAGTTTAGAGTGATTTGGGATTCATGATGGATAGTGACTAGGTCTATGGTCTTAATATGGAATATCAGCTGCTATACGGAGGAAGGTGGGATACCAGAGAAAGGAGCTTGCTTGATATGAAGCAGGATACAACATGACTTGGGGGAATTTTGCGGGTCGATTGTGCAAGATCATGTCAATAGGGGATAAGGAATCTTGACGGATTCTAGAGTTATGCAATGGTAGCTTCAAGCTAAGTGGGAGAGTTCCACAGCCTACGGTTGGATTGTGTGGTCGTCTATTTGTGAGATTTCTGGTTATCGGCATATTGGTAGGTTATACAACTAAGGGAAGAGGACATCAGTAGTAAATTGAGAAAATGATTTATGGAATGTGTGTTATAATTGGCCTTATTGACTCATGTTCAGGCTCTGGGAAGGTTCGTGATTTACGCTTAGTACAAAGGCGATTTGCAAGGAAGGTGATTTAGTCGGGTGCTTCAGTGAGAGGGTGTTCATGTGCTACCGGGGACTTGGAGTTTGATTTTTTATTCGGGACTAAGTCAGAGTGGGTGACTCTCAACAACGGTCCTAGTGGATTCGAATGTTAAAGTGCGGTGCCTAAGGATTTCGAGTCCGTAGTATGGTTAAGTATCAAGCTTTTGCAGCGGATTATGAAAGGGGCTTAGAGTGTTCTATGTTATCTTCGGTCTGCGGTGTAGCATTGGAGGAATGGGAAAAAATAACTTCAGACTCATAGAGGAATTATCAGAATGGGTGTACCAGTTGAAGATGCGAATATGCGCACAAGGAGGGTATGAGATGGTTCGTGGGATTTGAGATAACGTGGTATCGTGAAATAAGGTTACTCAGGATGAGTGCGGATTTAGGGTCGTGATGTAATGAATGGAGCTATTATTATTTCTAAGGCAAGCTAAGAATAAATTGGGAAAAGACGGGCCGGCTAACAATGGTTGAATTGGCATGATGGAGGCAATGATCAGTTCCTTCAGCGCGTTGAGTTATGCATGTGATTTGTGGCAGTACGTGAGAGGCTTAACGGCCTCCGTAATTGATTTTATTTGGAGGAATTCAAGTATTATGTCATGTTATGTGTAGATGGATCCCGGAAGAGTTATGGTGGTTTAGACCACTACTTGAGGTTGGAATTTTCTGCGGATATGAGAATTCAGCCACGTGTTGCAATGGTTCTCTTGAAATGAGTTAAGTAGAAGATTTCTATATGATAAAGTGTTTACCCTATTAGTGGTTCAGGAGTTATGATGAAATTCTTGTACTCTTGCGCATTAGCGTGATTAAGTCCATCAAGTAGCACGGGATTCGAAAGTTGAGGATTCAAGATTGCAGTTGGGTATTGACAAGGATGTCATGAGCTCGGATGAGCAGGAAAAGTATTTAGATGTTTAAAGTAAGATGGTACTGTTTTTGGCGTCACCTAAGGTCGATGTCATGTGTAAGAGGCCTTGTGTATTGATTTGTGGATTCTTGATTTGCTTTACAGCTTTAGTGCGGTCGGTGGTATGGATGTGCAGACTTGTTACCTGTGGCGGAAGGTCGTCGGAGCGTATCCCACGGGAAAATTGTATAAGTGTGACGTATAGTCACTTGACTGATTGATGAATTGAAACCAAGTAGGAAGATTGTGGTAATATCCCTAATTTGAGAACTTATGCTTGGAGAGCGCTCGATTCATTTGGCCGTGGACTGTGGAAGTTTGTTCGGGTTATGATGGTTGTTCTTGTGTGTTATGGGAGAAAAGGGTTATTATGGACCCTTGAAATGTTATTAGCCTAGTACAGTGCGATCAGAATCGGCTTGAGGTCCGTGGATGGATTTAAATATGAATATAGGCTCTATATCAGGCCGGACGTGTTCATTTCAGCATAGCGCTTCTTATAGAGGAGTATTCAGGTGTTGGATGTCGTTTTGTCGTCAGCTATTTCCTGTAATACTATATTGTGTCGTTTGTGTTGTGAAACAGCTTGATAAATTTCACATGTGGTAAGGTTTCGCGTAGCGATGATGTTATGTGAGCAAGATGGCTCTCGAGATTCAGATCATATATCGCACCTTAGTTGTGCTTGACTTTTGTAGCATATGGCACTATCTGTCTCCCCAGGGATGGTATTATGCACTTAGCGTGCTTGTGGCCGATATTCGGGTATTTTGTAATAATTAGCATTCTAGCTCGGTAAGTATCTTCTTATATAGAATTTATGTGTGGATCGGGTGGCACGCCACCAGGGGTATGTTGTTTGGATGGGGTTGCACGCTGCAACAGTGTGATGTTGAGTACAGTCCCCTATATCTATTTTCGTGTGTTTTGTTTTCCATTTTCTGAGGAAGGTTTATAACACCTTTTCGGTTGTCTAGTTAGTTACACGGGTTGAGTAGTCCTTTCCAGAGTTCGTTTTCCTTATGTATCACATTCGAGATGGTAGATTGTTGGCACATTGTGGCATCACATGAGACTTTTGATCGTCTTGGGGTGGCTTATTAACTGAGCAGCTTATACTGGGAGAGACGAGATTATTGGATCTGGGATTAGTGCGATCGGATTAGATGCAGTATATTAAAGAGCAAATACCATTATTTGGTTCATAATGAGGTGATGATTCTAGTCAAGAGGAGAGATTCAATGGTTTGTTGACTCGGCAGTTGGTTATGAATTTCTACACATCTCTTCCGTCATGGCAGTATTGCAAGAGTTGGAGCAAGACTTATATATGCCATGAGGTGCATTGTGAGCATCGGATTCGTGAAATTTTGGCGATTGTTATCAGGGGATGTTATTATGGTCATGTGAGTTGTGCAGTGCATAATGTGGATTCAACAAAGGTATGCAGTCATGTATTGATGTGCCGTATAGAGGTTGATACAGTGTTCATGTGATGGAACTAGGCCTGGCGGAGAATTCTGAATGTTAGAATTGGGCTCTAAAAGCCCATTTGGCTGAGTAAAAAGGGAATATCTTCATATTAGCTCAAGCTAATGAGCTCAACTGAGTTGTGATAGCACGGGTGAGTGCACGAGGTGTTAACTAGTGCTTTCAGACAACTCCATAGCAGTCCTTAGCACATTCGAGGACGAACATATATTTAAGTGGGAGAGAATGTAACGACCCGACCGGTCGTTTTGAGCTCTAGCACGTCGTTCGATGGCTTGAGGCCATGAGCAGCGTTACTTTAGGTATTATGACTTGTACGCATGATCGGAATTGAATTTCGGTAAGTTTGGAGTTGATTTGGAAAGGAAATTCTAAATTCGGAAGCCTTAAGTTGGAGGAATTGAATAAAGTGTGCTTTTTGAGTAAACGACCTCGAAATCGGGACTTGGAGGTTTCAACAGGTTCGTATGATAATTTTGGATTTCGCCTTATGTCCGGATCGGGTTTTGGATGACCCGTGAGCATTTCGGTGCCTATTGTGGAAATTGGCATTTTGGAAGAATTTCATAAATTTGGGTTGAGCTGTATTTCAATGTTATCGATGTCCGTTTGTGATTCCAAGTCTGGGAATAGCTCCGTATAGTGATTCTGGTGTTGAGAGCACGTCCAGAAGTGGACTCGGAGGTCCATAGGTCATTTCGGGGTCATTTGGCGAAAGTTAGAAATTTGAAGGTTTTTAAGAAGTTTGACCGGAAGTGGACTTTTTGATATCGGGGCCGGATTCCGATTCCGGAAGTTGGAGTAGGTCCGTAATGTCGAATGTGACTTGTGTGTAAAATTTGAGGTTAATCGGACACTATTGATAAGTTTCAACATCGAATGTAGAAGTTTGAAGTTCTAAAGTTCATTAAGCTTGAATTGAGGTGCGATTCATGATTTCGATGTTGTTTGATGTGATTTGAGGCCTCGAGTAGGTCCGTGTTATGTTATGGGACTGGTTTGTGAGATTGGACGGGGCCCTGGAGGTCTCGGGTGTATTTCAGGGTGGTTTTGAATCATTTCGGGCTGTTTTGCAATAGATGGTGCTGGTGTTTGGTGTTGTTCTTAGCGTTTTGGCTTCTGGGATTTGGTTCTTCGGATTCGCGAAGAAGAAAATCTCTGTTATGCAGGTCTGAATTCTGAGGCTCATATATCACAATCTATAAGGATTTTGGAGATGATCCCAAAATGAAAGTTGTACCTCTTTGTGTCTAGTTTTCAGAAAGGTAAACCATTTTGCAGTTGGATTTGTGTACAAAACGTTATGGCTTGTACACTATAGGCTGTCCGAGAAGATGAAGAAGAAATCTGTGTTGCACAAGGCTGACTTTGGCAGTTAATATCTCAAAATCTATAAGGAATTAGGAGATGACCAAAGCATGAAAGTCGTAGATCTTGGTGTCTAGCTTGCAAAATATTAAACGATTTGCCATTTGGAGTTTTGTACAAAAACTTATGACCATTATACTAGAGGCTGTCTGAGAAGAGTTTGGAAATGACTTTTGAGATTTTGTTCATCGCGAAAGCGATGGGGGGCTCGCGAAGGCAAAGAAGGGTCGCCTAGGCAGTGTATAAGTTTGAAACAATGGGTTTGGCTCATTTCATCTCATTTCCTCCATGAGAGCCGACCTAGGAGCGATTTTGGAGCTCCATTTTCATCATCAATGTCAAGGTAAGAGGTTCACACATATTGCAAGTTAAATACTTGGATTTTAATATATATATATATATATATATATATATATATATATATATATATGGAAATTCATGACAAATTAGTGAAAACTTGGGATTTTGGTAAAAACCCTAGAAATTGGTATTTTTGAATTTTGACCACGAATTTGAGGCATGGAATTTGAATCAAATTTTATATTTGAGTTCGTGGGTTATGGGTAAAGTTTATCTTCGAAAATTTCCAGAATCCGGGCATGTGGGCCCAGAGGTAAATTTTGGGAATCTTGCATTAAGAGTTAGGTACTCACCTTAATAGTTGGAATATGAACTTTTGAGCGTATATTGATTTGTTTATACACCATTTGAATAGTATTGGATTATTCGGCACCGATTTTGGGGTTTGAGCTCATCCTTGGACCGGAAAGTAAGCCTTGAGACGAGGTAAGTCTCCTTTCTAACCTTATAAGAGGAAATTAACCGCATAGGTGAACTAAATTATTATGTGCTTCTATTTGTGGGGGCTACGTACGCACGAGGTGACGAGAGTTCGTACGTAGCTACTAACTATGCCTATGTCCGGGTAGTTTTAGACTTGCATCATCCCTTGTTGATATTGTTATTGATTTATATTTATTGCTTGCCTTGAGAGGTGGCGAGATTGAGTTTGCTTATTAAATATTTTGAAAGGAGAGAAATTGAAGAATATAAGATTTAAAAGGTTTCTTTTTAACTTTGTATTTTTGAAAAGAATTGAGAAATATTATAATAGCTTAAGAAATCTATGTGTAACTGCATCGCATGTATGTTTCGCGAGCGGGGTAATTTCCTTGAAAAGTTACAAGCTGAATTTCCCTTATTTTGAAAAGAATCAAGAAAGAGATATGATTTAAATGTTAAATTTATATTTGACCGCATCGCAAGTATGATCCGCGAGCGGGGTGATTCCTTACATTTATATTTGACCGCGTCGCATGTATGATTCGTGAGCGGGGTATTTCCTTCTACTACTCTTATGGGATCGGGCCGTTCGCCTCGGCAGGATTTATGTACCACACTCTCATGGGAGCTGGCCGTTCGCCTCGGCAGGTTAATAGATGCATCTATGGTTCGCGCCGTTCGAGCCTCGGCAGTGCTCAGTTTACTTTTATGTTGGATCGGGCTGTACGCTTCGGCATTTCCTCTCTATATATATATTATCCTCATGTAATCGTGCGTAATATTTGGTAAGAAGCCAATGTAACTGAGGGTGTTTTCCCTAATTTAAATTATGACAACCTCTTCGATGAAATCCACTATATCTATATATATGCTCCGGTTACGGAGGGACTTGCTAGTTGAGAGCTTGAGTAAATTATAGAGAGGGAAATTGTACCACGTATTTTATACTTGCTAGTTTCATATATTTACTCTGTTTCATATTTATTCACTTCTTTATTGTATCTGATATTATTAGACCACTAGTAAGTGCCGAAGTCGACCTCTCGTCACTACTTCTTCGAGGTTAGACTAGATACTTATTGGGTACGCGTTATTTTTGTACACATACTACACTTGCTGTGCATTTTTATTGCGCAGGCAAATGTATGTCTAGTAGCCTAGTTGGGTGCAGCACCATGGTTGATACAGAGACTTAGGTGATCTGCATCTCTCGAGACGACCCGCAGCTAGCAGAGTCTCCTTCAGAGTATTGTATTTTCCTTTCTGTCCAAATTTGTATTTCGGACAGTTATTGTACTTTATTTTATTCTTTAGTAAACGCTCATGCACTTGTGACACCTAGTCCTGGGAGTATTATGGGATATTCAATATTGAAATTGGAAAATATTATTATTTTCTGTAAAGTTCATCTTTAGTAGTTAATTTGAAATACATTTATGATTTTAAAAATATTAAAATGAGAATTAAATTAACTGTTTTTTGTCGGTTTGCTTGACAGTGGTGTCCGGCGCGATCACGACCTTTAACGAATTTTGGGTCGTGACAATAACATACATGAAAGATGGTCAACATCCAGTTAATCTACAAGCATAGATTTGTTTTATCATTTATAATGTACAATGAAAATTCGTATTAGAAAAATACCAACAAGAAACTGAATTTATCATAGTTCTTGATATGGTAGTTTGCCTTTACCGCGCTGATTAGAAAGTTTTTGGAGTTGAACTAATATTTTTATGAACACTAGTATACGTACCCGCGCGATGCGCGGAATAGTTCAAAGGAAAAAAAAGCAAAGAAAGATTATAGAAAAAGAAATATATATATATATATATATATATATATATATATATATATATATATTTAGCATTAGCCACGGGAAAGACCAAAGTCCTCTTCATTATTGCATCAATTAAAAGCGATGTGGCTTGTTATTTTTGCCTTTAAGAGTACGTTTGGAATATTAATACATAATCTTTTCTTCAATATTTTTGATAATGGTATATTGCATAGACGCTCCAGATCATATGCCATCGTCTGATAAAATAACACATTCCTTCGTGGGTTCGACTATATAGTATTAGAATTTGAAATTCTCACATAAAAACTTCATTTCAGGCAAAAAAATACGGCGATGAACAAAACTCAAATGTTTTATTCTAATAAATTTAAGATTGATATTAGTACGAAATAATTTTACGTTATTTGGAACTCATTGATATGGAGAGGTTTGTTGTTCATTTTGTAGTACCAACTATTATTAATTCCTTCTTTAAGGACAGAATTTTGAGATCACATTGATTCAAATATCATTACACACCTGGAAGGGGTGTGAGCTTTGGAAAGTCTATCCGTTGAAAAAATATAATATATAAAAGACTAAATATACATGATAAAATACAACTGTATATCAGGCTTGCTAAAACATTTATTTTCTTATCAACATGTGCTACCAAACAAAAGCTTTTCTATTGGCTGATAAAGATGAAATATAGGTTTACAGAAGTATATATCTATGTTCAATTCCGAATGTTCAAGGATTTGCTGCCAGCGAGTGCTTTTGCCCTACTATTCAATTGCCCATTCTTTTTCTACACAACGGTGATATTGTCTTGTATTCTTTGCTCGCTTTAGTGCTGGTTAGTTATCTCTCTCTAGAAATGCAAGTCTAAACTTTTTTGTCCCGGGCAACTCTTTTGTGCTTGAAACTGATGAAGCTGGTGTTCTAGGTACAAATAAAGATATTGCACCAGTCTGACTTGTCCTGAGCCTGTCCAAATACATGTCCGACTTGTCATGTGCTTGTCCGACTTATCATATACCTGTCCGACTTTATCTTTGACTTTGGCTCAAAATTGTTTGTTTCATCATATACAGCGAATATATGTAGAAGGCGACATACCCTCTCTTGATAAACATATAATACAGAGGGTAAGTTGCAAATCTACCATCAAAGATTCATGTTTTATGTAACAGTTTGTTAAGTGTAATACTATCGGCCAAAAAAAGTTGTAGTTCAAGCAACCAATTTAGAAATATGTACTTAATGTATTTCAAGCTCATTTATATGTAGACAATAATTCATGAAGTTTTAGCATATGTTGCGTCTGTCCGACCTGTACCGGGCCTGTCTGATTTGTCATGTGCCTGTCCGACTTGTCCTACACCTTTTTTATTTAGAAAGTTCAAGTGATTATTATCTCTTTCATAAATGTTTGTGAAGATTGTAAGAGTGTTTCTCTCATTTAGGAAGTGGAAAACAGTGTCATTAGGCATGTATCAAAAATAGAGTAATAACTTATTTGAGCACACTTTAATATTGGTCACCTTCTCTTCTTATTAGGTTACGGAAGTCAGAAGCTGTTATGAAATGAAGCACTTGATTGTTCCTAATATTTTTCCATCTATTGTCATTGTTGACAGTGTAATTTAAGTTACATTAAATTCCTTCATAAGAGAATATATTTTATCCATAGTCCAAAGTAAATTTGATGGTTGTATTTTGTCTAATCCTGTCTGTTATTTACTACATCATCAAGCAACTGGGGACACAAGATATATTAATCAAGTTAATTTACTTTGGCATGTGTTGTTTCTCATTTTTCAGCTAGAAAACCAATCAGTGAAAATATATTTTATGCTGCATTTTGGCTATCTAATATGTACAATTGTATTTCTCTCTCCCCAGGCAGAGAAAGACGCTAAGAAGAAAGCTAGGGCAAAAGAGTTGAGGAAATTGCAGAAAGCAAGGCAAAAGAAGGTTCAGGTGTTGTATTAAATTATTTTCCTAGTAGTTTATGATTCCGATATTTTTCCACATCCTGTCTTAGTGCTATCTTGCAAAAATAATTGTTGGTTCATCGTTTTGCTTTAGCCGGATTGCATGGCATGAATTAAGAAGCAAAAGTCCTAACGTAGTTTTTTTTTGGTTGCCAGAAATTTTCTCTTCAATAATATATTAATTGTGTCTCTTCCTTGTGTTTTTTCTCCCTAGGATGAGGAAAAAAGAGTTCTGTAAGCAGCATAGAAGGTACATTTGCCTCTTAAGTATCCCCACATGGGCTAATTTGTTCATCCTCCTATAATCTCTCTATCTCGCAGCATTCTCACATTAATTTTATAGGCTGAGGCTGCTGAAGTCCAAACTGCTCCATCTGAATCTGAGAGAGGAATGCTTGCTGCTTCAGCTCTTGAATGACAATCTCATTCTAGTCTTTCGGCAAAAATATCAAAAGAAGTCACAGAACAGTCGTATTCTTGTTATGCGCTTATAATAACTGCTCGAATGGGAATTAGTCCTGGAAGCGCTGGTCTCTGATATGTCTTCTTTGTTTTGCCAATCAGGAGGAATTAAGAAGAGCTCGAAATTCTGAAAGGGAAAAAAGAGCGGCTGCAGCTGAGAGAACATTAGCTGCTGCTGCAGCCCTCAAAGCTCAAGGCACTGGCTCAGTTTCTGCTCCAATATGTGGCTCGGCAACTGACATTCTATGTTCTTGCTATAATGGGTCATTGGCTGGAAAGTTTCCCTTTCACAGATATAATTACAAGTATTGCAGCAGCGCATGCATGCACGTGGACAATTGAAGTTCCATCTATAACTGTAGAATAGTAATCAACAGAAGCAGCTCTAGTTAAGGAATTCATCATACTTATTCCCATGAATTGTACTTTGAAGATTTGTATCGAGTCTAATAAACATCATTATTGACAAACTTAACTGATAGTCTGTATTAAAAGAATCGTTGACAACTATTCTTGACTTGCATAAAACTAAAAGTACCCTAATGTGTTCTGAAAAATTACATGAGAAATTCACTCGTTTCCTTTTTGGTTCTTTTTCCTAATTGAAAGAAAAACTCCCTAGGTCTCTTGGAGACATTCGATTTAAAAAAGAAGGAAAACTCCTAAGAACATGAAAGATTAATTTTCATCAGTATCCATGAGACCAAGAAGAAAAGAAAGAGAGCTTACTAAACAAAGATTTGCCAATTTATATCAAGTAAGCAAACTAGCTCAATTGCGGGGCCTCAAGGGTCTTCTCCAACGGCCTTAATTTTGCATCTTGGAACATCTGATATATAGGGATTGATGCTCATGCTCACCTGATTTGGCATGGCCCTTCTTTTGCACTGTAAACTTCAGCATATCTGGAGAATGAAAAAGAATTTAAAGGTGTTCGATTTGGAAATTAAAGGAACATTGATTGATAACATCCCTATAGTTTTAACTGAAATTCTATACGTTCAGTTCAGAAAAAGCAGAACTAAATTATATTCCGTGCACCGGGCTGCTATCACACAGACGACAAAATTTTAAATTTTGAAATTTTCTGAATTTTTAATAAAGTGACTTGTATCATTCATCAATACAAAATTAAGCAATCCAGCCAAAAAACTTCACTCAAAAGAAAGTTTTCTCAAAGATGCTCATTGGAGATCTATGTTAATTCATTTCGGGGGCTCCAACCAGGGATAAAAACAGGATTGCCCCACGCTTTTAGTATCTAGTTATAAATGTTAGTACCAAACCATACCTAATAAGTAAGCCTTGCCACAATTAGCCATTACCCAATGCATCTTATACAAAAGAAATATGTTCCAAATCTGACTGCGGCATCTCAGAATGAAGAAACAGGTAGGATAATTGACCAACTCATCCTCCTTACAAAGATAACAACAGTTTATCACAAAACACAATCTTGTGATACAAATATTAATGAAGTTTATCAAAAATTTTAATACAGCATATAGGCCTACTTACTACTGAATATAAACCCTTGAATTCTAATAATCAAGTTTTTCGTGTATCTTTCGAAGAATCCGAGTTTGACCAGATCTAAAAATTTTGTTGTCAAATATATGTATCCACATGTATAAGTAAAATAAGTGTCATCTTAAAGGACAAATTAAAAGTGATGGATGTACTTACCTTGCATTCCTTCTATTCATATATGCCTTGAATATTATTGTAGTCAGGATCCAAACAAATATAAGAAAATAATTGAGTTAAAAAAAAAGACCTAAAATATGCAATTTAACGAAAATCTGCAACTCAAATACAGGATTTTGCTACTGATTATCCCATGAATATGCACATAGAAATTAAAAAAATATACGAATAGCAAATCAAAATATCACGATCCAAAATCCACTAAGGGTCGTGGTGGCGCCGGACACTGCTGTCAGGCAAGCCAACCAAATTACTTAATCAAATTCTCGTTTTAATACTTCTGAAATCTATGATTTTCCTTCAAATTTAGCAATTTTAAAGAATATAATCTCAAATCAAATTTAAATGATAAGCAGTCAATACAATATTCAAACCATCCCAGAACCCGGTGTCACAAGTGCATGAGCATCTACTGATAAGAAAATAAAATACAACATCCGTTCGGAATACAATGGACAGAAAATAAATACAATGTACTGAAGAGGGCTATACTAGTTGCGGGCCGCCTCGAATAGTGCAACTCACCTAGCCCCAAATCATCCGCGCTGCTACGCCCAGTGGGCTGCTAGAAATAAATATACCTATGCAACAAAAATGCACAGAAGTGTAGTATGAGTACGTAAATAACGTGTACTCAATAAGTATCCCGTCTAATCTCGAAGAAGTAGAGACGAGATGGTCAACTTCGACACTTACTAGAGGTCAATTGACATTATACTGAAAATGTGAGGAAATCATAGATTTATATAGCAGTCCTAATTCACGAAGCCAGAAAAACAGGTAAACACCTTCAACAAATAATCAGGGATTTTCAAATTTTACTCTTTATTATCTTCTCAATTTATATCAAGCCACGAAGGGCACATTTCACATTTAAAATTCTCAAGCAACAATATAACATGCGCAAATCACACCGAGGCAACGACCCGATCCAACAGAAATAAACTGTGCACTTGCCGAGGGTCGACGACGCGCCTATAGATGCATCTATTTAATCTGCCGAGGCGTTCGGCCCGTTCCATAAATAAACACATACCCTGCTCACGAATCATGCATGCGACGCAGGTACACATAGAGATACATGCTCAATCAGTCAATTAAAGACTTATCGGGAGTATTTATCCAAATTAAACAATTTCTCTTTTTAACAATTCAGGAAAAATGATGTTTAATCTCCTTTTAAATTCATTTACTAATCCAAGGTGATTTAAGCAATTCAAGCTATCAATGGGTTCATAAATAATCCAAGTATAACGTGCTGTGGGTCCTAACTACCCGGACAATAGCATAATAGTAGCTACGCACGGACTCTCGTCACCTTGTGCGTACGTAGCCCCCGCAATTAGGAGCACATAATCAATCATTTCACCTATGGGGACAATTCCCTCTTACAAGGTTAGAAAGGAGACTCACCTCGCTCCAAAGATCCTTAACCGGCAATCCATGCCCTTCCGGGGACTCCAATTGATGCACTATGCTCCAAAACTAGCCAACGGTTACGCAAATCCATTAATTTATGCTCAAATATTCATTACAAACTAATTTTATAGAAATTCCTAACTCCAATCGAAAAGTTGACCAAAACACCCTCGGCCCCACGTGCCCGGAATCTGAAATTTTTCGAAGATACAGATTACCCATGACCTTAGGAACTCAAATATATAACTTTCTCTCAATTCCATACTCAAAATCGTGGCTAAATTCTAAGATTACTAATTTTCTAGGTTTTCCACCAAAACCTCAAATTTATACAATTTTCCAAGTCTAAATCCATATATAAACCTTGTATTTAACTCCGAGCTAGCATAAATTACTTACCTCATGACAAGTGACGAAAATGGCACCTCAAAGCTGCTCCCCATCGACTCCAATGGAAGAAAAATGGGGTTGAAATGAACTCAACCCCGAACTTAAAAGACCTCATTGCTTCAACTGTTTCCGCACCTGCGGTTCCTTGGCCGCTTCTGCAGTTTCGCAGGTGCGGTTAAAATGCCGCATCTGCGGTCTTCCCTGAGCCACCCCTTTCTCGCTTCTGTGACTTGCCACCCACAGATGCGGTCCCGCTTCAGCGGAACTTTAACCGCATCTGCGGTCCTCTCCAAGATACTCCCATCCGCTTCTGCGACCTTTTCTCCGCAGATGCGGTCCCGCTTTTGCGGTACTTTGACCGCATCTGCGGTCCTCAAGCCTTAGACCAAAACCCGCTTCTGCGGCTCCCTGTCCGCTTCTGCGGTGCCGCTTCTGCGGTGCCGCTTCTGCGGTGCCGCTTCTGCGGTCAACCCACAGCAGAAGCGAAAATACCAGCAACCAGATTCCTTCAGCTGTCCAAAAATCCAAATTTTGATCCATTAACCACCCGGAATCCACCCGAGGCCCCCGGGACCCCAACCAATCATACCAACCAGTCCCAAAACACATTACGGGCTTGCTCGAGGCCTCGAATCACATCAAGCAACACGAAAATCATGAATTACATCCCGATTCGAGCTTCATGAACTTTAGAACTTCCAACTTCCAATTTCGATGCTTAAACCTATCAAATTAAGTCCGATTGACCTCAAATTTTGCACACAAGTCATATTTGACATTACAGACCTACTCCAACTTTCGGAATCCGATTCCGACCCCGATATCAAAAAGTCCACCTCCGGTCAAACTTCTCAAAAACCTTCAAATTTCTATCTTTAGCCAAATGGCTCCAAAATGACCTACGGACCTCTGAATTCACTTCCGGTCGCGCTCCCAACTCCAGAATCACCATACGGAGCTATTCCCAGACTCGAAATCCCAAACGGACATCGATAACACTAAAATGCACTTCAAGCCAAACTTAAGAAATTTCTTCCAAAATGCTAACTTCCACAATAGGCGCCAAAACGCTCCCGGGTTATCCAAAACCCGAACCGAGCATACGCCCAAGTCTTAAATCATCATGCGAACCTGTTGGAACCTTCAGATCCCGATTTCGAGGTCGTTTACTCAAAATTCCAATCCTAGTTCATTCTTTCAACTTTATGCTTCCGAAATGAGAATTCTCTTTCCAAATCAACTCTGGACTTCTCGAAATTCAATTCCGACCACGCGCACAAGTCATAATGCCTGAAATGAAGCTGCTCATGGCCTCGAGCTGCTGAACGGTGCGTTAGGACTCAAAATGACCGGTCGGGTCGTTACATTCTCTCCCACTTAAACATACGTTCGTCCTCGAACGTGCTGAGAACTACACTGAAGTAGTCTGAAATCACTGGTTAACTTCTCATGCACCATCCCGTGCTACCACAACTCAGTTGAGCATATTAGCTCGATCAATTCTGAAGATACTCTCTTTTATTCAAGCAGATACGCCTTAAAGCCCAATTCCAACATCCGGAATTCTATGCCCGACCTGTTTCCACCACAAGGTCACCATTTTAATCGCCACACGCTGCTCAAACATAGCTGCATAACTTTGCTGAATTCATACCTAGCATCACTTTACTCACCGGACCATAATAACCTTTTTCTGATCAACTTAGTCTAAATCCTACTAATCTGATGCTCCCATTGCACCCCATGACATACACAGGCCTTACTCTAACTCTTACAATGCCGCCACAACGGAAGAGATGTGCAAAAATTCATAATCAGCTGCCAAATCAACCAATCATTTGGGTCTATACTCCTGACAATAACCATCACCTCATTCTGAACCAAATAATGGTCTTAGCTCCTTAATGTACTTCATATAGTCAGATTGCACTGATCCTAAATCCGATGATCTCGTCTCACCCAGTACGAACTGCTCAGGCAATAAGCCACCCCGACATGACCAAAAGTCCCATATGATGCTACAATGTGAAATAGGCTACCATAACGAACGCGATATAAAGGAAAGCAAACTTTGAGAAGGAAACTCAACTACACCGCTCGCGAATCATACATGCGACGCGGTGGACTTAATTAACAAACACCCCGCTCGCGAATCATACATGCGACGCGGGCACACAGCTGATATAAGCTTTCCTCATAAAATAGGAAACAAAACACATAAAAATAGATACGGGGATCTATACTCAGCTTCACACTGTTGCGGCCCGCAACCCGATCCGTACAATATAACCATGGCGGCGTGCCACCCGATCCACCCATAAAACTCGCATAAGGAGATACGCACCGAGCTAGATCGCTCATTTCAATAATATACCGAATATCGGTCACAAGCACACTAAGTGCATAATTCCATCCCTGGGGAGACATATAGCGTCAGAAGCCATAAAACTCAAGCACGACTGAGGTGCGATATGCGATTTGAAATCTCAAAAGCATCCTGCTCATATAACATCATCTCTACGCGGATCCTCAACACATAAGCAATTTCTCAAGCCGTCTCACAACTCACACGGCGCAACGTATCACTACACGAAATATCTGACAGTGAAATAACACCCTGACTACTCCTCCACAAGGAGCACATTACTGAAATGAACACAACTGGCCTGACATAGAGCCCATATTCACATTTAAATTCATCCACCGACCTCAAGTCGATCCTGATCATATCAAACTAAGCCCATAACCTTTCAAAGGTCCATACTAATTTCCCCCTTCTCATAACATACAAGAACAACCATCATAACCGGAGTACTCATCCACAGTCCACAACTCAGTAACTGAGTGCCCTCCAGGCACATATTCTAACCTTATCGATTTCATCACAATCTTCATGCTCGGTTTAAGTTCTTCAATCAATCAAGTGACTACCTGCCACACTTATACAATCCTCTTGGGGGACACACTCCCACAACCTACCATAACAAATAGTTGGGTCGTACCTCCAAACCACCGACCGCGCTAACGCTGAAAAACGATCAAGAATCATTGACCGGGATGCAAAACCCTTTTTACCAAACATCAATCTCAGGTGACGCTGGTGACTAAAACAACTTACCTTAAACATCGAAACTCCTTTCCTGCTCACCCGAGCTCGTGACATCCTTGCCCACACCGAGCTGCTAACTTGATCTTTACTGCAAATTCCATACCACTCACTGCACTTAACATGCCAGTATACGATAAAACTCGTTCTTCATCATAGCTTCAGAACCACTAATAGGTTAACACTTCGTCACATAAAAGCTTTTCACTGGACTCACTTCAGGAGGAACATAGCAACACACAGGCGAATTCTCATAACCATAGAGTATGCAAATCTCTAAGTAGTGGTCCAAGCCACCATAACCCTTCCGGGATTTACTTTCACATAACAAGCCATAACATAAGAATGCTTCTGATTAATATCAATTACGGCAGCTAACAAGCCTCATACGCACCATCGCGCTCACTTGCATAACTCGATCACGCTGAGGAGACTTATCGCTAACACCAATATGCCAAATTCAACTATGGCCAATCAATCTACCTTCTTCCAGTTCATCCTTGATTGCCTCAGAGATAATACTAACTCCATCCGTCACATATCATACTCCATCCGCACTCATCCCGAGTGGCCCTGAATCACGAGACCATGCTGTCTCAAATCCCACGAACCAATTCATACCTTCCTCGCGCGCATATTCGCACCCTCGACTGACATGACCATTCTACTAATCCTATTACAAATCCGAAATCTCTTCTCATTCTCCTCTCAAGTGCTATACTGCAAGTCAAAACATCATAGAACATTCTGAGCCTCCACTCATAAGCTGCTGCAAGGCTTGATTCTTAACTGTACTTATAGGCTCGAAATCATTAGGCACCATACTTTACCTCTTTTGAATCCATTAGGACCGTTACTGAGAGCCACCCGCTCTGAATTGGTCCCGAATATAACCAACTCCATAAATATTATAACACATGAATACCCTCTCGACGAGGCACCCGGCGGAATTACTTCCTTTGAAACCTGCATTTATACAAGGTATAAATCCTGAATCTTTCCCCAAGCCTGAACATGAGCCAAAAAGGCCAACCATAGCATGCTTTTTTTTTCGACAATTCATTAGCTCGAATTACCACTTATGTTCCTTTCCGTAGCTGAAACAGCTCAGCAATATGCTAGCAACCAGAAACCTCGCAAGTAGCTAACTATGCAACCCAATCATAAGTGGTGGGACTCTCCCACTTAGCTTGAAGCCATTCTTTCACAAATCTGGAACTTACCAGGATTCTTAATCTCCTATTGACATAATCCTTGCGCAATCCACTGCCAACATGCTCGACATCTCACTATAGAAATCCCCTCCTTTTTTTTTATACTCAAAATCATCAACAACATTTCGCACGACCGCCCTTCGCTGTATAACCAATAGAATGCTTTGCAGAAGCTCACCAACCACGCGATCGCTAACCTACTCACAGGGATGAACTACCTATAAAAATCACTCCCGACATCTTCCAGCGCTGCTACACGGGGTACAATCACTACGACATCAATACCCCATCCTGAGTCTGAGCTCACTTTCTCGCTGCACAGGTCCATTTGCCCCTCGTGGACATCATTTAAATGTGCGGCAGCGTCCTTCCAATTCCAAGTTATGCTGCATCCTTCTTCATTTAAGCGGCTCCTTCCGTTATATTAAATCTCCTGCCGCACAAGAACCCCTACTTCAAATTAGATCCGTAGACCCCCAATAACCAAGCACTAATATTCTCAAATCGCCCCAAACTCTCCTTAAGGTACGTGGTCATCCCACTACAAAGCCCACATGCAATTCCGCCACTCTCCCACTTTGGGCAAACTCGCTTCTTTAATCAGCCACCTGACCTTTGCTTCATACACCTGGCCTTTTAGAAGTTTACAACTCCGCCTGACACTTCCCGCACGCATTTCTCATCTTTTGCTACCCGGTTGTTGCCTTATTAAAATCTATCTTCATAGTACTTGAGTCCACAAATCGCTACTAACTTTAAACCTTTCCGAAGGTCATCCTTCTCGAACTGCCAACATTAGAAATACTGATCCAATCCTAAACCACGCACCCTGCAATATCTGACAGTTGCATCTCCGATACTATTTCACAATAGCTTGCCCCAAAGGCGAATTGTAGAAGATTATAACACCGACACACTTAATACGTTCAATTAGGACAACAACACCCATACATAGAAGAAAACTCCACTACGCTTGCAAATACCAAGTTTCATTACTTCCACCAGTCCATATCTGACCATCCTTAGTTCGATTGCCTTTCCCCCTGCCGGGAATAAAATATTGAATCTCTTGATTAAGCACTGAGTAAACCTCCCTTCAAGTCATTCACTGCCCCGACACGTGGGCAACATCCTACCATCATATCACTACTGCGGAACAGTCATTCATAAGCATCATGGCAACTTGTGCCTAGCCTCAAAGCCCTCAGAAGTACCGTTACTGAGCTGAAGTAATAAAGTATTCTTCCATAAAGCGACGATAATAATCCGATCAGCTATACCAGGAGAAACATCCTGTATCACATCTGTAGTGCCGTTATGATTCTTTAATTCTCGATTTATAACAAGCGCTTTGCGTCGCGTAAGATTGAGTAGGAATGAATTAAAGGCATACGCCTCCAAGGATCAAATCGCACGATAAAGGATCAAGAAGGGAAGTACTCCTAACAGTCCTGCAGCCTCCCGAGGATAAGTACAGACGTCTCCGTACCTATCCGCGAGACTCTACTAGACTTGCTCATGACTCGTGAGACCCTAGGAACCTAGTGCTCTGATACCATGTTGTCACGACCCAAAATCTACTAAGGGTCGTGATGGCGCCGGACACTGCTGTCAGGCAAGCCAACCAAATTACTTAATCAAATTCTCGTTTTAATACTTCTGAAATCTATGATTTTCCTTCAAATTTAGCAATTTTAAAGAATATAATCTCAAATCAAATTTAAATGATAAGCAGTCAATACAATATTCAAACCATCCTAGAACCCGGTGTCACAAGTGCATGAGCATCTACTGATAAGGAAATAAAATACAAAATCCGTCCGGAATACAATGGACAGGAAATAAATACAATGTACTGAAGAGGGCTATACTAGCTGCGGGCCGCCTCGAATAGTGCAACTCACCTAGCCCCAAATCATCCGCGCTGCTACGCCCAGTGGGCTGCTAGAAATAAATATACCTGTGCAACAAAAATGCACAGAAGTGTAGTATGAGTACGTAAACAACGTGTACTCAATGAGTATCCCGTCTAATCTCGAAGAAGTAGAGACGAGATGGTCAACTTCGACACTTACTAGAGGTCAATTGACAATATACTGAAAATGTGAGGAAATCATAGATTTATATAGCAGTCCTAATTCACGAAGCCAGACAAACAGGTAAACACCTTCAACAAATAATCAGGGATTTTAAAAGTTTACTCTTTATTATCTTCTCAATTTATATGAAGCCACGAAGGGCACATTTCACATTTAAAATTCTCAAGCAACAATATAACATGCGCAAATCACACCGAGGCGACAACCCGATCCAACAGAAATAAACTGTGCACTTGCCGAGGGTCGACGGCGCGCCTATAGATGAATCTATTTAATCTGCCGAGGCGTTCGGCCCGTTCCATAAATAAACACATACCCTGCTCACGAATCATGCATGCGACGCAGGTACACATAGAGATACATGCTCAATCAGTCAATTAAGGACTTATCGGGAGTATTTATCCAAATTAAACAATTTCGCTTTTTAACAATTCAGGAAAAATGATGTTTAATCTCCTTTTAAATTCATTTACTAATCCAAGGTGATTTAAGCAATTCAAGCTATCAATGGGTTCATAAATAATCCAAGTATAACGTGCTGTGGGTCCTAACTACCCGGACAATAGCATAATAGTAGCTACACACGGACTCTCGTCACCTCGTGCGTACGTAGCCCCCGCAATTAGGAGCACATAATCAATCATTTCACCTATGGGGCCGTGGCCGCTTCTGCGGTTCTGCAGGTGCGGTTAAAATGCCGCATCTGCGGTCTTCCCTGAGCCACCCCTTTCTCGCTTCTGCGACTTGCCACCCGCAGATGCGGTCCCGCTTCTGCGGAACTTTGACCGCATCTGCGGTCCTCTCCAAGATACTCCCATCCGCTTCTGCGACCCTTTCTCCGCAGATGCGGTCCCGCTTCTGCGGTACTTTGACCGCATCTGCGGTCCTCAATCCTTAGACCAAAACCCGCTTCTGCGGCTCCCTGTCCGCTTCTGCGGTCAACCCACCGCAGAAGCGAAAATACCAGCAACCAGATTCCTTCAGCTGTCCAAAAATCTAAATTTCGATCCGTTAACCACCCGGAATCCACCCGAGGCCCCCGGGACCCCAACCAATCGTACCAACCAGTCCCAAAACACATTACGGGCTTGCTCGAGGCCTCAAATCACATCAAGCAACACGAAAATCATGAATTACACCCCGATTCGAGCTTCATGAACTTTAGAACTTCCAACTTCCACTTTCGATGCTTAAACCTATCAAATTAAGTCCGATTGACCTCAAATTTTGCACACAAGTCATATTTGACATTACGGACCTACTCCAACTTTCGGAATCGGATTCCGACCCCGATATCAAAAAGTCTACCTCCGGTCAAACTTCTCAAAAACCTTCAAATTTCTATCTTTAGCCAAATGGCTCCAAAATGACCTACGGACCTCCGAATTCACTTTCGATCGCGCTTTCAACTCCAGAATCACCATACAAAGCTATTCCTACACTCGGAATCCCAAACGGACATCGATAACACTGAAATGCACTCCAAGCCAAACTTAAGAAATTTCTTCCAAAATGCTAACTTCCACAATAGGCGCCAAAACGCTCCCGGGTTATCCAAAACCCGAACCGGGCATACGCCCAAGTCCGAAATCATCATGTGAACATGCTGGAACCTTCAGATCCCGATTCTGAGGTCGTTTACTCAATATTCCAATCCTAGTTCATTCTTTCAACTTCAAGCTTCCGAATGAGAATTCTCTTTCCAAATCAACTCTGGACTTCCCGAAATTCAATTCCGACCACGCGCACAAGTCATAATACCTGAAATGAAGCTGCTCATGGCCTCGGGCTGCTGAACGGAGCGCTAGGACTCAAAACGACCGGTCAGGTCGTTACACAAAAAAGCCAAATTCGCAAATAAAAAAATAGAGAAGCAAAACGTGATACATGTATCTATATATCACCGAGAAAGATATTTGAGGATACATATGTTTGGTGCACTGATACTTCAATCGAGTTTTGCTACTGATTATCCCATGATTGCACACACATGCAAATTAAAAAACAGAGTTACCAAAACAAATTATAAGACAATAACATATATATATATATTGATGACAATTGAATTCGATCGCCATAAAATTTGCCTAGATAGTAGAATGTCAATTTGATAAAAGGCCAAATAATAATCACATACATTTCCATACTCAGTGCAATAGACATCACCAGCAAAAGTAGAACATGAGATTTCAATGTCACAATAAACGAAAGATTTCACGGTTCGAAAACATGACCTATAGGTCACACGAACACAACTTGACCGTTCCTTATAATAATTATTCATCTTCTCTTAATCCAACTAAATCATGAAGTGGTGTGATCTTCTCCATAAGACTAGTTATATGACCACTAGGAAAGTTTTGTACATATCCTAGTGAATAGGGAAGCACAACCATCAATTTTGTAAATTTGTTGTTGATGGGATCATAAATAAACAATGAGCTGCGGCAAAAGCCACTTGTCATACCACAAAGCAATAACTCACCAGAAGGAAGATTCCCAATAGGTGTGACAGCACGAAAATGTCTAGCTAGTTCATCTGGCATGTTGATATTGTGCTTGCTCCATATAGAGTTTTCACTACTAGAAATTCGGGTTTTAGCGACTACGAAAAGCGATCAAAGTTGGTCGCTTATTAGACAAAAAGCGACCAAAAAGTGACCAAACAGGCCTGGTCGATATTAAGCTGGTCCCTTTCCCTTAGGGGCCAAAGTTGGTCGCTAATTAGCGACCAACTTTGGTCTCTCAGGTAAAGGACCAAATTTTCCGGGTAAAGAAAATAGCGATCAACTTTGGTCGCTACAATATTTTAATATTATAATTTTTGCGACCAAAGTTGGTCTCTACCTGTAAATTACGTTTTATTTTTATTTATTATTAATCATAAAAGAGTGACCAACTTTGGTCTGTAAAGAAAATATTATATTTTAAAATCTGGAAAATAGAGACCAAAGTTGGTCGCTTTACTATAATTTTTTTTAATTTTTTTTTAAAATAAGCGACCAAAGTTGGTCGCTAACTTCAAGAATTAATTTTTTTTAATTATAAGCGACCAACTTTGGTCGCTATATTTCCAGAAATTGTTATTTTTTTTAATGAAATAGCGACCAAAGTTGCTCGCTTTTGAGAAATCTGGGTTAAATAGCGACCAACCTTGGTCGCTATTCCCCAGAAAATTATTTTTTTTAAAGGGTAAAAGTCGACCAACTTGCGACCAAAGTTGGTCGCTTTTCTTGGTATATTTTTGGTCAGAAACTGCCTGTTTTGGCAGCTACACCACCTGCCAGCTTACCAAAATTCCTAAACAGGCATTTTCTGCCAACAACAACAACAACAATAAATAACAACAACAATAAACAGCAACAACAATAACAACAACAACAACACAACAATAACAACAACAACAACACAACAACAACATTATAACCAACAAAGTATAAAGTTCAATAGAACTTTATACTTTAAGCTAACCAAACTAAGTTAACTGTTATTACAAAACCATTCGAAAACCGATTGTATTTGTCTAGTTTAAAGTGTATAAAAGTCAAGCATTGTTCTGTACATCATTATCATCACCGTCTGATGAACTTTCATCACCAAGACGGTATCCAGAAGGGTGTATTTGTCGAGGATGGGAAAAACGATCACGGGGAGGACGGGAGGAACGAGCACGGGGAAGGCGAGCCTCTGGCGATGACTCATGAGACCGGGGAATCGGAAAACTGCCAGAAGCTAGGAGAGATTTGATCTGCTCTTGCATGCCAATGTACTGAGCATCTCTAAGCTTTTCTCTTTCCTTGGCGGCTTCTAGCTCGGATGTGAGCTTTGCCACAGTCTCCCGCATAGAGGAGAGGCTCTCCCCATCAAGTTGCTCGGCTTGCGAGGAAGTCCCTATTCTTTGCATTCCACACTTATAGCGATGAAATTTCTTATTAGGAAGCCCGTATACCTTCCCCCATTTTTGACCGCCAGCAGCCTGCGTCCACATTCTCTCAGCATCCTTGTCCGATAGTTGGATTGGCTCGCCCGACTCATTAGGTGGCTGACTGCGTATGAATTGCTCCACTTCAGCTGTGAAGCGACCCTATAAGAAAAATTACATTGAATTAGTATTTCAAAATTTATATAAAAGTAAATCAAAATTCTTAATGAAAAGTGAAAACTTACATGTACAGTCGAGGCTCGGCCCTCGACCCACCTTTCTTGGTCCGTCTCTTTCTTCTTCTTTACAATATAAGTCTCCTTGAAGAGCTCATCTTGGTTCATCGGACGCCCCAACTTTTTTTTCTGAAAACTCATAAATTTTAGTTAATAAACAGAATAGATATACTTTGAAAATTAAAATAAATTAAGCAATTACGTACCATTCTTCTTTTTATCGTCCCTAGGCTGATCGCACCTCCAGTGTGCAAGGATCCTCACTTCTCAGATGCCCGAGCTTTCTTTCCTTTTTCGCTCTTCTGTAAGAACTCTGCGGTAAGCCATTGCCTTTGCAAATCCTCCCACAAATTCTGAAGCAACCAGCCAGGCTTCTGGTTCAACTTTCTAGCTTTGGAGAAACAATGGGACAACCGCTTTCGAGCTTTGAGATGAAAATTTGCAGCCACATCCGCGCTATAGCGGTGTTCCCATACACACTTGCTCTGTATTTCAAAAGTTAAGTATTATATGAAAATATCATATTTAGATGGAAATATCATAAAAGCTATATTCGATATATTATACTTAGCTTTTATTAGCTAATAATTATTCAAAAGTTAAGTGCATTAACTGCTTAAAATATAGTATATTAGTGCATTAGCTAATANGTACGTCGTCGTCGTACTTACTTACTATATATATATATATATATATATATATAATCCTCATGGAATCGTGCGTAATATTCGGCAAGAAGCCAGTGTATCTGAGAGTTTTTCCCTGATTTGAATTATGACAACCTCTTTGATGAAATCCACTATATCTATATATATGCTCCGGTTACGGAGGGAACTTGAGTAAATTGTAAAGAGGGGAATTGTACCCCGTATTTTATACTTGTTTGTTTTAAATATTTCCTCTGTTTCATATTTATTCACTTCTTTACTGTACTTGATATTATTGGACCACTAGTAAGTGTCGAGGTCGACCCCTCGTCACTACTTCTTCGAGATTAGGCTAGATACTTATTGGGTACGCGTTGTGTTTGTACTCATACTACACTTGCTGTATATTTTGTTGTACATGCACATGTACGTCTAGTGGCCTTGTGGGCACAACAGTGTGATTGACATGGGGACTTAGGTGAGCTGCATCTTATGAGACGATCCCCAGCCAGCTGAGTCTCCTTCAGAGTACTTGTATTTTTCTTCTCTGCCCAATTTATATTCCGGACAGTTATTGTATTTTATTTTAATTCCTAGTAAATTCTCATACACTTATGACACCGGGTTCTGGGATGATGATGGGATATTCAGTATTGAAATTCGAAAACATTATTATTATTCTGTAAAGTTCATCTTTTTCTAGTTAAGTTGAAGGAAATTTATGATCTCAAAAATATAAAAATGAGAATTTAATTAACTATTTAGTGTTGGCTAGCCTGACAGTGGTGTCCGGCGTCATCACAACCTTTAATAGATTTTAGCTCGTGACATTTACACTCTCATAACATGGCACGACATCACCCTTCGTGCTTTACACTCACATAACATGGTACGACATCACCCTTCATGCTTTTACTCTCAATAATATGGCACGGCATCACCCTTCGTGCTTTACACTCTCCCTCACATGATAATGTATAAGCAATGGCATGGCATCCCTTTCGTGCTTTACACTCTTCCTTACCAAGCATATGTATATCAATGACAAACAAGGTAGGAAGCATAAATAACATCAAGGAGAGTGTTTTAACGGATATTCCAAACAAATCCCAATCACAATTTTCCAAGTCAACAATGATTCAACAACCCTCAAGAATCGTATTATTCAAATACTTCCACAAATCTCACAAATGATCCAAAACACAAGTATAGAGCCTAGTATCTCAAGAATATCGGTCGTAGTAATGTAGTAATGATTACGCATAGTGATGACCGAATTAGACACGTCAATGTATTCTTAGAACTTCGTCAAATTTGATCAAGTTATAGTAAACTAAGTCTTGATTTCTAACATTTAATACTATGTTCTTAGTATCTAAGAGTTGTCGCGCCCTGTTTTCTCGCGAAAGCAGGTTTCGATGTTGTGACAACTCTTTTGGACGGGCGATAGAATACTAAAAGAAGAAGAGTCGCCACCTAACGATTTTTAAGGTGCGTTAGGGCACCTATTATGCAGATAACTCTATTAGACTAGTCAATGCCACCAAAGATCGGGTAAGGGCTCAAATTACCTCAAAGAGAAGGTGTTAGGCACTTTTCGAGGTCAACAACCGTGGGTCCCGGCCGAACTTAAGACTATGTGGATTATAATTAGGCAAGATGATCAGATAACAAAGAAAGGTCAAAGCTATTTGTTATAACACGACGAGAATTGATAAAAATCTTAAGGGCTACAAGGATACAACTATAACGGTCTATATTAGATGACTAAATGTATAAAGAAGAGGGGGGTCTTAAGTTTTTTAGCCTAAAGGATCACCCCGTGCAACATAAATAATACATCGCAACTCCCTTGGGATAGGGAGTTACTCATATTATTCAGCAAGCACAGACTATCATCTTCTGCTACCCGATTACTATGTTAAAGTTGTTTACCTAGAAGCGTTATAACTCAATTCTAAGTCGTGCCCTATGCGTCCACTACCCGTCCCATGCCAATGGTCCAGGAGGCATTAGACCTCTACTGAGGGTGGTTCTAGACTTTACTTAGGCTACTCAAAATGATAAAACTAGGCGACATACAAAAACAAGTTGGACTTCAAATGAGGGCAGTTAAGGGCTCAAGTTCGCCTCCACACTTAGACAACAAATGCACGCAAAACAGGTTTTTTATATTAGGCGTTATGAACTTTCAGAACTAAGACAAATTAAAGTCCTTAAGCCCTATAAACATGATTTCTATGTGATCTTGGATTCAAACGTGCAGGCAGTTTCAGATGCTAGACACTACTTTAAACTTATAGACATGATTTCCAAACAATTACAGTTATTGCACGTTGATTACTGAAATTATAAGTTATTAAACATATAGACATTGTTTCTAAGTGATTCACGTAGTAAGGGACAGTGAAAACAATTGAAAATGCTCAGAATTACTCATGCTTTCTAATAGTGGCGTGGCTAAGCAATAAAACAGCGTTTGAAGAGTTCATCATTAACACTTTGGGGCGAGTAGTAATAGCCTATAGGCAGGATATCTAACAAATAGCGATTGGAACTAATATTTTTATTATACTTTAGCCCCTATAGGCATGTTTTCTAGGTGAATGGTATGACACAATAGAAAATTAAATAATTAAAATCCCATAGGCATGATTTCTGGTGAATATGTTACAGTTATGCAAATTGAAAGAATGATTATTGACGTTTTGTTTTCTATAGGCATGCTATCTAGCAGTAGACATAGGAATAAATAAAGCACTTATGCTTTGATAGCATACAAGTTCTGTGAGTCTGCGATTTTCCTAATGGCATGATTTCTACCAGTGCACATGGAAATTGAATGGCAGATATAGCAAGTTGGATAACAAGTAGATCATATGAACCCTATAGGCATGCTTTTTATGCAAACATTAGAGTATACCTGTTTCCCCAGCTTCACTAACACCCCAATTGTTTATTACAAAGTTATTATAGACCCAATGAAGAATGTAATTACAAAATATTATACAAGCAATGACAGTAGGCCCATAGCAGGCCCAAAAAAAAATATACTCAGCATTGCCCGGGCCTTCAACAAGCTCTTCCTTCACCAATGGCATACCCAGATCCCAACAGGGAAATATATTCATCAGCACAGCCCATAAACCATAGAGGAACTCAAGCCAAACCAAACAACCACAGATTGTCCAGATCGCCCAGACATTGAATTACACAGAAATCACTTAGACAACCAGTTTGCAGATTCAATAGATAGAATGAGGAAAGAACTGAGTGCCAGAGGTAGATCAAATCTCAGTAGTAAAGAGAATGGCCAAAGAACCCAAATCCTAGTGTGTCAGAGTTCACAAGGGTCTCAAGTGGACCCCGAGCAGTGCTCACACTAGGGAGGTCAATGGTGAGAGTCTTGGTGGCCTTGGCTTTCAGCCGGCCAAGAGTGATAGTTTCAGAATAGTGTAGGTAACAAATGAGAGTGAGAGTACAATGATTAAGGGACAAAATTTTGAAGAGATACACTTGTATTTTTAGAAAGTAGACATAATAAAGTTAAAAGCACAGAATCATGTTAGTTAAGAAGGTCAACAAGACTTAGAGGCAAATGACTATTACAGGTTCAACACTAAGCAAGGAGTAACACATTGGTAAGAAGCACATTGAGAGATAGAGGAGAATCAAGTTCCCTGAGATTACAAGGTTGACATACAAATGTGCATAATACCAAAACAGTATTTGACATGGTAAGGGTCCAAATTATGCTAAGTATGCATCATAATATCAAAAGACAGACATGTTAACCCACATCATGAAGCAAAACAGTATCTGACATGGTAAGGACACAAAAGTTGAGATAACTACCCTAATGTCTCAAATAATCACCACAGGATACAGAACCAAACAAACCAAAGACATACTGAGTGACACAATAGAAATGGAGCAAGTCGTAGGTAATAGTGAAGGTCTTAACATGGATTGAACATACTACAGATGCGAGTCAGTCTTTACAGGAATCTAGAACAGAGTAGAGAAGCAAGCTCACGTCAAACAATAAATATAGGCATTCAGGTACCAATACATTAGGCTAGATGAACTTAAGAAGGTCCAATTTATTCAAATGAAGCAAATTCAAATAACATCTCAGAATTTGAAGCTTTAGGTAAAATCCAATGCTAAAGAGGTTCAAAAAGTACAAAACTGACAAGGTTGCACACAGAAGCAACCCAGGACACTTTAATTAAACGAACTTAAGAGAGTCCAATTTATTCAAATTAGGCATAAACGTGTCTCAGAACTGGCAGTATTAGGTAAAATCAAGTGCTAGAGAGGTTCAAAACAAGTGCAAAGCTAACAAGATTGCACATAGAAGTAGCCCAAAAAACACATTAGGTCACAAATTTCAGAGGTAAGAATGCAAATCATGAACACATAAGAGCGAAAATGTAAAGGCCAAGCGACTTACCAGTTAAACAGATAACAAGAAAAAACAAATTCCACAACACTCCGAATATCAACAAAGAGCAAGAACCCAAAATCTTAGTGCGTCAGAGTTCCCAAGGGCTTCAAATGAACCACGGGCAGTGCTCACACCAAGAAAGGTTGAAGAATCGAATTCCGGTGGCCTAGGCTTTCAGCCGGCCAAGAACAAAAGTACATAACAAGATAATGAGAGAACAATAGAACAATAACTTTATTTTTTAGTGAAATTTAACGATTGAAAGGTCTGTTTCAAAGGGGAATGGGGAGGGGTTTATATAGTCGTTGTCGCGCCCTCCTCGCGGAGAAGTCTGGGTTTCGACATTCATGGGGGAACAACTGGTTTCCTTTTGGAAATTGGGTATTTGAAGAGTCGCCACCTAACGAATTATGGTGCATTAGGGTACCTAGAGTAATTAACTCGTGTAACTGGTTTGCATTACCAGAGATTAGGGTAAAGGCTCGAAATAACCTTGAGGGGAAGGTGTTAGACACCCCTCGCGGTCCACAATGGTGGGTCCTGGCCGAACTTAAACTATGTGAATTAGTCATTTTGCAAATAGAGGTAGTTTTCATATTCTGAATACATATATGATCAAGGAAATTCAGATATTGAAAGTAAGAGAGGTTTGGACAACTTACACATGTATATGTAAAGAAAAAAAGATTTAGATAATTTAAACACATATAGGAATTGGGAAAGGGAAATCCTAAGTTCATTAGCGTACAGGATCATACCCATGCAATGCTCGGTAATCACTCCTCAATGAAGGGCTACACGTGACATTAGCGCGCAGGTCATCATATCCTTTTACTACCCATTATCCTCCCCTTAGTGGTTATAAGCAAGTTTAATTAATGACCTCTAAGCGTGCTGCTACCCGTCCCTTCCTTATGGTCCTGGAGGAATTTAGGACCTCTAAATCTGGACAGTTCTAGACAACCTATGGTTTTTAAAAGGTAAAAATCTAGGCGTCAAACAAATAACATGTAGGACAAGGAAATAGGGACAAACAGTTAGAAGGCTCATATTTACCTCTGCATGTATATAGGCAGACAAACAGTACGTCTAAAACACAGATTTTGAAGAAGTTCAGAAATCCTAAGGACATGATATCTAGATGAATGTTACAGATAGAGGATATGCATACGGAAAGTGGCAGAATCCTAACCAGTTTGCCTACTGGTTTTATGGCCTGTTAAGCTAAGCAATTTAACACAATCAAACGCAGTTTGCAGTTTATATATAAAGAGACTGATTACCTAAGGCTTGCCTAGGCGGGGGACTATGCGCAATTATAATCACAGGAGATGATTAACAGTTTTAAGAAATTGTTCAACCTACAACATGCTATTCTAGATGACAGAGATTATAACAGGCGCCTTATTTATGTTTTAAGACATGATGCTTGTGTGTGAGGATGTTTAAACCTTTTCATAGCCAGTTAATTATTTCAATCGAAATAGATAGAGTTCAAATAGATGCAAACAGAGTTCTTAAAGCAGGTTATCTAATGCATACATGGGATGACCATTTTCATTTAAAGCGGGATTATTGACCTAATGGCAGGATCTCTATGCGATAGTACTTATGCACAAATCAAAAGTTGGAATAATGGTACATGATATGCAGTATGCTGAAGCGATAAACGTGCATGCCCTAAATCAAGATGTCTAGTGCACAAGTTTGGCATGGTTTGAATGCAAATAGATATAGTAATCCTAGAACATGATTTCTAACGTAGATTTACACAATGTAAGACGTAGAAGCATGTTTTCTACCCAGCTTTACCCACAATACCGTATAACTAACCTCTCTTTTCACTAGTCATCCCAATATCTGTTTACAATTAATTATTACAGGCCAATGATTGAATGAATTACATAAGTAAAATATAAAATTGAGCTATAGGGAGCTTGAAGTAGGCCCAAAGCAAATCCTGGTGTACCAGGCTTTCAGTAGTCTCAAATGCCAAGGATTTCATAACCAAGTTCATGTCCAGGTATGTCAGAGTTCTCTAAGGACCTCAAGGATCCCAGGTAGTGCTCACACCCAGACCTTTCTCAAATAAAGACTGATTTATGTGCAGTGTGGAAAAGCCAGCCGTGATATGCCAGAGTTCAGAGAGATCTCAAGGACCTCTAAGCAGTACACATGCCACAGGGGCAGGACTTAATGACCTAAGAATAAGTGAGAGTGCTTGACATGGTTTGAAAAGGTTTTGGAAAACAGTATAGAGAGGAATCTCACGAGTGAATAGATTTTTTGAAAAACCAGTACTAATTTGGTGGTAAAACAGCTTGAGAAAAGTGTGAAAAACACTTTGAAGTCAAAACACAAATCACAAAACAACACACTTGGCATGTAGGTCCCAAACAAGGAGAGAGGGGTTGGGGATACATAGAATACACCTTAGTGTATAGTGGAACACAGAAGCAAACAGATATACAGAATTACTAAGTTAGTTACAAGGGTAGGTGATTGAGACATGGAGCAAAGATGTTGGGAACACATAAACCTCAAACACACAACTAGAGTTGCCTTGAGAGACTAGATGACTTAGCAAAGCAGAGTAGGAAAGGACTTAAGTGAACAGACTAGGAAAAACACCACACAAGCATTCATAATGTAGACATGGAGGCGACCAATCATTATACTCTTGCCATGTGTACTGATATCCGAGCCCGAAGGTAGTACCATGACCCTTCAGCCGTATCAGTTTAGTAATACCCTGGAGATTCTTCCCAAGCCTTTTGCCGAGTTCATACCCAGACCATGCCAGTATGCTTTCTATTTTGCTCCACCATTTGTCTTTCTCAACGGCATTGACACGTTCGATGTGATGATAGGTTTCCCCTCCTAGCCTTCTTCTGTTCTCGACAACGGGGATGGTTTGATTGGTGTAAATGGGGTTACTCCCGTCCTCGTGAATGATCACCTCCTGACGGTTCCATTCGAATTTCATGGCTTGATGTAGTATGGAAGCCACAGCCCCAGCGGCATGTATCCATGGTCGGCCCAATAGAAGATTGTATGAGGCTGGTATGTCGAGCACCTGAAACTCAACGTCAAGCCAAGTCGGCCCCATCTGCAGGCAAAGCTTAATTTCCCCGATGGTAGCTCTTTGAGACCCATCAAAAGCCTTCACGTTCATCGTCCCTTCTCATATCTCATATAGGCCTTTGCCCAACCTCTTCAGTGTTGTCAATGGACAAATATTGAGACTGGATCCTCCATCAATCAGGACCCTAGTAATGAAGTAATCTTCGCATTGCACTATGATGTACAGTGCCCTGTTTTGATTCAAACCCTCAGGCGGCAACTCATCCTCGTGGAAAGTGATTTTGTGACTTTCCAGCACCTGTCCTACCATGTTAGCCATTTCTCCGCTTGTGATGTTATTGGGCACATAAGCTTCACTTAACACCTTCATCAAAGCATTCTTCTGCGCCTCTAAATTTTGCAACAGTGCCAGTATGGATATCTGAGCTGGGGTTTTATTCAAATGATCGATGATGGAGTATTCCGTTGCTTGTACTTTCCTCCAAAGGTCATCTGGCCCTGTTTCAATGACAGGCTGCTTGGTAGTGGCATCCTTACTTGGTCCTCCTAAGTGTTCGGGTGTATATATTCTCCCGGTCCTAGTCATTCCTTGTGCAGCATCGGATTCCTCTATCTTTGCCTTTCCTTTTCGCCTAGCTTCGGCAACATAATCCCAGGGTATTGATTTTGAATTGAAAGGAGGTGTGGTTGATACTGTCACTGTGAAAGGTGTGGCCACTTCTACTTCAAATGGAACAGGGGTGGCCACAGGTGGAGCTACCTCTACCTCATATGGAACTGATGCAGCTACCTCAACCTCGATTGGGGACTGAGTCTGTACTACAATAGGAGTAAGTATGACTGCGGGTTTGAAGTCATCGCCTTCTCGAATAAGCCCAATCGACCTCTCAGGATCCCATTCTTCATCCATCTCTATCACATGTATCCCACCTCCCCTATGATCCGGAAGAGGGTTGTTGCGAACATTGGGTGCGACTTCTTTCGCCTGTATGACCTTGTTGTCGATCAGCATCTGGATTGTGTCTTTCGATATTTGGCACTCGTTAATGGTGTGCCCTTTCATACCGGAATGGTCTGCACAGGTTTTGTTTGGATTGACCCATTGGGATGGATTCTCTAATGCCACAGCGGGAATAGAGGTGACGTAACCAGCGGCTTTTAACCTTTCATACAGCTGGTTGATAGGTTCAGCAATAGCGGTGTATTTTTTGGGTGGTTTAATTGGGTCGTGGTCTTGGATAATTTTGGCGAGTCGGAGGTGACATGAAATGAGATGTTTGGGAATTATAGGTATGATAGACAATGGCTGGTTGAGAATATCTGGGGGATGAGGGTTGATATGTAGGTGGTGGTGCTTGGTATGTGGGTGGAGGTGTTTGATATGTGGGTGGAAGGTGTTTGATAGGTAAGTGGAGATTCGGGCCCTGAGCCACCATTACTGCCCCAACATCTTTTTCTTTGATATACCGCCTGATTGTAATGCCTTGTTTGTGGCCTGTAATGCCTCAAAGTTTGTTACCATCCCGCTTTTAATGCCTTCTTCGATTCATTCCCCGAGTTTGATGATATCAGAGAATTTATGGTTTTCAATAACCATCAACCTTTTATAATATTGCGGATCCTGTGCTCTGACGAAGAACTTGTTCATCTGTTCCTCGTCCAAAGATGGCCTGACTTTGGCCGCTTCCGACCTCCATCGAGTAGCATACTCGCAGAAAGTTTCGGTGGGTTTCTTCTTGAGGTTCTGAATGTAGAAAACATCTGGTGCATTTTCTGTGTTGAACCTGAATCGGTCCATGAAATCAGACGCCATGCTCACCCAGTTGGACCATTTCTTAGGATCCTGGGTGATGTACCAGGACAAAGCGTCTCCTGTAAGACTCCTCATGAAAAGCTTCATCCGTATCTTTTCATCCTTTCCGACCCCGACAAGCTTGTCACAATAAGTCCTCAAATGAACCCTGGGATCACCTGTACCGTCAAACATCTCGAACTTGGGAGGTTTGTACCCCTCTGGCAGCTCTATATCTGGCTGTATGCATAGGTCTTCATAGTTCAAACCTTCTATTCCTTTGACACCTTCGACACCCTGAACCCGACTTGTCAATTTCTTCAGTTCTTCGGCCATGTTCTTGATGAGCAGGTCCTTCTCAGCTGATTCTGGTGTATAGGAAGTTGGTTGAGTAGGCTGAGGTACGGTTTTCACATATATAGGATTGTTTTGGTGAGTGCTAGGGACTTGGGTGTAATGATGGTCATTGGTTGAGTTTTGAGGATCGGGAATGAGTTGTGGTGTGTTCTGGGGAGTATGATAAGTGCCGGTTGGTGGGTACTGAATTGGTTGATGATGGTGTTGCGGCGGAGTTGGTATCGGTAAAGGATTGAGATTTTGAGGTGGGGTTGTATATTGATGCGGTGCAGGAGGGTTTTGTGGATGTTGGTTTGGTGTGTTTTGAGGAAGTGCTGGGTTCTTTGTGTTTTGTTGGTTAATGTCGGGGACATTCAGAGTGAGGGATAGGTTTGCCAAGTTGCGGACCTGCTCAAGTTCTCCCTGTAGCTCCGGTATATTTTGTTCTAATCTCAAAACTAAGTCATTCGGTGCCGGAGTACTCCGACCATCTGAAGTTTCTGCATTTTCCGCATTTTCCTTTCGAATACCACTTAAGTCGTCCATTTTAGCTTTCCCTTTGCTCTTTGTATTACTTGGAGGAGGAGGAGGTGGAGGGCCTCTAGATCTGGTGTGATACGCTGATGATGCCAGTATGAGCGAACCAACCTTAGGGGATGAGAATAAAGAATGAAGAAAAACAAAAGGTAAACAGGTCAGTAAGATTCTAAAATGTTTGCGGTATTTAAACACATATTGCGGGAATGTAAATTCGCATCCTAATTTGGGAGCCTCGTTGTGCCCGAGGTAGGCTTAGCGACAAGTAGATTTGGAGAAATTCAGTGCCAATGAGTGCCTCATTTCATTAATGTAAAAATAAACGCCCCAAACGACACTAAATAAGATAATGTTGCCAATGGCACTTGGCCTTATTACATTTCTACTTGGTCCTAGAAGGACCCTCTCCAGACCGGATGCTGTTGTCGATCAACTCTCCCAAATCGCGCAGGTTCAGCAGTAGAAATGCCCTTGCCAGATGCCCTCCTTCATTTCCTTCAGCGTTCTGACAGTCGGTGAACTTCTTTCTTATCTTCCCCTCCAATTCCATCAAACTGTACTCCAGATATTCCAGCCTCTCGCTGGATTTAACAGCTCTTTCTTTCCACTCGTTAATCATTTCCATGTCGGCCTTATACTGCGCTGTATGCTTAGCTTCAGACTCTCGAACACTTTTCCACAGCTTGTTGTATTGCACCTCTGCTTCGGCAAACTCATCTAGACCCTGTTTCCTGGACCAACCCTTGGCTCAAAGACTCCTGATAGATTATCATCCAACCATGAGGGGTAAAAGTATGAATGGCCTGCATGGTATCTGTCTGGCTCGATGGTATCCTTCTCCACAATAATCATCAAAGTCCACATATGTTGTGCTTCATTCTTATATGGGATGGCGTCACCCTAGAAATCGGCTCTGAAGTGACTCATCTTAGCAACTCGTGGTATGACTTGTCTCCTGCCTGCTTGTCTCATAACTCTAAGGGGAGCATAATGGTATATCCCCATTAACCCGATCAGCACTAAATATGGGACATCTCTGGATCTTATGATGAACTCGTCGGTGGGGAACCACTCGAACATCCACTGAACCTGGTCCTCAGTTAACTTGTTGAAAAACTGTACCCACCCTACAGCATCCTTAGGTTTATCGAACATGTCTGGAATGTAAGTCATCCTTTTAGGGTGATGGAAGGCTATGTGGTCATTCCGCAGCCTTCGTGGAAACTCTTGGCGGTATTAACCCCTTTGGAGATGTTCTAACAGCCAGACTTGTAATAGCAAGTTGCAAACCTCAAAGAATTTGAACCCCTTTTGACAGCGTTCCACGGCCCGGTATATGTCTGCAACGATCATAAGGACAATAGTATATGTTTGTCCCTCGATCCCGTCCATCAAAGTTTTGGCCACCATGGCCAGCCTAGTATGGATTCTATCCCCTTGGATTGGGAATACCAGCATGCCAAGAAGCACACAATGAACACGAAGACCCTACGATGAACCCAGCCCAAAGAGGTGATTGAAAACTCATCGTCAAAAATACGGTAAGAGCTACTGTGACCGTATCTTTCATAAAGGAAATCAAAAGGTATGTAAGAGTTTTTCAGGCACTCCAAATCATCATTTTTCTTCAGCCCCATCATCTTAAGGAACCCTCTGGTGGTACGATTTTTCAGGTGCTAGCAGACCTGGGCTATCCCAAGGCAACCCAGCAAATCCCCCTATTTCTTCTAGAAGGGGAGTTATTTCTATGTCTCCTAAACGGAACACAGCCCAGTCCTTATCCCAAAACTGTCATGACCCTAAACCCGGACCTGGTCATGATGGCGCCCCTCGTGAAGACAAGGCCAGCCGACACACTCCCAACGCATCTCAAAGCAATTAAAATAATAATTTCCAAGTCATTAACAGAATTAAATCCCAAAATAGGGTAACAAGACAATTTGTGGAATAAAACACAGCCCGACATCGGGGCGTCACCAGTCATGAGCATCTAAAATAATACTACAAGTCTGAAAGTCTCCTCCACCTACTACATAAATGAAACGGAAGGAAATAAGATAGAGGGAGAATGCACTGGGCTGCGAATCGCCGGGCAGCTACCTTGTGAATCTCCAGAAATCTGCTGGTCAGCTCTCAACCCTCGCTAGCAGGACCTGTAGCGCCCGAATCTGCACATAGGGGTGAAGGGAGTAAAGTGAGTACTCCAACTCAGTGAGTAATAGCAATAAATGAGGACTGAGCGATATAAAATCACGTTAAACACAACAATAAGCTATAAGAGGTAGGATAAAATCAGTAAACGCAATTAAACAGTGAAATCCCATAAAAACACCTGTTAAGCAGTTAAACAAATAAAGGAAATGCAGCTAAATGTAAACACATAAGAACATGCCCCTCGGGCACAATAACAACCGAATCAGCCCCTCGGGCAATAACATAGAACAATACCAGCCCCTCGGGCTATATCTCATATCACAATGGGTACCCGCGCTCACTGGGGGTGTACAGACTCCGGGAGGGGCCCCTTACGGCCCAACCGCAATATCAAGCCATCTCGTGGCATAATCAAACAGGCTCTCGGCCTCATATCAATCATAAGCCACCTCGTAGCATACAATCTCAGGCCCTCGGCCTCATTATCATAATTAGTATATCACTGCTACGGCGTGCAGCCCGACCCAAAAGTATCCTCACAACACAGGCCCTCGGCCTTACTCAGTCAGAATCTCATAAGCTCCTCGGGCAACAGTAAACATGATGCTCAGCTCAAAATATCTCTTAAATATCAATTAAAGGGTTTAAAACAGAGTAAGCATGGCTGAGTTATGAAAACAGTAAAATATAGTATGACTAAGTGCAAGTATAAAGTCAAAACAGTGAGAAAAATAGCAGTCAATATCCCCTAAGGGTCCAAACAGTTGGCATGAAGTCCAAATATGGAATTTAGCCCAAAATATAATAATATCAGACAATTTGCAATTAATTACATAGTAAAACAGTCATTCGGGATGGACCAACTCACAATCCCCAACGGTGCACGAACCCACGCTCGTCATTTAGCGTGTGCGTCACCTCAACATAGCCTAACGCTGTGTAATCTGGGGTTTCATACCCTCAGGATAACATTTAAAATTATTACTCACCTCAATCCGGCCCAAACTCTAGCTCGCGATGCCTTTGCCCCTGGAATCGGCCTCCGGATGCTCTGAATCTACCAAAATCAGAACGTAACCATCAAAATATGCTAAAGGGACAAAGCCCACTCGAAAAAAAATCAAAAACAACGAAAATTCCAGAAATTAACCAAACCCGAGCCCCGGGCCCACGTCTCGAAATTCAATAAATTTTACATCATTAGATTCCTTATCTCCCCACGAGTTCGTACATATCAAAAGTTCCAAAATCCGACCACAAATGGTCCTTCAAATCCTCAATCAAAGGCCTAAGTTTCTAAGCCCTAGTTTCCTCCATGTTTAACCCTTAATTACATCTCTAATTCGTGAATTAATACCATAGAAATGAGTTTTCATGATCAAAAACCTTACCTCAATGAAGTCTCCTTGAATTCTCTCTTCAAAATCGCTCAAAACTCTAGAAATCGTGTTTGAAAATGGTGAAACCCTCTGAAAATCGCGAAGGAAGAAATATATACATTCTGACCCAGGCTTTTCACACCTGCGGTCAATCCAACACATCTGCGGTACCGCTTCTGCGGTCCTAGACTCCGCATCTGCGGTTTTCACTTAGATGGCCAATACCGCATCTGCGGTTAATATCTCGCACCTGCGCTACCGCAGGTGCGCCCCCTTCACCGCTTCTGCGGTTCCAGCCAGCCTTTTACTTGGCCGCATCTGCGGCTCCCTCTGCGCTTCTGCGAGCCCGCACCTGCGGTCCCCTAGCCGTAGGTGCGGTTATGATAGCAGCAAAAATTGCTTCAGCTCTTAAACTCAACTCAAACATTCCGTCAACCATCCGAAATCACCCCGAGGCCCCCGGGACCTCAACCAAAAGCACCAACAAATCTTATACTACCATTCAAACTTATACCAACCCTCAAAAAACCTCAAACAACATCAAAACCGCCAAAACACATCAAATTCAAGCCTAAGGTTCTAAAATCTTCCGCATTCCGCTTTTGATCAAAAAGTATACCAAATCACGTCTGAATGACCTGAAATTTTGCACACACATCCCAAATGAAACAACGGAGCTACTGCAACTTCCGGGATTCCATTGCGACCCCTATATCAATATCTCACCTAACATCCGGAAAACGCCAAAAATCCAACTTCGCCAATTCAAGCCTAAATCTACTCCGGACCTCCAAAACACATTCCGATCATGCTCCTAAGTCCCAAATCATCTCCCGAAGCTATCCGAACCATCGGAACTCACATCCGAGCCCTTTAATACATAAGTCAACATCCGGTTGACTTTTCCAACTTAAGCTTTCTTAAAAGAGACTAAGTGTCTCAAACCTTCTCAAAACCTTTCCGAACCCGAGCCAACCAACCCGATCACATATAAAACCGATAAATAAAGCAATAAGAAGCAAAAATAAGTGAGGATAGCTGCTCCGCATCTCCCGCTCGGTCTCCCAGGTAGCCTCCTCCACGGGCCGACCTCTCCACTGCACTTTCACTGAAGCTATATCTTTTTATTTCAACTTTCAAACCTGACGCTCCAAAATAGCTGCTGGCTCCACATCATAAGTCAGATCACCCTCTAGCTGAACCGTGCTGTAATCCAGAACATGAGACGGATCCCCAATATACTTCCGGAGCATAGAAACATGAAATACTGTGTGCACACTCGACAAGCTGGGTGGCAAAGCAAGCTCATAAGCCACCTCCCCAATCCTCCAAAGTACCTCAAAAGGCCCAATGAACGCGGACTCAATTTACCCTTCTTTCCAAATCTCATAACACCCTTCATGGGTGAAACCTTCAACAGAACCTTCTCACCAACCATGTAGGACACATCCCGAACCTTCCGGTCCGCATAGCTCTTTTGTCTCGACTGCGCTGTACGAAGCCTCTCCTGAATCACCTTCACCTTGTCTAAAGCATCCTGTACCAATTCTGTACCCAATAGCCTAGCCTCGCCCGGCTCAAACCAACCAACTGGAGATCTACACCGCCTCCCATACAAAGCCTCATATGGAGCCATCTGAATACTCGACTGGTAACTATTGTTATAAGCAAACTCTGCGAGCGATAGAAACTGATCCCATGACCCTCCGAAATCAATGACACAAGCGCGTAACATGTCCTCCAATATCTGAATAGTGCGCTCGGACTGCCCGTCCGTCTGAGGGTGAAAGGCTGTGCTCAACTCAACCTGAGTACCCAACTCTCGCTGTAAAGACCTCCAAAACTGTGAAGTGAACTGAGTTCCCCGACCTGAAATGATGGAAGCTGGGACACCATGCAAATGAACAATCTCTCGGATATATATCTCTGCCAACCGCTCTGAAGAGTAAGTAGTACAGATAGGAATGAAGTGCGCGGACTTAGTCAGCCGATCCACAATCACCCAAATAGCATCTAACTTCTTCAAAGTCCGTGGAAGCCCAACTACAAAGTCCATGGTGATCCGCTCCCACTTCCACTCTGGAATATCCATCCGCTGAAGCAAGCCACCCGGTGTCTGATGCTCATATTTCACATGCTGACAATTGAGACACCGAGCTACAAATCCCACAATGTCTTTCTTTATTCTTCTCCACCATTAATGCTGTCTCAGATCCTGATACATCTTCGCGGCACCCGGATGAATGGAATACCGCGAGCTATGGGCCTCCTCCAGAATCAGCTCCCGAAGTCCATCTACATTAGGCACACATATCCGGCCCTGCATCATCAACACCCCATCATCACCGATCGTCACATCTCTGGCATCATCATGCTGAACTCTGTCCTTAAGGACAAGCAAATGAGGATCATCATACTGGCACTCTCTGATGCGCTCATATAAGGAAGACCGAGAGATCACACAAGCCAACACCCGACTAGGCTCCGAAATATCCAACCTCATGAACCGATTGGCCAAGGCCTGGACATCCACTACAAGAGGTCTCTCCTCAACTGGAATATATGCCAAACTCCCCATACTCACCGTCTTTCTGCTCAAAGCATCGGCCACCACATTGGCCTTCCCCGGGTGATATAAGATAGTAATGTCATAATCCTTAAGCAACTCCAACCACCACCGCTGCCTCAGGCTGAGATCCTTCTGCTTGAATAAGTGTTGGAGGCTACGATGATCGGTATACACCTCAAAAGACACACCATACAAATAATGCCTCAAAATCTTCAATGCATGAACAATGGCAGCCAACTCCAAATCGTGAACAGGGTAGTTCTTCTCATGAGGCTTCAACTTACGAGAAGCATAAGCAATAACTCTACCCTCCTACATCAGAACACACCCAATACCAACTCTCGAAGCATCACAATACACGGTATAAGAACCTGAAGCTGATGGCAATACTAACACTGGAGCTGTGGTCAAGGCATTTTGGAGCTTCTGAAAGCTCTCCTCGCACTCGTCAGGCCACTAAAATGGGACACCCTTCTGAGTCAACTTGGTCAAGGGCGATGCAATAGATGAAAATCCCTTAACAAATCGGCGATAATAACCCGCCAAACCAAGAAAACTACGAATCTCTGTGGCTAAGGATGGTCTGGGCCAACTCTGAACCGCCTCTATCTTCTTCGGGTCAACCTGAATACCATCACTGGACACCACGTGCCCCAAGAAAGCCACTGAATTGAGCCAAAACTCACATTTGGAGAACTTTGCATAAAGCTTCTCCTCCCTCAATCTCTGCAACACCACTCTCAAGTGCTCCGCGTGCTCGTCCTGACTACGCGAGTATACCAGAATATCATCAATGAAGACTATGACAAATGAGTCGAGATACGGCCGGAACACGCTGTTCATCAAATGCATGAACGCTGCTGGGGCATTGGTCAGCCCGAAAGACATCACCAAGAACTCATGACGACCATATCTGGTCCTGAAAGCTGTCTTAAGAATATCCGAGTCCCTGATATTCAACTGGTGATAACCTGAACGGAGATCAATCTTGGAGAACACTCTCGCCCCCTGAAGCTGGTCGAACAAATCAACGATACGAGGCAAAGGATACTTGTTCTTAATTGTTACCTTGTTCAACTACCTGTAATCAATGCACATTCTCATCGTGCCATCCTTCTTGTTCACAAAAAGAACCGGCGCACCCTACGGTGACACACTAGGACGAATGAACCCCTTGTCAAGGAGTTCCTGAAGCTGCTCCTTTAACTCATTCAACTTCGCTGGTATCGTACGATACGGAGGAATAGAAATGGGCTGAGTGCCAGGCACCAGATCAATACCAAAATCAATATCCCTGTCCGGTGGCATGCCCGGCAGGTCTGCAGGAAACACATCGGAATCCCTCACAACTGGAATAGAATCAATACTGGGAGTCTCTACACTGACACCCCTCACAAATGCTAGATATGAAAGACAACCTTTCCCAACCATACGCTGGGCCTTCAAGAAAGAAATCACCCTACTGGGAACATAATCGGTCAAACCTCGCCACTCAATCAGTGGCACACCAGGCATAGCTAACGTCACTGTCTTGGCATGACAGTCCAGAATAGCCCGGCACGGAGATAACCAATCCATGCCCAATATAACATCGAAGTCCACCATAAATAACAATAACAGATCCACTCGGGTATCCAGACCCCCAATAGACACAACGCACGACCGGTACACACGGTCTACCACAACTGTATTGCCCACCGGCGTAGAGACATGAACATAAGAAACGAGGGACTCGCAGGGCATATCCAAATAATGGGCAAAATAGGATGACACATAAGAGAAAGTATAACCAGGGTCAAATAACACAGAAGCATCCCTGCGGCAGACTGAGATAATACCTGTAATTACCGCATCTGAAGAAATTGCTTCAGGCCTAGCTGGAAGTGCATAGAAGCGGGCCTGACCACCACCGGATCGACCTCCCCCTCTGGGGCGACCCCTAGATGACTGTCCTCCACCCCTAGCTGGCTGGGTGGGTGGTGAAGTGGCTAGGGCCGAGGCTGATGGCTGACCCCTCTGCTGAGATGAACCCCCAAGACGACGAGGACACTTCCTCCACATGTGACCCATCTCTCTACACTCATAGTAACTCCCAGGTGCTAGAGACGGGGACTGATGGGAACCCCTAGAACCAAAATGACTAGCAGATGCACCTAGCCTAGAAGAATCCTGAACTGATGGAGCACGGAACGAACCCTGGGCTGGAAGTGCACTGAGTGAGGAATGACCCTGCTAAGAACCGTGAGAACCATGGCCTAATGATGCCCCATGATAACCTGGGCGAGCTGACTGAGCATGCCTGAACTAACATCCTCTGCCGTGATGATACTGGCCCCTCGAAGGAGCGCCCCCAAAACTACCATGACCTCGAGGCCTCTTGGCCTCCCTCTCCTCGTGCTCCTGGCGACGAACTGACTCAATCTCACGAGCAATATCCACAACCTCCTCAAACGTAGGACCTGACACTCTCTCCCTAGTCATGAAAACCCAAAGCTGGTAGGTGAGGCCATCAACAAACCTCCTGATCCTCTCTCTCTCTGTACCAACCAGCGAAATAGCATATCGAGCTAACTCTGAGAACCTCATCTTGTACTGAGTAACAGTCATATCCCCCTATCTTAACTGCTCGAACTGCCTATGCAGCTCCTCTCTACGGGACTATGGAACATACTTCTCCAAAAATAGAGTGAAGAATTGCTGCCAAGTAAGAGGTGCCGAGCCAACAGGCCTACGCCTCTCATATGCCTCCTACCAAGTGAAGGCAGCTCCGGTAAACTGAAAGGTCGTGAATGCAACCCCGCTGGTCTCCAGAATACCCGCGGTACGAAGAATCCGTTGACATCTGTCTAAGAAATCCTGGGCATCCTCGCCCTCTACACCAGTGAAAGTAGGAGGCTGGAGTCTGCCAAACCTCTCAAACCTACGTTGCTCGTCCTCTGGCATAACTGGAGCTACGTAACCCTGAGCAGCTGCCATCGGCTGGGCTAATGGTGCCTCCGGTGTCTGCAATCCCTGAACCACCTGATCGGGTGTGCGGGCGGCGAGAGTCTGAGCGCCTCCCCCTGCCTGAGAAGTGGCTGCGGCAGTAGAGACCGCGACCGCCTGACCAAGACTCGTACATACTGTCAAAATCTGGGCCAAAGTCTCCTGAAGACCCGGAATCACAATGGGCACAACTGGTGCCTGAGCTGGTGCTGCTGGAGCATCCACAACTGGGACCTGATCCTGAACTGGGGTGGCTGGTGGATCTGCAGGTGCTGCCCCAGCTGTTGTGTGGGCTGCACCTCTACCCCTACCACGGCCTCGACCGCGTCCTCGACCTCTAGTGGCTCCAGCTGGTGGCATTGGTGGTCGTCCATCCTAACCGGTCACTCGTGTCCTCACCATCTGTGAGAGAATAGAATAACAGAAGTTTAGTACTCAGATCAACAGATTCGCACTACAAGAACTTCAAGAATAAGGAATTTTCCTAAAGGTTCTGCAGCCTCTCGAGGATAAATACAAACTTCTCCGTACCGATCCGCGAGACTCTACTAAACCTGCTCATGACCCGTGAGACCTATGTAACCTAGGCTCTGATACTAACTTGTCACGACCCTAAACCCGGACCCGGTCGTGATGGCGCCTCTCGTGAATGACAAGGCCAGCCGACACACTCCCAACTCATCTCAAAGCAATTAAAATAATAATTTCTAAGTCATTAACAAAATTAAATCCCAAAATAGGGTAACAAGACGGTTTGCGTAATAAAACACAGCCCGACATCGGGGCGTCACCAGTCATGAGCATCTAAAATAATACTACAAGTCTGAAAGTCTACTCCACTACTACATAAATGAAACAGAAGGAAATAAGATAGAGGGAGAATGCACTAGGCTGCGAATCGCCGGGCAGCTACCTAGTGAATCTTCGGATATCTGCTCGACAGCTCTCAACCCTCGCTAGCAGGACCTGTAGCGCCCGAATCTGCACACAGGGGTGCAGGGAGTAAAGTGAGTACTCAAACTTAGTGTGTAATAGCAATAAATGAAGACAGAGCGATATAAAATCACGTCAAACACAATAATAAGCTATAAGAGGCAGGATAAAATCAGTAAACGCAATTAAACAGCAAAATCCCATAAAAACACCTGTTAAACAGTTAAACAAATAAAGGAAATGCAGCTAAAAAAGGTAAACACATAAGAACATGCCCCTCGGGCACAATAACAACCGAATCAGCCCCTCGGGCAATAACATAGAACAATACCAGCCCCTCGGGCTATATCTCATATCACAATGGGTACCCGCGCTCACTGGGGGTGTACAAACTCCGGGAGGGGCCCCTTACGGCCCAAGCGCAATATCAAGCCATCTCGTGGCATAATCAAACAGGCTCTCGGCCTCATATCAATCACAAGCCACCTCGTGGCGTACAATCTCAGGCCCTCGGCCTCATTATCGTAATCAGTATATCACTGTTGCGGCGTGCAGCCCAACCCAAAAGTATCCTCACAACACAGGCCCTCGGCCTTACTCAGTCAGAATCTCATAAGCCCCTCGGGCAATAGTAAACATGATGCTCAGCTCAAAATATCTCTTAAATATCATTTAAAGGGTTTAAAATAGAGTAAGCATGGCTGAGTTATGAAAACAGTAAAATATTGTATGACTGAGTGCAAGTATAAAGTCAAAACAGTGAGGAAAATAGCAGTCAATATCCCCTAAGGATCCAAGCAGTTGGCATGAAGCCCAAATATGGCATTTAGCTCAAAACATAATAATATCAGACAATTTGCAATTAAATACGCAGTAAAAGAGTCATTCGGGATGGACCAAGTCACAATCCCCAACGGTGCACGAACCCACGCTCGTCATCTAGCATGTGCGTCACCTCAACATAGCCTAACGCTGTGTAATCCGGGGTTTCATACCCTCAGGACAACATTTAGAATTATTACTCACCTCAATCTGACCCAAACTCTAGCTCGCGATGCCTTTGCCCCTGGAATCGACCTCCGGATGCTCCGAATCTACCAAAATCAGAACGTAACCATCAAAATATGCTAAAGGGACAAAGCCCACTCGAAAACAATGAAAATTCCCGAAATTAACCAAACCCGACCCCCGAGCCCACGTCTCGAAATTCGATAAATTTTACATCATTAGATTCCTTATCTCCCCACGAGTTCGCACATATCAAAAGCTCCAAAAACCGACCACAAATGGTCCTTCAAATCCTCAATCAAAGGCCTAACTTTCTAAGCCCTAGTTTCCTCCATGTTTAACCCTTAATTAGAGATCTAATCCGTGAATTAACACCATAGAAATGAGTTTTCATGATCAAAAAGCTTACCTCAATGAAGTCTCCTTGAATTCACTCTTCAAAATCGCTCAAAACACCAGAAATCGTGTTTGAAAATGGTGAAACCCTCTGAAAATCGCGAAGGAAGAAATATATACGTTCTGACCCAGGCTTTTGGCACCTGCGGTCTATCCAACGCATTTGCGGTACCGCTTCTGCGGTCCTAGACTCCTCATCTGCGGTTTTCACTTAGATGGCTAATACCGCATCTGCGGTTAATATCTCGCACCTGCGCTACCGCAGGTGCGCCCCCTTCACCGCTTCTGCGGTTCTAGCCAGCCTTCTACTTGGCCGCATCTACGGCTCCGTCTGTGCTTCTGCGAGCCCGCACCTGTGGTCCCCTAGCCGCAGGTGCGGTTATGATAGCAGCTAAAATTGCTTTAGCTCTCAAACTCAACTCTAACCTTTCATCAACCATCCGAAATCACCCTGAGGCCCCCGGGACCTCAACCAAAAGCACCAACAAGTCTTATACTGCCATTCAAACTTATACCAACCTTCAAAACACCTCAAACAACATCAAAACTGCCAAAACACATTAAATTCAAGCCTAAGGTTCTAAAATCTTCCGCATTCCGCTTTTGATCAAAAAGTATACCAAACCACGTCCGAATGACCTGAAATTTTGCACCCACATCCCAAATGACACAACGGAGCTATCGCAACTTCCAGAATTCCATTCCGGCCCCTATATCAAAATCTCACCGAACAACCGAAAAACGCAAAAAATCCAACTTCGCCAATTCAAGCCTAAATCTACTCCAGACCTCCAAAACACATTCTGATCACGCTCCTAAGTCCCAAATCATCTCCCGAAGCTATCCGAACCATCAGAACTCACATCCGAGCCCTCTAACACATAAGTCAACATCCGGTTGACTTTTCCAACTTAAGCTTTCTTAAAAGAGACTAAGTGTCTCAAACCTTCTCAAAACCTTTCCGAACCCGAGCCAACCAACCCGATCACATATAAAACCGATAAATAAAGCAATAAGAAGCAGAAATAAGAGTCGCCATGCTGTCGCACCCCCTTTTTCCTCCTCGCGGAGAAGTCTGGGTTTCGACATTCATGGGGGAACAACTCGTTTCCTTTTGGGAATTGGGTATTTGAAGAGTCTCCACGTAACGGATTATGGTGCGTTAGGGCACCTAGATTAATTAACTTGTGTAACTGGTTTGCATTACCAGAGATTAGGGTAAGGGCTCGAAATAACCTTGAGGAAAAGGTGTTAGGCACCCCTCGCGGTCCACAACGGTGGGTCCCGGCCGAACTTAAACTATATGAATTAGTCATTTTGCAAATAGAGGTAGTTTTCATATTCTGAATACATATATGATCAAGGAAATTCAGATATTGAAAGTAAGAGAGGTTTGGACAACTTACACATGTATATGTAAAGAAAAAAAGGTTTAGATAATTTAAACACATATAGAAATTGGGAAAGGGAAATCCTAAGTTGATTAGCCTACAGGATCATACCCATGCAATGCCCGGTAATCACTCCTCAATGAGGGGCTACACGTGACATTGCGCGCAGGTCATCATATCCTTTTACTACCCATTACCCTCCCCTTAGTGGTTATAAGCAAGTTTAATTAACGACCTCTAAGCGTGCTGCTACCCGTCCCTTCCTTATGGTCCTGGAGGAATTTAGGACCTCTAAATCTGGACAGTTCTAGACAACCTAAGGTTTTTAAAAGGTAAAAATCTAGGCATCAAGCAAATAACATGTAGGACAAGCAAATAGGGACAAACAGTTAGAAGGCTCATATTTACCTCCGCATGTATATAGACAGACAAACAGCACGTCTAAAACACAGATATTGAAGAAGTTCAGAAATCCTAAGGACATGATATCTAGATGAATGTTACAGATACAGGATATGCATAAGGAAAGTGGCAGAATCCTAACTAGTTTGCCTACTGGTTTTATAGCCTGTTAAGCTTAAGCAATTTAACACAATCAAACGCAGTTTCCAGTTTATATATATAGAGACTAATTACCTAAGGCTTGCCTAGGCGGGGGACTGTGTGCAATCATAATCACAGGAGATGATTAACAGTTTTAAGAAATTGTTCAACCTACAACATGCTATTCTAGATGACAGAGATTATAACAGGCGCCTTATTTATGTTTTAAGACATGATGCTTGTGTGTGAGGATGTTTAAACCTTTTCATAGCCAGTTAATTATTTCAATCGAAATAGATAGAGTTCAAATAGAGGCAAACAGAGTTCTTAAAGCAGGGTATCTAATGCATACATGGGATGACCATTTTCATTTAAAGCGGGATTATTGACCTAATGGCAGGATCTCTATGGGATAGTACTTATGCACAAATCAAAAGTTGGAATAATGGTACATGATATGCAGTATGCTGAAGCGATAAACGTGCATGCCCTAAATCAAGATGTCTAGTGCACAAGTTTGGCATGGTTTGAATGCAAATAGATATAGTAATCCTAGAACATGATTTCTAACGCAGATTTACACAATGTAAGACGTAGAAGCATGTTTTCTACCCAGCTTTACCCACAATACCGTATAACTACCCTCTCTTTTCACTAGTCACCCCAATATCTGTTTACAATTAATTATTACAGGCTAATGATTGAATGAATTACATAAGTAAAACATAGAATTGAGCTATAGGGAGCCTGAAGTAGGCCCAAAGCAAATCCTGGTGTACAGGACTTCAGTAGTCTCAAATGCCAAGGATTTCATAACCAAGTTCATGTCCAGGTATGCCAGAGTTCCCTAAGTACCTCAAGGATCCCGGGGCAGTGCTCACACCCAGACCTTTCTCAAATAAAGACCGATTTATGTGCAATGTGGAAGAGCCAGCTCTGATATGCCAGAGTTCAGAGAGATCTCAAGGACCTCTAAGCAGTACACATACCAGAGGGGCAGGACTTAATGACCAAAGAATAAGTGAGAGTGCTTGACATAATTTGAAAAGGTTTTGGTAAACAGTATAGAGAGGAATCTCAGGAGTGAATAGATTTTCTGAAAAACCAGTACTAATTTGGTGGTAAAACGGCTTGAGAAAAGTATGAAAACACTTTGAAGTCAAAACACAAATCACAAAACAACCATATTCAGAAATATTTGGCAAGCATGTTCCAAACAAGGAGAGAGGGGTTGGGGATACATAGAATACACCTTAGTGTATAGTGGAACACAGAAGCAAACACATATACATAATTACTAAGTTAGTTACAAGGGTAGGTGATTGAGACATGGAGCAAAGATGGTTGGGAACATATAAACCTCAAACACACAACTAGAGTTGCCTTGAGAGACTAGATGACTTAGCAAAGCAGAGTAGGAAAGGACTTAAGTGAATAGACTAGGCAAAACACCACACAAGCATTCATAATGTAGACATGCTAATCACATATTGAACAAGGCAATATTATTCATGCTAGATAAACAGTAGACATGTAAGTAAAGTTGAAACATGCTATTCACATATTGAACAAGGAAACATTAGGCATGCTGGATAAACAGTAAACAGGAGCAGAAAATTAACTCATGACTGATGAACTAAGGCAGTAATGAAACACATAGGGTTTAGATTCTAAAATTTAATCAGAGGCATACCGGTTAGGGAAAGAGAACGCAAGATGTAAGACAGGTGTTGTGCAATTTCTAGCCTTGGCTTACAGCCGGCAAGACTAATGAAGATAACAAGTAGCAGGATGAACAGAGAGCTTTTTAGAGTGTAAGAGTAATGGTGAACTAATGTTCCACTTGAACTGAGAGTAGAGGAGAGTATATGTAGCAGTTTAGGAGCGGAGCGGAGTAAGGTAAAGAAATCAAAACTCAGCAATTAGGGAAACTACAAAGTCAATCACACACGAAATCAGCGTAGTCTTCCTTTAATTAAGGACAACTACTCAACGGTTAAAGGACAGGAGTCACTTAAGGAAAGAAAATCAAATCAGACCTAGGTAAATGAGTAAACAAAAGGAGCTTAATTAAGTAAATAATCGTGAAGAATCAGTAACATTACAGGCAATAAGGTAAGAGGAATAATTAAAGTCGTAAACAAGGGAATAAATCAAGAATCATCACATAAATTTTAACCATGCAAATCAATAAATCAGAATCCAAAGTAGTACTGATTCAAAGAGAGGAAAAAATATCAGTTTTCCACAAATAGACGAGTAAGCTAAATAAAACTTCATAAACACACATAAATTAGCCAAGGGATCGACTCAGAAACCCAGTAAAGATGATTTAGGGTAAAAGTGACAAGATACTGAATTAGACTAAGGGGAAAATCATGAAAGTCAAAGCACATCACAAACAATGTAACAAGTATCTCGGAAAGACTCAAAATCGAAGCAAAAACACAAGAAAATTAGGAAACTAGTTAGGTTCGAAGCAAACTCTTCGAAATCAGTCAAAAAACACATAAAAATGGAAGATTAAATACTTAAAATTAGCAAAACGTTTTGAAGAAAGAGATTTTCAGGAAACCCTAGTTTAGGAAAATGGGGAAGCCCGTTTTCCGAAAATCAGAAGATATGTGTAAAACTCATGTAAAATAAGTTCAATCCATTTCAGATCTTGTACAGATCTGAGAAGTTCAAAGGACGAAATTAGGGTTTCGAGAAAAACGACATAGAGATGAAGAAGTAGGCTTAGAAATCCATAAGTTTAACGCGAAATAGGAAGATCTTACTCGAAATCGAACCGGAATAGCTTGAAACAGGCAAGAAAAAGGCCATAGGTGTAAACGGACTGACCCTGGTCCCTCGAGGACCTTAGAGATGGCGGTACCAGCATATGAGAGGCCATTAGAGGCCTGGTGGTGAGAAACCACCATGAACAGCAGTAGATGAGTGACGATGAGGGTGAGTTAGGGTTAAGATTGGAGAGTATTTTAGAGGAGGAGAGGTGAGTGACGGCGGTGAGAAAATAGAAATGAGAGGTTTGGAGGGGGGGGGGTCATTAGGGTTTAATTATGGTAGGGGGAATCTGGACCGTTGATCAAAATGATCAACGGCCAGGATTGGCCAGGGTATTGGGTCGGGTAAATTCAGATTGGGCCTAGGGGTTTTGGGATGATTTTTTGGTTTAATGTTAAGAGGGTTTTGGGCTGGTATTAAAAGGGTTAAGTTTGAAATAAAAGGGCCATTTGTTAAATACCTAGGTATTTGAATAAAAATTATTTTATAAAATAATTAACAATGAGAAAAATATAATTTTCATGCACGGGGATACTTTAAAGTAATTATTAAATATTTTAAAAATATATCGGGCTAATTTATGGTAAAATAATATAGTGATGTATGCATGGGCTATAATTGCAAAATTATTGCAATTGTAGCCAAAAGATGTAAATCTGGCCATAGAAATAATTTGGACTTAATAGGACCATAAATAGTAATATTAAATCAAAAAATATTTTAAAACATTTGTGATGCAATTTTGTAATAGTTTATATGAATAAAATACTGAGATAAATAATTTTTGAAATGTAAAAATTATGGAAAAATGCCAATTGATGCTAATGCGTAGTTCTAAAGGTATATATGCATTTCAAAAATATTATATGAAAAAATTGGGTATCAACAGTCGTTCAATCAGGCGAGTAAATAAAGAAAGAAATCAATCAAATATGAACAAAGAAAGTAAAAACATACATGCAATCATAAAGTAACTAGTAAGGGAAGAAATCGAAAATCAAACCCTAATTAGGGTTTCATGTTTGAAAACTCGTCTACTGGTACGAGAAATCATTGATTCTTCCATGTATATGGACGTGATATTGTCCTGATTCTAGCGATTGAAGTTGAACAGACCAAATCTGAGAGATGGTACTTGCCATGTTTAGGTAAGTACTAAGTGATACCATGGGTGTAATACCCCCAATATTTTAAATAAGGACATATGGTGTAATACCCCCAATATTTTAAATAAGGACACACACACACACACACAAACACACACACACACACACATATATATATATATATATATACACACACAATTACTATGAAGATAATAAAGCTATAAAGGTTTTGTTTAAGCACTGATAGGTCTAATTTTAGAGGAATAAGTAATACTAAATACTTTGAAATTGATAAAATTATGGGCTAGTTTTATGATTAAATATAAATCCCCAAACTAAGACTCAAACATGAACCCCGATGATTGGGTATTCTAAATTAGTGATGGATTTAGCATAAATGAGTCAATTAACATGAGATCGATATTATGTAATTATAGATTGATTGGAGGAATTTGTACGAATTGTTCGAGGTGAAGCATTTGGTATTTCGGCACGAGTATTGTGAGTAGTAATCTTACCGCAATTTGTGTTTTCATAACTTGCATGATTTACACATGATTTTTAATATGAATATGTTACCGATTATTTTGAGTTGCATGTGGGACAAGTCTTTTACTCGATATGATACCGAAATAGTTATTTGAGAAAATTACCGTTGCTTTAAATATTTCCGTTGTCACTAGATCTGTTTTACCGTTACTTGAATTTGCTGTTATCTAAATGAAATTACATGATTTGATAAGAACCAAAATGCCCTATATTGTTTTAAAATATTTTCCTATGAGTATATACGGATACAGAGACAAGTATAAATGGGAGTATACTTTGAAGGATCCCGTAGCTAACAGCGGGTTAGTTAGACCTGGTGCACCTTGTATTTACCGATTACAGAGTACAGTTATAGCCCTCGCTAGTGGGAAGGTAGAACTAGCATACCGTTTTCCTTCGAGTAGGGACTACCTTTATATTTGACTTCTTGCGAAGAAGTCCACAGTTATACCAATTACATGATCCGTTCACTGAAACCTCCCAAATGTGAATATTGATATTATACAATAGTTACCGAGCTTATTACTGAATTGTTAATTGTATTATACTACCAAAAACATGATGAGACTGAAAATTATTTATTGTTTCTGAAAGGGCATTTTTATGTTATTTTCTGTTTGAGATACTAGCATGTTTTCTGACTTGTCCCCAATAAAAACGGTTGTGGTTAAGTGTTATTACTCACTGAGCTAGAGGCTCGTTCCCCGCTAATTTTTTTTACAGAGACAGTAGTTGACGCAGGCGAGGATTTCGTTAATTAGAGCGCACAGGTTGATAGTTCTTGGTGAGCTTCGCACTTGTTCGCGTGGGCGGAGATTTTATTTATTTTTATGGTCTTTTCCTTGAATTCTTAGAGTTGCTCCATAGTCATTCTTTTAGTGTCATGAGTATTATTTTATTATTATAGTTTTATATTGAGTATCGTTCTTTATTATCAAAGTTGGAGATAAATTAGTATTTCTGGTTGTTAGTGGGTTGATTAGTAATGGTGGAGACTCGTTTTGGTTGATCGATAAGTTGTCGATTATTTGGTATGATATTGGGACGTTTGGTTGTTGATTTGAGACAGGGAAATTTTTGGGATGGTCCAAAAATAGGGGAAACTCTGCCCGATTTTCTGTAAAATACCGATGAGGCTTACTTGGGGGCACTTGCTCCTAAGTGCCGGTCATGATCCTAAATTGGGTCATGACAAAGTTCGTATCAGAGCTCAGGCTTTAACTCCCGAGTCATGGAGCAATGTTTAGTAGAGTCTTGTTTATGGGTATGTAGGCGCCCATACTTATGATGTTGAGGCCACTGAACATCTAGGAATGTTTTCCCTTCTTTCATTCATTGATCGTGCGTTGAGATAACTTGAGATTGACTTTGGAATATTTCTTTCGCAGATGGCTAGGACACACACACCCTCATCTGCTGGACGTGGTGCTAGACGTGATGCTACCCGGGGTAGAGGTCAAGTTGGGGTTCATCAAACTAGAAGACAGACTGCTCCTCAATCTGAAGTTGGGAACATGGGTCAACCCCAAGCTGCGATGCCAGATCAAGTGCGAGGGCAGGGAGTTCCAGACGCTCCACTACCAGTGCCAGCTGTTGTAGTAGCATTGCCTTACCTCCAGACGTAGTGGCAAGGTTATTGAATGTGTTAGAGGCATTGGTTCCTACTCAGGGTGGAAGTTCAACTCCTCAGGCTACTTTACAGACACAATCACTTGCACAGACTCAGACTTTCGGGAATAAGGAAGTATCCCTACAAGAGTTCCTGAAATTGAAATCACCAAAATTCACAGGTTCCGATAATTCAGCAGATCCTCAAAGTTTCTTGGACGGGACACTCAAGGCATTATGTGCTCTAGGATGTTCTAGTGAGAGAGCTGTGGAGCTCGCAGCATACAAACTAGAGGATATGGCTAACACATGGTATGAAACTGTATTGCTAGGAAGGCCGGCAGGAGCAGCACCACTGACATGGGACGAGTTCACTAAGTTGTTCAAGAATCATTTCCTTCCAGATAGCCTGATGCAAAAATATGCTAGAGACTTTGAGAGATTGGTTCAGACTCCATATATGGATGTGTCAACATATAACACTAAGTTTTGTAATCTGGCTATACATGCTCCTTACTTAGTGCCTACCGAAGGAGCTCGGGTTCAGAGGTTTGTTGATGGATTGGTTGGTCGTCTATACACTGCAGTAGCCCCACAGATGAAGACTTTATCCTACTCTAATGTAGTCGACCTTGCTAGAAAGATTGAAAACAAGGGACGTGATGAGCGTGCAGCTAGTGATTTACGTAAGAAGGCCAAGACAGGAGGGTCTTTCGATGGCGTTTTTAGTGAAAATCGAAGAGCAGGAAATCAGGGACAACAACAACAGGGTTCTCAAACAGGGACACATTTGTCTTCACAGTCCACATACAGGCCACATTATAGACAGGGTACTAGGGGACCGTCAGCATCTGGACATCGTAATTCTGGGCAGATATATGCCACTACTCTAGTCTGCCAGACCTGTGGTAGATCACATTTGGGCCAATGTCGTGTTCTAACTGGAGAGTGCTTTCGGTGTGGCCAGTTGGGAGTTGGGACATCACTTGAGGGATTGCCCTCAGCCTTCGAGAAATTTCAACCAGGCTTCTATTCAGTCAGTTGCACCGACTCAGACTACTCGTAATACTTCAGGTGCTACAGGTACAGGAAATAGAGGTCGAGGTGTTGCTGACCGTGCTACTATGAATCAAAGGACCAGGGAATGCTGGCAGAGGTCAGGCAAGAGTTTTTGCATTTACTAGACAGGATGCTCAGGCCTCGAATGCAGTGGTTACAGGTATTCTTTCTGTTTGTTCATTTGATGCACTTGCGTTGATTGATCCGGGATCTACTTACTCCTATGTGTCCTCGTACTTTGCTTTGAGGTTTAGTAGACAGCCTGAGCTATTGAATGATCCTTTTCTAGTTGCTACTCCTGTCGGAGAGTCTCTATTAGCTGAATACGTGTATCGTGCTTGTCAGATTCGGATTGAGGGTAGAGATACTTTAGGTGACCTTATTGTACTTAATATGATTTACTTTGACATGCTGATGGGAATGGATTGGTTATCTTCTTGCTATGCTATCGTCGATTGTCATGCAAAGATAGTCAAGTTTGAGATACCAAACGAACCTAATTTTATTCTAAAAGGGGGTCAGGTTCTAGGGACTTGCAAAGTTGTATCTTTTATGAAGCCTCAACGACTTCTGAAGATAGGTTGCTTGGGTCTCTTAGATATTGTAAATGACACAAGAAAGGAAACAGTTAGTATCGAAAATGTACCAGTAGTGAGAGAATTTTCTGATGTATTTCCTGAGGATTTACCAAGATTTCCTCCAGTACGAGAAATAGACTTTGGTATTGATTTGCGACCTGACACATAGCCCATATCGATACCCCCATATCAAATGGAACTAACAGAGTTGAGGGAGCTAAAGCAACAGTTACAGGATTTGTTAGATAAGGGTTTTATTAGACCTGGTGTATCACCATGGGGTGCACCAGTACTGTTCGTAAAGAAGAAAGACGGATCCCTGAGAATGTGCATTGACTACAGGCAGTTGAACAAGATAACAATACGCAATAAATATCCTTTGCCTCGTATAGGCGACATGTTTGATCAGTTACAAGGAGCTGCCCACTTTTCAAAGATTGACCTCCGTTCTGGTTATCATCAGCTTAGAATCAAAGATGAAGATATTTTTAAGACTGCTTTCAGAGCTCGATACGAGCACTATTGGTTTCTTGTGATGCCTTTCGGACTAGCTAATGCTCCAGTGGCATTCATGGATTAAATGAATAGGGTGTTCAAGCCGTTTCTGGATAGATTTGTAATAGTATATATAGATGATATCCTGATATATTCTCGTAGCCAAGGAGAACACGAGGATCATCTCATGACTATGTTGCACACATTGCAAGAACATCGGCTGTATGCTAAGTTCTCGAAGTGTGAATTCTGGCTAGACTCGGTAGCATTTATGGGGCATGTTGTATCCAAAGATGGAATTATGGTAGATCCTAAGAAGACAGAAGCTGTGCAGAAATGGCCCAGGCCTACTTCTCCTATAGAGATTCGAAGCTTTTTAGGCTTAGCAGGCTATTACAGGCGTTTTGTGCAGGATTTCTCCAGAATAGCACCGCCACTGACTAAGCTAACACAGAAAAATGCGAAGTTTCAGTGGATGGAGGAATGTGAGCAGAGCTGTCACGACCCAAGTTCGCCCTCCGTGAACTGTCGTGAAGGCACCTAGTCTCTACGACTAGGTAAGCCTAACAATTGCGGAAAAAGGAACAAAATGCGGAAAACTAATAAAAACTGAAGATAAACAAATGTAGAAGTGTTTAAGATGCCGCTCGGCATATACCAATACAAGATCTCAAAAATTGAACAATTCTCAAAACCCGAAATCCCATGAATCACAAACTAAGAGATACATAAAAAGCTCTAAATCCAGAAATGTCTATCAACAAGGAAAATATAGAAGGGCTAAACTAGTACAGAGAATAGAAAGGGACTCCTCGGTCTGCGGACGCGGCAGAGATACCTCGAAGTCTCTACGAAAGCACCTCGCCTAAAGGGTGATAAGACTGAGTGGGAGTACCTGGATCTGCACATGAAAAACATGCGCAGAAAGGGCATGAGTACACCACAGCGATACTCAGTAAGTGCCAAGCCTAACCTCGGTCGGGTAGTGACGAGGAAAGCCAGGGCCCTACTGAGGTTAAATGAAATAAAAGGTATAATAGTATAGTGAAGTGCAACAGTAAGAAGTAACACAGGATAGAAAGAACAACAACAGCTATAACAGAGACAAAATAATCACGGAAAGGAATACAGCTCACACAGAGATAACAACCGGGGATCTCCCAGGATACCGTCATGTAGTCCCAAATATAAATATCCAGTGGATCTCCCGGTATACCGTCCCGTAGTCCAACTCATAGTGCAGGGGGATCTACCAGAATCCCGATCCGTAGTCCCAAATATAAATACTTAGTACTGGGGAATCTACCGGGTGTAGTCCCATAGTTCCAATGTAAAAGTGCAGGGGGATCTCCCGGAATACAAATCCGTAGTCCCAAAGTAAACATACAGGGGGATCTCCCGGGATACCGTCCCGTAGTCCCAAAGTAAATACACAGCAGCAACACGAAGAATACTCAATTCAATCAAAATTCACACCAAGGTAAAACAGGTATTTCTAACCTAGCATGTTGCACATAATCCAAATAAGGCACTTGAGAAAATAAGTAATTAAGTCAATTAGACATGCGTCCCTAAGCTAACAGCAGGCTTAAATTGCAAGTAGTATAAACAGGAAAGGAAACACAATTTTAGTTACTTAATGAAAATCGAATTTTCAACAATTAGCACGAGTACGCACTCATCACCTCACATACAAGGCATTTCAAATATCAAAAATACCAAATCCTAAGGGGAGTTCCCTCACACAAGGTTAGGAAAGCCACTTACCTCGAACCGGTTCAAAAATCAACCCAAAACCATGCTCTTGCCACGAGTACTCGACTCTAAATGGCCCAAATCTATTCAAATCAAATTGCATAATGTAAATAAAACTTCAAGTAACTAATTCCACTAATTAATTCTAAGCTAATACCCGAAATTGGGAAAAATGACCAAAATGCCCCCCGGGCCCACGTCTCCGAATTGGGTAAAACTTATAAATTCAGAATTCTCACACTCTCACGAGTTCATGCATACCAAAATTACCAAAATCGGACCTCAATTGGTCCCTCAAATCACCACTCAAATCTCACCAATATCACGCCCTATTCCCTCAATTTTCTTCCTTAATTTCCACTAATAACACGATTTAACAATGGAAAAATGATCAAAAAATCAATTATTGAAGCTTAGGTAGCTTATCTGACTGAAAACCTCCGATTTCCCCTTGAAATTCACTGCCCTAGCTCACTTCCCGTCTTCAAAAATGGAGAACTTAGCAAAAATTCGCGAAAAAAACCGTATATACTTTCTGACCCAGGGATTCCGCACCTGCGGTCCATTACCCGCCTCTGTGGTCCCGCTTCTGCGATCTAACCCACCGCATCTGCGATTCTCACTTAAAGGCCTGGGACCACACCTGCGGTCGCTCACTCGCACCTGCGCCATCGCAGATGCGTTTAGGCATCCGCTTCTGCGGCTCCTCGCGACTCACCTCTTGGCCGCTTCTGCGGCTTGATTCTGCATCTGTGGGAGTCGCACCTGCGGCCTCTCAAGCGCAGATGCGGTTATGACAGCAGCCATAAACTTCATCTGCAACTCTAAATTCCTAACTTTCCGTCAACCATCCGAAATCATCCCGAGGCCCCCGGGACCACAACCAAAAGCATGAACAAGTCATATACCACTATCCAAACTTATACAAATCTTCAAAACACCTCAAACAACATCGAATCAACCAATTAACATCGAATTCAAGCCTACAACTTCAAAAACTCTCAATTTACGCTTTCGATCAAAAAGTCTATCAAACCTCGTCCGAATGACCTGAAATTTTGCACACACGTCACATTCAACATTACGAAGCTACAACAACTTCCGGAATTCCATTCCGACCCCGATATCAAAATCTCAGTATCGAACCAGAAACTTTAAAAATTCAACTTTTGGCATTTCAAGCCTAATTAAGCTACGGACCTCCAAAACACATTCCGAACACGCCCCTAAGCCTGAAATCACCCAACGGAGCTAACAGAACCAACAGAATTCCATTCCGAGGCTGTTTTCACACTATTCCGACTACGGTCCAAATTCTAAAACCTAAACTCTCATTTACGGACTAAGTGTCCCAAAACTCTCCGAAACTCCAAATAATTCCTCCCGGCAACTCACAATAGCAGAAACAAACACGGGGAATGCAGTTAATAGGGGATTGGGGCGTTAATTCTTAAAATGACCGGCCAGGTCGTTACATCCTCCTACACTTAAACATTCGTTCGTCGTCGAACGAGCATAGAGACATACCTGAAGTAGTGAAAAGATGAGGGTAATGGCTGCACATATCCTGCTCGGTCTCCCAGGTCGCCTCCTCGACCGGCTGACCGCGCCACTAAACCTTCACTGATGCAATGTTCTTTGACCTCAGCTTTCGAACCTGCCTGTCCAATATTGCCACTGGCTCCTCAACATAGGATAGATATTTATCCAACCGGACTGAACTGAAATCCAACATGTGCGACGGGTCACCGTGATACCTCTGGAGCATCGAAACATGAAATACCGGATGAATTACTGCCAAGCTGGGAAGTAAGGCAAGCTCATAAGCAACCTCCCCAACATGCCGCAATATCTCAAAAGGGCCAATAAACCTCGGACTCAACTTCCCTTTCTTCCCAAATCTCATAACGCCCTTCATAGGCGAAACCCGAAACAGAACCCGCTCTCCAGCCATGTAGGAAACATCACGAACCTTCCGGTCCGCGTAAGTCTTCTGCCTGGACTGGGCTGTACGGAGTCTATCCTGAATCACCTTAACCTTCTCCAAAGCATCCTGAACCAAGTCTGTGCCCAATAATCTAGCCTCACCCAGCTCAAACCAACCCACCGGGGATCTACACCGCCTACCATATAAAGCCTCATACGGTGCCATCTGAATGCTGGACTGATAACTGTTGTTGTAGGCACACTCCGCCAATGGCAAGAACTGATCCCAAGACCCTCCAAACTCAATCACACACGCACGGAGACTATCCTCAAGAATTTGAATAGTGCGCTTGGACTGTCCGTCCGTCTGAGGGTGAAATGTTGTACTCAACTCCACCCGAGTACCAACTTGTGTTGTACGACCCTCCAAAACCGTGATGTGAACTGAGTACCGCTATCTGAAATAATAGAAACTGGAATACCATGCAGTCGGACAATCTCTCGAATATAAATCTCCGCCAACCGCTCCGAAGAATAGGTGGTACACACATGAATGAAATGTGCGGACTTGGTCAGCCGATCCAGAATAACCCAAATGGCATCGAACTTCCTCAAAGTCCGTGGGAGCCCAGTTACGAAGTCCATGGTGATCCGCTCCCACTTCCACTCCGGAATCTCTATCTGCTGAAGCAATCCACCCGGTCTCTGGTGCTCATACTTCACCTGCTGACAATTGAGGCACCGAGCTACAAACCCAACTATATCTTTCTTCATCCGCCTCCACCAATAGTGCTGTCTCAAATCCTGGTACATCTT